>NC_143136.1:8502348-8805378 GCF_059928025.1 Delphinapterus leucas | reverse complement strand
TTTATGACACTTGAGGTTTAGGAAAATGATTTTTTCCCTCAAGAAAATGTTCCATATTAGCCAGTTGACTATTTGCTGTAAATGTTATAGTTAAGTAGGGATAATTATATAACTGACCAAATTTGCGGGTGGTAGGTGATGGTATCCTTTGACAACAGTATCTTGTTCATCAGCTGTGTTTCAGGGCCCCCTCCCTTTTGAGTCTAAAACAAAGGCAGCTTTACACCATTACTGCCCAGCCTTTCGAAGTACCTGTTTCACCTTTGATTTCAATGAGACCCATCAAGGAGGATAATTCTAGGTTAACGACTCACCCACTGTGGATTACCATTGTAGGGCATCTAGTCCAGTGAGAGATCTTTACGACCAGGTTTGGAGAAAATTTTTGTTTTCCAGTGCTTTCCCTATGAAGTAAAAAAGGATGTGGCACCCAAATCTCTACCTTAGAAACTTATCATAGCAAATTCACATCCAAGGTATACTACAGATGAAAAAAATTAGAGTTATATTGGACACAGGCCTCTAGGAACTAAAGATTTACCTGATGACTGTAACAGTAAGTTATCTTTATATTCCCAGACTATTTTGTTCTTTATGATACTTACTACCAGGAAACAGAATAGTACTGTAGAACTGAATTCTCATTGGGCTTGTATATTTGCGTGTAAGTAAGGGATTAAAATGATTTACCCTGTTCACTCCTCTAGGTTTCCACTGCTGTGTTATCTATAACTGCCAAGGCTAAAAAGAAGGAAAAAGAAAAGGAAAAAAAGGAGGAGGAGAAAATGGAAGTGGTAGGTATAACTTGGTGGTCATATGGGTTGATGTAGCTTTCTCTGTCATGGTCCAGATTCTTCCTTAGTTGAACATTGTTATACCTTGCTCTTGGCTTCCTTTAAATAATTATCCTGTTCCAAGCATGGAGACTCAAAATTTTAATTGGAAGAGACTTTAGAAATTATACCCATTCATGGGAAGAATAGAAGGGTACAAATCAAAAATGAGTTCTTGGAGGAAATGACAACTAAAATGAGTTTTGAAGGGCAGAGTAGGATTTTCATTAGACAGTGAGATGATGGTGGTAGAGAGAAAAGCCCTTTCAGGCAAAGGGAACATCATTTATTTTTGAATATCGCTGATGATAGAAAAGCCTTCTCACTCTTTACAACTAAGTTAAGTATCATTCTCACCCCCAAGTAGAGTTACCATCTCTCTTGTCTGAGTCTGGTATCACTTTACTTCTACTTCCGTTATGTCTAATCCTAACTACCTTTTGCACCTAATAGTTGCTCAGTAAATTTATTAAACATTATTCAGTGATGTAGAACAGAAGTGAACTTTTATGGGGCTATTTTTTCCTGCCTAGGATGAGGCAGAGAAAAAGGAAGAAAAAGAGAAGAAAAAAGAACCTGAGCCAAACTTCCAGCTATTGGATAACCCAGCCCGAGTTATGCCTGCCCAACTTAAGGTCCTAAGCATGCCAGAGACCTGCAGATACCAGCCTTTCAAACCAGTAAGTCACCAATGGCCCTTAACTATATACCAGTAGGATGTTAATCTGTAGGGCAATGGAATCTTTATAGAGAAGGATAAATCTCCAAAGTATTGGGAAAAGCTCTGTAGTACTAATAAATCTCTTAGCAAAAGAGGACATTCCCTTGCATTCCATATAGATTTGGGGAGACTTTTCTTTGTGTGACCCTGCAAACATCCTTCATCTACCAAAGGCTTACATCATGGAAGTTTCTAATACAGCATAGTGATTTGGACTACAGACTCTGGAGCCAGACATCCTGAGTTTGAATCCTGATTCTACCACTCTCAGCCTATGAGACCTTAAGCCAAGTACTAATCCTCTCTTCCTCAGTTTTCACTACTATAAAATAAGAATTATCATCCTTAACTCATAGGAATGTGATTGAACAAGGTAATACATTTAATACATAAGCACTTAGAGTGTTCTATTTTACAATTAGAAAAGGATCTTCATGCCATTTAATTTATTCTAGGGCAGAATGTTTCATGTTAGAAACAAATGCTGATCAGAAATTTGAGCCATGATAATGTCTTTATTTTCTAGGTTCTTGTATCTCGAAAACTAGAGAACCATTAGTAGACATATTTAATACATTCAAATGCTGGGCCTGTCTCAAGTGTCATAGACAAGATTTCTAGATCCTTATAGAAAAGTAAACGCATTCTCATCAGCTTGAAGGTGGTCCCTGATGGTGGCGACAACTCTTAACCACAATTGTGAGTCAGGCTCTTACCTGACTAGATTATCAGCTAGAGGAGGCGAGGGCAGAGGATGGAAGATATTTAGTGGAAGAGCTAGAATTGGGCGGAACTGAGTTTATATTGCAGATCTGCTGTTTCTTAGCTGTGTAACTGAGAAAAGTCATTTGATTGCTTCGTCTTTCAGTTTCCTCATCTAATAATTGGGATGGTGATACTACCTACCGCCTAGGAATATTGTAAAGATTAAATAGGTTGTTATATGTGAAACACTTAAAACAACATGTGGAACATGGTAAATCCTCAGTCAGTGAATATTACTTGGTGGTGGTGACAAATCATCAGCCATCTGTGGGCAGCAGGCAGTCAGGCCGGGAAAGACGGAATAGCTTGCAGGTCTTCTCCCATCTCCTATTAATTTTTCATTGCTAGGACCTAATACTGCTTGGTCTGTAGTGTCGAATGAATGAATTAATTGAACCACTAATGGACATATTAAATGTAGTCGCTATCTAATCTGCAGCCCAGCTCGCTAAAGTGACATGTTTCCGGAGAATATATTCTAACAGCATCCTTTCAAAACTGCTCATGCCAGAACAGGTATATTAGTACACAACTAGTGAGTACTTTAAGCACACAAAACACCTAGTGATTTTGACAATTACGAAGAACTAAAGAGAGCAAAGTATATGCTCAGTGTCATGAGGCCATATGAGGAGACTGGTTTTCCTCAGCTGGAACTTAAATGATTGTTAAGCCTTTGCTCAAAATAAATCCGAGGAAGCTGTAACAGTTGTTCATTTACAAGCGAAAAGATTTCTTCTGTCTGTGCCTGGCTGACTATTGAAGGGAAGGTGTGCCCCAATCACACACATAGCCCCTCAGCAAAGACTCGGAGACTTATTGTTCCAGGTGTTTAAGGAAATCCCTGGCTAGTCATTAGCTGTCCAATCAGGTAACTGAGAGAAGACTTCAGTGATCACACACAACAGAAAATACTTTATAGAAAAGTCACAAAACAGACAACAACAGCAAACCCTGGGGAGAGGTGAGAATCTGATTTCCAGAGTTGCCACATTGTATTATTTAAATGTCCAGTTTTCAACAGAAAATTATAAGATATACAAAGCAATAAAACATGACTCATACACAGGAAAAAAGCAATAAATAAAACTCTCTCTGAGGAAGCCTAGATGTTGTACATAATAGGCAGACTAAATCAACTAAAATATGTTCAAAGAACTAAAGGAACTATGTCTAAAGAACTAAAGGAAAGTATAAGAATGTTATCTTAACAAATCATGAATATCAGTAAAGAGATAGAAATTGTAAAAAATAATCAAATAGACATTCTGGATTTGAAAAATACAATAACTGAAATGAAAAATTTGCTAGAGGAACTCAACAGCTGATTCAGGAAGACTTGAGCAAACTTGAAAATAGGTCATTTGAGGAACAACAAAAAAAGGGTGAAGAAAAAATGAACAGACCTGTTAAAAGCCAAGCATACCAGCATACACAGAAATGGGCTAATGGGAGTACCAAAAAGAGAGAGAAAATTATAGAAGAATATTTGGAGAAATAATGACTGAAAACTTCCATAATTTTATGAATAACATTGATCTACATATCCAGGCTGCTCAGTGAATCCAAGTAAGATAAAGAGATCCACACCTAGACACATCATAATCACACTGTTGAAAGACAAAGAAGGATTCTTTTCTTCTTTTTTTTAACTGAGGTAGCATTGGTTTATAGCAAATGTAAGTTTTGTGTATACAACATTATAATTCACCTTCTGTATACACAGCAGTATGCTCACCACCAAAACTCTAGTTTCCATCCATCACCATACAATTGACCCCCCTTTCTCCATTTCACCCTCCTGCACCACCCCAGAAGTTACTGTTTTCTCTATGGTTTTTTTTTTTTTTTGCTTTGTTTTGTTTTGCTTGTTCATTAATATTTTTGTTTTAGTCCATATATGAGTGAAATCATGGTATTTGTCTTTCTCCATCTAACTTATTTCACTTAGCATAATACCCTCAAGGTGTATCCATGTTATTGCAGATGGCAAGATTTCATCCTTTTTTTATGGCTGAGTAGTAAGTATTCCAGTGTGTGTGTGTGTGTGTGTGTGTGTCACATCTTTTTTATCCATTCTTCTATCCATGGGCACTTAGGTTGTGTCCATATCTTGGCTGTTATAAATAATGCTGCTATGAATAGAGGGGTACATATATCTTTTCAAATTAGTGTTTTCATATTCCCAGAAGTGGAATAGCTGGATCATTCTTTGAGGAATCTGCATACTGTTTTCCACAATGGCTACATCCATTTACATTTCGGCCAACAGTGTACCAGGGTTTCCTTTTCTCCACATCCTCTCCAACCCTTGTTATTTTTTGCCTTTTTGATAATAGCCGTTCTAATGGGTATGAGGTGATATCTCGTGGTTTTGATTGATTTGCATTTACTTAATAATTAGCAATGTTGGACATCTTTTCATGTGCCTGTTGGCCACCTGTATCTTCTTTGGAAAAATATCTATTCAACTCCTTTGCGTTTTTTAAATTTAGTCATTTGTTTTTTTATTGGTCAGTTGTAAAAGTTCTTTATATATTTTGGATATGAACCGCTTGTATGATGGATATATGATTTGCAAATATCTTCTCCCATTTGGTAGGTCTTCTTTTCATTGATGGTTTACTTTGCTGTGGAGAAACTTTTGGTTTGAAGTAGTCCCATTTGTTCATTTTCACTTTTGTTTCCCTTGTCTGAGGAAACATATCCAGACAGATACTGCTAAAACCAATGTCAGAAAGCATACCGCCTGTGTTTTCTTCTAGGAGTCTTATGGTTTCAGGTCTTACATTCAAGTCTTTAATACATTTTGAGTTAATTTTTGTGTATGCTGTAAGAAAGTGGTCTGGTTTCATTCTTTTGCATTTGGCTGTCCAGTTTTCACAACACGGTTTATTGAAGAGACTTTACTTTCTCTACTGTATGCTCTTGGCTCCTTTGTCGTAAATTAGTTGTCTGTATATGTGGGTTTATTTCTGAATGTTCAGTTCTGTTCCATTGGTCTGCGTGTCTGTTGTGTCTGTTTTTCTGCCGATACCATGCTGCTTTGATTACTACAGCTTTGTAGTATAATTTGAAATCAGGGAGTGTGACACCTCCAGCTTGGTTCTTTTTTCTCATGATTTCTTTGGCTATTCCAGGTCTTCTGTATTTACATTTTAAAATTTAGGATTTTTTGGGTTCTATTTCCGTAAAAACAAATGTCATTGGGATTGTGATAGGGATTGCATTGAACCTATAGATTGCTTTAGGTGTATGGACATTTTAATATTGTTAATTTTTCTAATTTATGAGCATGAAATGTTTTTCCATTTCTTTGTATTTTCAGTTTCATTCAACAATGTCTTATTCAGTTATCAGTATATAGGTTTTTTTCCTCCTTGATTAAACTTACTCCTAGGTATTTTATTCTTTTTGTTGCAATTGTAAACGGGATTGTTTTCTTAGTTTCTCTTTCTGCTAGTTCGTTGACTTATTTCACTGAGCATAATACCCTCCAATTCCATCCGTGTTGTTGCAAATGGCACAATTTCATTCTTTTTTATGGCTGAGTAGTATTCCATTTATTCTTTTTTATTCATTCACCTGTTTATGGACACTTACATTGCTTCCATATCTTGGCTATTGTAAACAGTGTTGCTGTGAATATTGCAGTGCATATATCTTTTCAAATTAATGTTCATTTTCTTCAGATACATACCCAGGAGTAGAATTGCTAGATCATCTGGTAGTTCTAGTTTTAGTTTTTTCAGGAACCTCCATACTGTTGTCCATAGTGGCTGAACCAGTTTACATTCCCACCAACAGTGCACAAGGGTTCCCTTTTCTCCACATCCTTGCCAATATTTGTTATTTGTGGTCTTCAGTAATTCTTAAGATTATGAAGGGATCCAGAAAAATTCTTTATCAGATGAGTTGGAGTTCAGAAAATGTGGTCACAGAACTCTAGACCAGAGGGACCCCAGCCTGTGGCCGGAGTCTGCTCTCACCCTGTCCCCAGGGTGGCCAGCTCACCACCCACTCCCTGGTCTTTTTTCCTCTTATCTGATTTAAAAGACAACTGTACAGTGCAATCATAAATTGGTGTTGATGTGTACACACTGTATAAAAATGTAATTTGCATTAAAATATGTCTTAGTCTGTTCTGGCTGCTATAGCAAATTGCCACCTACTGTTTAAGACTGGGTGGCTTAAACAACAAATCTTTCTTTCTCACAGTTCTGAGACTAGAAGTCCAAGAACAGGGTGCCAGCATGAGCACGTTCTTGGTAAAGGCCATCATCCCAGCTTATAGACAGCCCTCTTCTCATTGTATCCTCACATAGCAGAGGAAGACAAAGCAAACTCTCTTCATGTTTCTTCTTATAAGGGCATGAATTTCATTCCTGAGGGCTTTGCCTTCATGACCTAATTGCATCCTAAAGACCCAACTTCTCATACCATTACACTCTATGGGGGTGGGGTAGGATTTCAACATATGAATTGGGGGAGGGGACACAACATATAGGTATGTTTGGCACATACGTGAGCCATACAGAACCATGTCTGGCACACAGTATGTGTATACTAAAGTTGGATATTGTTATGATTCTTACTATATAGGGCAAATAAATTTCTATCTGTTTAATCAAAAAAAGGGGAAAGACTCAAATTACTAAAATCAGGAAACAAAGAGGAGACATTACTACCAGCCTTACACATTACTACCAACCTTACAGAAATAAAAGGATTATGAGAGTATACTGTGAATAACTATATGTCAACAAATTAGGTAATTTAGATGAAATTGACAAAGTCCTAGAAAGACACAAACTACTACAACTGACTCAAGAAGAAATAGTAAATCTGAATAGATATATAACAAGTAAAGAGATTGAATTAATAATCAGGAAGCTATAAAGAAAAGCCCAGGGCCAGACGGCTTCACTGGTTAATTCCATCAAATGTTTAAAGAAAAAATAGCACCAATCCTTTACAAACTGCTCTTAAAAAATACAAGAGGAGGAAACACTGCCAAACTTATTCTGTGTGGCCAATATTACTCTGTAGTAAAACCAGGCAAAGACATTACAAGGAAAAAAACTACAGAGCCAATAATTAATGTTCACAAATTGGAAGATTTAGTATTACTCAAGATGGCAGTACTCCCCAATTTGATCTATAGATTCAACACAGTCCTTATCAAAATCCCAGCTAACTTTATTTTGCAGAAATATACAAACTGATCCTAAAATTCATATGGAAATACAGGGGACCCAGAATAGCCAAAACAATCTTGAGAAAGAAGAGCAGAGTTGGAAGAAACACACTTCCCAATTTCAAAACTTACTACAAAGCTACAGTAATCAAAACTGGTATTGGCATAAGGATAGACATCCAGATAAATGACTTTAAACTGAGAGTCCAAAAATTTATGGTCAATTTGACTCTTTTTTTAATTGAAGTATAGTTGATTTACAATGTTGTATTAGTTTCAGGTATACATACAGCAAAGTGATTCAGTTATACATTTATGTATATATCTACTCTTTTTCAGATTCTTTTCCATTATAGGTTATTATAAGATGTTGGATGTAGTTCCCTGTGCTATACAGTAGGTCCTTGTTGTTTATCTCTTTTATATATAGTAGTGTGTATCTGTTAATCCCAAACTCCTAATTTATCCCCCCCACACACCCTTTCCCCTTAATTTATCCCCCCCCCCACACCCTTTCCCCTTTGGTAACCGTAAGTTTGCTTTCTACAGTATTATCTGAGTATACTTCTGTTTTGTAAATAAATTTGTACCTTTTTTTTAGATTCCACAGATAAGTGATGATATTATATTTGTCTATCTGACTTTCTTCACTGAGTATACGATAATCTCTTGGTCCATCCATGTTGCTGCAGATGGCATTATTTCATTCTTTTTTATGGCTGAGTAATATTCCTGTGTGTGTGTGTGTGTGTGTACACATATATATACCACATCTTTATCCATTCATCTGTCAGTGGGCATTTAGGTTGATTCCATGTCTTGGCTATTGTAAATAGTGCTGCTATGAGCATTGGGGTGCATATATCTTTCTGAATTAGTTTTTGTCTTTTCCAGATACATGCCCAGGAGTGGGATTACAGGATTATATAGTAACTCTGTTTTTAGTTTTTTAAGGAACCTCCATAGTGTTCTCCATAGTGGCTGCACCAATTTATATTCCCACCAACAGTGTAGGAGGGTTCCCTTTTCTCCACACTCTCTCCAGCATGTATTATTTGTAGTTTTTTTTGATGATGGCCATTCTCACCTGTGTGAGGTGATAGCTCATTGTAGTTTTGATTTACATTTCTCTAATAATTAGTGATGCTGAGCATCTTTTCATGTGCCTGTTGGCCATCTGTATGTCTTCTTTGGAGAAATGTCTATTTAGGTCTTCTGCCCATTTTTTGGGTGGATTGTTTGTTTTTTTGATATTGAGCTGTATAAGCTGTTTATTTATTTTAGAAATTAATCCCTTGTCAGTCACATCATTTGCAAATATTTTCTCTTATTTTGTATGCTATCTTTTTGTTTTATAGTTTCCTTTGCTGTGCAAAAGCTTTTAAGTTTAATTAGGTCCCATTTGTGTATTTTTGCTTTTGTTTCCATTACTCTAGGAAATGGATCTAAAAAAAAAATTTGCTGCGATTTCTGTCAAAGAGTGTTCTGCCTGTGTTTTCCTCTAGAAGTTTTATAGTATCCGGCCTTACATTTAGGTCTTTAATCCATTTTATGGTCGACTGGTTTTCTTCAATGGGGAAAGAATAATATTTTCAAGACATGGTGCTTAAGACAACTGGCTATCCATATGCAAAAGAATTAAATTGGATCCCTATCTTACAGCATATATAAAAATTAATTGAAAATGGATCAAAGACTTAAATGTAAGAGCTAACACTATATAAACCCTATCTGTAAATCTTTATGATCTTGGATTAGGCAGTGTTTTCTCATATGTGACATCTAAAGCAGAAGCAACCACAAAAAAAAGATAAATTGGACTTAATCAAGTTAAAAACTTTTGTGTTACGAAAGACACTATCAAGAAAGTGGAAAAAAACCCCAGAGAATAGCAAATATTTTCAAATCACATACCTGATGAGAGACTTATACCCAAATACATTTTTTAAAACTCTTAAAACTCAATGATTAAAAAAAAAAATGTATTTTTTAAATGGGCAAAGGATTTGAATAGACATTTCTCCAAAGAAGATTTACAAATGGCCAAAAGCACATGAAAAGATGCTCAACATCATTCATCATTAGGGAAATGGAAATCAGAACCACAAGGAGATACTTCATAATACCCTAGGATGGCTATAATCAAAAAGACAATAGGGGCTTCCCTGGTGGCACAGTGGTTGAGAGTCTGCCTGCCGATGCGGAGGACGCGGGTTCGTGCCCCGGTCCGGGAGGATCCCGCATGCCGCGGAGCGGCTGGGCCCGTGAGCCATGGCCGCTGAGCCTGCGCGTCCGGAGCCTGTGCTCCGCAACAAGGAGAGGCCACAGCAGTGAGAGGCCCACGTACCGCAAAAAAAAAAAAGACAATAGGTTTGTAGGTTAAAGTTAGCAAGGATATGGAGAAATTGGAAGCCGCATATAGTACTGGTAGGAATGTTAAGTGTTGCATGCAGCCTGTATGGAAACCAGTTTGGCAGTTCTTCAAAAAGTTAAATGTAGACTTACATGACCCAGCAATTCCACTTAGTATATGCCCAAGTGAATGAAAACTATGTCTACACAAACACTTGTACGCTGATGTTTATATCAGCTTTATACATAATAGCCAAAAGGTAGAAACAACTCAAATGTCCATCAGGTGGTGGATGGATAAACAAAATGTGATATGCACAATGCAATATTATTCAGCTGAAAGAAATGACATACTGATATATACTCCACCGTGTTTGAAACTTAAAAACCTTATCCTAAGTGAAAAAAGCCAGACGCAGAAGGCCACGTAATGTATGGTTCTGTTTATTTGAGATGTCCAGAATGGACAAATCCATACAGACAGAAGTTGCTTTAGCGGTTGTAGGAGCTGGGAGTGGGGGATGGAGAATGACGGCTGGCAGATGCGTAGTTTCTTTTACGTTGATGAATATGTTCTTGAATTAGATAGTGGAGGTGGCTGCACAACTTTGTGAGTATCCTAAAAGAAAAATCACTGAATTATGTACTTTAAAAGAGATCATTTATGTTATGTGAATTATATCTCAATTTTTTAAAAAAGGAAGGAAAGACTGCCTCTGTGTGTGTGCAGTGAAGAAAGGGGTGCCCCCTGACTCATTCCCTCTAGAACCCTCAATGGCAGGGTCATCAGATCCTTCCTCAGACATTGCATTTGAAAGAGGCAACTTTAGGGTTGTTTTGTTTTGTTTTGTTTTTAATATTTATTTATTTCATTTTTTATTTTTTGGCTACGTTGTGTCTTGGTTGTGGCATATTGGATCTTCTTTGTGGCACGCGGGATCTTTTGTTGTGGCATACGGGCTGTTCTCTAGTTGTGGTGCGTGGGCTCCAGAGCACGCAGGCTCTTCATTGTAGTGTGTGGGCTTCTCTCTAGTTGCGGTGCGTGGACTCTGTAGTTGTGGCATGTGGACTCCAGAGTGCATGGGTTCTGTAGTTTGTAGCACGTGGACTGAGTAGGTGCGGTGCATGGGCTTAGTTGCCCCACAGCACGTGGGATCTTAGTTCCCCGACCAGGGATCAGACCCACGTCCCCTGCGTTGGAAGGCAGATTCTTAACCACTGGACCACCAGGGAAGTCCCAGCAGCTTTAGTTTTGAAAATGGGTGGCATTCCTACTCTGTTTCCTGTCCATCTTAAAAGATGTCTTATAGAGAGTGTGGAACATTTGGCAGCCGAAGTGCCCCATTGCCTCTGTCTTCCATTGTCACTAGCCTTCTCAGAAAACAGAATGTCATATATCTTGTTCCCTGCTTAGAGAGTGTGAACTTTCTCTCTAACATATAAGGCATTAATAAATCTAAACCATGTAGCTATAAAAAGCTCTTCCAATATGTTGATTATATTGCAGGATTTGGGCTGGCGCATTCCAGTTAAGCATGAAATAGTTCCATTGTAATCTAATCTGGAGCCATGTATTTCCAAAATGCAGGAAGTCCTTTGGTGAACATGGGTATTTTCTGTTGAGTAAAAGATTGATCTCCATTTGGTCCTTTAGAAGGTTCAAATAAACTTTTAGACCATGGAGTATTAGGATAGTGGCCATGTTACTCTGTTCTTGGATGAATATTGGTATTAAAGGAAGGGTCCATTCATAAAATGGCTTTTCTTCAAGGAAAGCAAGCTTTTTAAGTGAAAGGATTATAGATGAATGTGTATGAATATGTATGTATTGAGAGAAGGGAAATAGTTTAGAAATTCATGAAGGCACACCAGTTTTATAGCGTGGCAGAGCAGAGTTCTGATGAGTAAAAATTAGATTAGGTTGAACTGCAGAGATGCTTATACATATATGAATCATTTTCCTAACGTGCTTGGGCTTTTTTTCCTTCCCAGTAATGTGCTCTGGTAGAAATATGTTTTTGCCAGATGTTCCCTTCACTGTTGACTGATTTAATTACAGAGAGCAGCTTTCCATTTCCTTTGACACAGGAAAGCAAATAGAATAAGATTAGCACACCAGAGAAGGGCAGACAGTTTGATTTTTGAATTTACCTTTTGCTAATATGTTTGGGAGAGGGCTTAATAGAATTGCTTCTATACTCTACTTCCCTTTTGTTTCCAGTCTAGTTTTTCACTGTCTCGCATCACAAGGATTTGTAGATTATAGTGAAAAACACTCAGATATTTGTGATACTTACATTGCTCTATCATTCTGAAATTGCTGGAGAAAAATTGGCTTTTCATTTCTAGGTTGTCTCTTGTGTCCAAAATGATGGTTTTCTCACAAATGATAAGGTATCTGTTAGACTAGTGTGCGTCTCAAACTTTAACATGCATATAAATCACCTGAGGATCTTCTTAAAATACAAATTGAGAGATCTGAAGCGGGGCTAAGTTTTCTGCATTTCTAACAAGCTCCGAGGTAATGAGGATGCTACTGGTACAGGACCACACACTGAGTAACAAGGCATTAGAATACCGTCTTTGGATAGTAAACATTCTCCCTGCAGTCCGACTGAGGCTAGTGCAGTACTGAGAAATACTTCTTAAATTGGGATGCATCATCCAAACAGCAACACCACATGTTCTACCATCCAGAGCCACTGGGTTAAGTTTGCAGGTACTCCTATAGATTACAGTTATCTTTATCCTTTCTTATGCACATTGGCAATGATGTCCTCATCCAGCCCTCAGACTAACCTGAAGGAATAGATCAGGAAGATTTTATTGGCCCCTTCTTACGTTTGAACAGTTTAGTTAAGTCACTAGTGTAGCATCACACAGGCACAAATGCCCAGGTTTCCTGACTGTCATCAAGGAAAGTGTAGTTCCATCCCAGTTCTTTATTTCCAAATCATTCTAGTAGCCTTGAGGTACCATTTAACAAATATGCACTCAAGATTCTGGAGCATTCTGGAACTATGAGTGGAGCTTGTGCTTCTTCATTCCTTGCTCTGTTTAATAGCTGTCCATTGGAGGCATCATCATTCTGAAGGATACCAGTGAAGACATTGAAGAGCTGGTGGAACCTGTGGCAGCCCATGGCCCGAAAATTGAGGAAGAGGAGCAAGAGCCAGAACCCCCAGAACCATTTGAGTATATTGATGACTAAGGACCAGAGGTGTGTGTGGAACAAAATTGTGTATCAAGGGAAATCTCTTAGTCAGTTCTTCACAAATGTTTTATACAGAGACATGGTCTCACTTTTTCCCTTTTGTACTTAATCCCTGTTTACCTAAACAGTATTAAAATTTACCCTTCTTTGACCTCTTCACGAATATGGAATATACCAATTCCTTTTTCCTTCTTTGACTCTCTACCCTCTAATGTTCTACCAGTGCTATTCAAAGTGGCTGGACTGCAAACTGATTTCATAGGTCCATGACGAAGTAGGGAGCTTGCTCCAGAATGTAACTCAATGCTTCTCTCATCAAAATAGCCTTGCTACCCACTAACCCCAAAAAAGTCAGCTGAACTGACAGTCAGCTCAGTGACGGAGGTGATTTCCATATTGATGTAAGCTCCTCGTTGTGGATCAGTTATAGTTTGTGGACGGGCACTGGTCCGTAGATCACACTTTGAGTAGCACAGGTCTAAATTCCTCACTGATTCTTCTCTCTCTCCCTTTCCTTTGGCAATACTTTTGGCACTAAAAGCCTTACCATTCATTTATTTGAGAAGCTTTTGAACATCTAATATGTATAAGCCATAGTGCTTATAGGTACTTTGGGGTCATTTAGACTGTAACACAAAGCTTTGTCCAGTTGAAAAAGATTATTATTATGCCAATGTCCTAACAATGTTGAAGGGGGTTTTTAGATGCAAAAAGATTGCAATTTCACAAAATTGTCATTCTGTTTCCTCCAATTTTTTTTGAATGGTCATCACGTATCTGAAGATACATATAAACTGTATAATCAAGGTTCTCTAATTCCACCCTACTACAAGTACGTTGTCAAACAAATATGAATTCTACTCTTTAAAGAAAGTAAGATCAGTATCATTTATTACATTAGGACAAAAGAAAAATACATTTGAAATGTCAAGTTGCAAATCTAACGCTGTGAGTGTTACACACTAAGTAAGCAATTAATGAAAGCTTTTATAGAAATCTCAGATAAATGTTAAGGCAGAAACCCTGCTATTAGTAGAAAAATATATTCAAGCCTCCAAGACACAGTTTGGAGATTTATAACTTGCCTTCCTGCCTTTGAAAATTGTCTTCCAGCTCTTGATGGTTTCCTAAGCTTTACCCAACCAGCACATGACAATATTAATACCCTGAGCTCTCAGTCTGTGTGCAGAACTGAATTCACATTAACCCTCTTCAGCCTTTCACAATACCTTACTGAAAACCCCCTGATTAAGTCTTTCAAGACAGCTAACTACAAAATGGCTTAGAAGTTTTCAGTTGGAAATTGGATTCTTGTTAGGTTTTTTTTTCATATTTATTATCTATTTACTTTTGTATTTAGTTATTTAGTCTGCGCCAGGTCTTAGTTGCGGCACGCGGGATTTTAGTTGCGGCACGCAGACTTTAGTTGCAGCATGCGGACTTCTTAGTTGCAGCATGCGGACTCTTAGTTGCAGTATGCATGCAGGATCTAGTCCCCGACCAGGGATCGAACCCTGGCCCCCTGCATTGGGAGCGTGGAGTCTTACCCACTGGACCACCAGGGAAGTTCCCCTTGTTAGTTTTTAAAAGGGTAAAATATCCAGTCAAATGAGAATTTGGAAACTATAGTCTGTCTTAACACGAACTGTCGTGTTAGGACTGCATCAGCAGAGTTAGGGGCTATTTTGGTTTTGTTTGTTTGTTGTTTTGGTTTTTTATTTTGGGTGTTTTTTCTTTTTTTGCCACACTGTGCAACATGTGGGATTCTAGTTCTCCAACCAGGGATTGAACCTATTACCCCTGCAGTGGAAGCGTGGAGTCTTAACCACTGGACCACCAGGGAAGTCTATAGGCTAGTTTCAGACTTCAACATCTAGTAGTTTGTTTTAGGTTTTTTTAATGTTTTTAAAATAAAGAATAACCCTAGCTTCTCCCTCTCCCCGCTTCCCCAGGATTTTATTGCTCACCTGAAGAAGATTGTCCAGGCTCATATTGGAAACGCCTGTGAGGAAGTTCATGCTGAGACCTGCTATTCACTGCATGTATCATTGCCTCTGTGCGGACCTTGTGTCCAAGTCTTTGGTTGAAGAGATGGTATATGACTATTTAGTGTTCTCTTTCACACAACTTGGTTTTCAAATAAATATATTAAGATCTTCAGATGGACAAGGACTTCTTGTTTGTTTTTCAGCCTGGATTTTAAATAAATGGATCTAGTACTCTTTCCTCCCACCATGAAATGCCTAAACCCAAAGAGCTAAATCTTTGATTGCTGGGATGAGTATGCATGACTTTAATATTGGTGAAAGAGTTAAACTATTTTATAGATTATTTGCAAAATAATGGAAAAAATAAGAGAGAAAAACAACGACCCTTGTTTATTACTCCAAGAATTCTCTGCATTTTTATTAATGGGATTCAAGGTGTAGGGTGGCATCTCTTATTGAGGTGGAAGTCCCTTTAATGACCCAAGGGAAATGTAGTCTGTTTAGGCAGCTCAGAAGCTTTTTTTTAAAATAAGCTTTGCTTATTGTTTCCTGCTTTTGATCCTGTTAAGGACAATAGATATAAATTATTTCAATTTATTTAGCCACAAGATCTAATAATGTACCCTTTTTTTCTCCTTTTCTGACTTATTTTTCATGTTTTTTTTAATTGAGGTATAATTTAAAGGTAATAAAAAAATGCACACATTTGGTTATGTAGGGTCTTTTGTGCCTTGGCCTTCAACTATTAAAGTAAAAGTAGGTAGTTTCCAACATTTATACACGAATAACTCTTTATTCCAACCTTGATTCTTTCACTTCTTAATTTAAGATATAGCCTTCTGAGTCTGGAAAAGAAAAAAAAAACCTGTTTTTAGAGGAAACAAACTCCTGGGTAGATCAGCTCTATCCGTTCATCTACCACAGCTTTGTTGTTAGGTACAGGTCTAAAGGTTACTGATCCCAAAGGATGGCTCCACTCGTTGGTTAATTTCATTGTATCCCCTCCTTTGTAAATTCCTTGTTTCCTCAATATCAGATGATTCTCTAAAAGAGATTATCTCATTTCCTAGCCTCTCATTAGCTATGTCCTTCCTGTTCAACCTCTTAACATTGCTTGCATTTCAGACACAGTTATCTCTAACATTTCCCTTAATATATGAAATGTTTAAAAAACAGAAGTCTGTAAATGATGTCACTGTCCAAAATTGAGTAGTCTGGGAGAAGTGGTACATTCATGGGTCTCTGGCCAAAGTTAATAAATTCTTTCTAAAATAGTGGATTGAACTTCAGGGAGCAGTCAGCACTAGTTCCCGGTAAGAAGTGCAATTTAGAATTTGTATCTTGGTCTTAAATCTTAAGGTTATAGCTTTTAAAAATGCAAGCTATTGGGCTTCCCTGGTGGCGCAGTGGTTGAGAGTCCGCCTGCCGATGCAGGGGACACGGGTTCGTGCCCCGGTCCGGGAAGGTCCCACATGGCGCGGAGCAGCTGGGGCCTTGAGCCATGGCCGCTGAGCCTGTGCGTCCGGAGCCTGTGCTCCGCAACGGGAGAGGCCACAACAGTGAGAGGCCCGCGTAACGAAAAAAAAAAGAAATGCAAGCTATTAAAGTAAAATGGCCTCTTGGGTCAGATTATGATGAGATTGTATCTCTTTTCCTGATTTTCTTTTTCCTAGAAGATTTCCTAAGATACGCACAGCACCGAGATAACTAAGGTGCAAAGAAATCTAAAGTGATATATGAAATAAAGTCACGTATGAAAGCAGGACAGGAGCTAGAATTGCCACATTCTATAGAAGAAACAGAAAAATGGCAGCAGTAACTGCCAGTGTTGTCACTGGGCACACACTGTTTCAGAGTTGAGGCAAGGGGGGTGCACATCCAACCACTCCCTGGGCATCCCTATTCGGGCTGCCTCACAGGCACTTAAAACCATATAAGCAAAGCACGTCCAGCCTCTTCTGCTCCCGCTTGAGGCTGATTACAACCCCTTGATCTGGTGATCCAACCAGAAATCCAGAAAGGCTTCACCCTTGACTCAGTTTAGCGTCTCAAGTATCTCTCCAGTTCGTCCACCCTCCTTCCCCACTGTTCACTATCCCTAGTTTAAGTACTTAACTGTCTGTCTGCCTCCAGACTTGGCCCACTATACTCCATTCTCCAAGCTGACCTTTCTAAACTGCAAACCGTATTAGTCTCTTGCTTAAAATCTCTCAGTGGTTCTTTGTTGAATAATGTGCAAATCCTTTTCTATGTGTACAAAGTTATGCAAGGCGTTAGCTGCTACTCACCTCTCCAGCCTCCCATCTCTTCACTCTTCTCCCACCTCACACTTAGAACCACTTTCACTTCCTTCAAAGATCCATTGAAGGGATTTTTTGTGGAAAGCCGAAGTGTTGTCTCATTTATGATGAAGATAATAAGGAGGCTGGGGAGAGGACTGAGACAAAGCCACCAAAGCTTCTTTGCCCAAGCTCAGCTTCTCATCATCTCATGCCAGTTAGAGATAACTGGCTTTTGCACGTACTATTCCTTCTGCCTGAAATACCCTTCTCTCTTTATTCCCGCCTCTCCCTCAAGGTCTGGTGAATCTACTAGTTGCTTCTTTTTTTTTTCTTTTTTTATTGGAGTATAATTGCTTTACATTGTTGTGTTAGTTTCTGCTGTACAGTGAAGTGAATTAGCTATATGTATACATTCTACTAGTTAGTTCTTTAGGTCTCAATTTAAAGAGACTTTTTCTAAGAAACCCTCCCCAATTCCCCCCACCAGAGCTGGACTAGGTCCTCTCTGCTTCCCCAGCACCCAGTATTGCCCCCGTGGTCCTTATCACACCATATTATTATTCATTGCCCAGTTGACTTGCCTATATCTTCCCCCACTTTTGTCTTGCTCACCATTATAACCCTAGCACACAATGTATGATCATATATTCTTGGACTCTGTACTGTTGAGAATGGTGAAAGCCACAACTGAGCACTAACAGAACAACTGGGACAGAATCCATGAGGACATATGAGGGGATTAATTCAAATGTCTTCCTATTTATCTCCTGCAGTGATTAAACAATCCTTCTAAGGACTGTTTTTCAGTTGGTTTTACTCTTGGAGAACCTTGGCTTTTCTTTGTGTATGTATATGTGCAAGATGGTGTGTCTGAAATCTCTAACTGGCATGAGATGATGGGAAGAAGCTGAGCTTGGGCAAAGAAGCTTTGGTGGCTTTGTCTCAGTCCTCTCCCCAGCCTCCTTATTTTCTTCATCATAAATGAGACAACACTTCGGCTTTGCACGGCAAATCCCTTAGAAGTTGCTTAGCTTGATTGTTTCTAGAGCTCAAGTTCCTTTTCTACCCTTTCATTTTTTACTATTAAGAACTGGAAGGGAGGGCCCTTCCAAACCGAACCGCATAATGGGAACGTCGTAGACTCTGTCTTCAGACTTTGGTTCAGATCCTGATCTTGTCCCTTAGTGGTTTCCTCATTTGTACAGAGGAAATAATGTTTATCTCAAGGTTGGGGGATTAAATGCTAATGGCTAATTATTACATGCTTACTACATGCTAGATACTAAGAATCACACGTATTATTCCTCACGACAACCCTGTGAACTAGACGCTGTTATCTTGAGATAATCTATCTAGGTTAAAGAACCTAGCACTAACGTATTCACTAAATTTTAATTGAATCAGAATGGTATGGTCTAACCCCTCATTTTACACATGAAGGCACTTATAAGAGTGAAGTGACTGGTTGACATTAAGCACCATTTTTACAGTTGTGTTTCCAGTTTGTCTTTCCACAGAGCTGGTCCCTGGCCTATTAGTTTTCTGGGCATGTTTGATCCAAAGGGCAACAGACCTCCAAATAGCCATTTTTCTGGCTATTCTACTTCCATACTCTGCTCCAAGTTTGTGTCTTCTTCCTCCATACTCTTAAGCCAGTACGCCTTTTCAAAAAGGGATTGTCAATAAAAGCATTATTTCCAAACACCCGTTGCCTCTACAACACAGCCCATTGCTGATGGGCATTTCCCATCTGTTCGCTGGGATCTGGGCAGTTCCTTTGGTGCATGCACTCAGTGATTGCCAAATCAGTGAGTTATTTATTTATAATAAAATTGCATCCGGCAGACAATTACCTTCAGAGATCTTGGGCATTACACAGAGCTGGGACTTGGCAAATAGTTGGACAGAGATAAAGAGTTTCCCATCAAGTTGTATTCCCACGACCTGGTGTGAGCAGCCTCTGACTCGTGCCATGATCTTTTCTCAGAAGCCCTGATTCATGTTCTAATGATTTAAGAGGTTTATAAGCATACAAGGCTTTCTGCTTATGCTGGGTATGAACTAGCCTCTCCAAAATAAGGAGTAAGCATATCCCTTCCTTTGTTCCTGGATTAGAAGCCTGGTGGGGGTATTCAATCAATCTTTCCTCTGAGCAGCTCCCAGGCGTGTATGATACATGGTTGGCAGGTGATGCGTTGTTCTCCAGTGATTTCCTGTGTGTATGGGATTTTCATCACCCAGCCGGTTTATAAATAAGCTCCTTAAGAGCAAGCCCCAACATATCCCCCAAAGTCCCTGTCACAGTGTTTGAGACATAATGCCTGTTGGCTCCAGGTTAAATAATTGGGGAGTCTGGTGATACACTTGATCCTGATTTATTTTTCTCCATGGCACTTAGAACCACCTTGCCTATCATATGTTCCTTTATTGTCTGTATCCCCCGCTTAGTGTGTAAACTTCCTGGGGACAAGGAGTTTGTTTTTGATGACTGATGTATTCCTAGTGCCTAGAGCAGTTCCTGGCTCATTGTAGGCTCCCAGTAAGTATTAGATGGACAGATGGACAGACGGTCAGACAGATGGCTGGACCGATGATGGTGCCAAACGTGTATTTAGCTTCTGTGAGCTAGGCACTGTTCAGCACTTTATTCACATTTTACCATTTTCAATCCTCGCAATTCTATCGTGAGCTAAATATTACTAGCCCATTTTACGCAAAATGGGACTTAGAGAGGATGAGGGTACACAGTAAGTTATGAGACAAATTCAAACCCAGGTCTGACTACAAAACCCGATTCGTTTGCTTCTGCTTATTTTAGCCACCATGGCAGTGACTTGACAGACCTGGAGTCCAACTCAGAAATCAGCCAGTTTAGCTGGCACTCAGGTGATCCTGATAGAGATGATCCTGAGACCACACTGAGAAACACGGTCCTACACAAAGCTGCCTCCAGACTTGGGTCCCCTTGGCGTTTAGACGGGGTTTGGATACGGGGGTAGTGAGGACCCCAGAACCCCTCCAACAGCACAGCCATCAGCAAAAGCCCTCCGTAGAAGACAGATGTCTCCAGCAGCAATGCAGGACATACCTGGAGGCAGAATTATTCCCCAAAGGAAGGGTCCCCAGAAACCAGGTCAGTGGACCAAGTGGCAGGAAGTGAGAATGCTGTCCTGCTGGGGCCCCTTGGGCAGGTCTCGCCTGTAGTACGTGTGATACATGGCAGCAGGCCTGCTGGTTTCCCTAACTCCAGGCTCGCCTGCACTCACCGTGGCTGCTGCTGCTCACCAGCAAAAAGGACTTCGGGTTTGTCGAACTCTGGTAACAGCCCATTTAATGAGATGCTTCGCTCTCTTCCCTAGAGCCCTGCGGTGGGCATACTGAGGAGCAGGGGCGGCCACGATGCACTGCTTCCCCTGGGAAGTGCCCCACCGGAGCCCCCAGCCTGAGACCTTCTGCGGCTTGCAGTGACCAGGGAGATGCAAGCACATCGCCTTGCCCGAGCAGACAGTGCCTGTGAGCGGATGCCAAACAGTCAGTCCTTGCCCTGGAAACTTCAGGCCCCAAGCCAGCCCCACAGAGGCCTAGACACAGGTGCCTCAGCCTTTCTTCTCGTTAGGGTTCTCAGGGGGGCTGTGTTCACGCAGTCCAGTACCTCCTCAGCCGGCAGCGGGCTCAGGTGGGGCTGGCAGGGCTAAATTGCCCATCAGCGGGCAGAAGTGCATGCTGGAGGCAGCAGGGTAGAGGCCCAGGAAAAAATAATTTCATTTTTCTTAAAATAATTTGATCAACATATATTTGCAATTAAAATAGTCTTTATGGGGAAAATGAATACGCTGTTAGACCTCCTTACATTTATTCTGTGTCTTAGAAATGTTTTTATTTTTAATGCGGCCAATGGGGCATGGGGGAGGCACCATAATCTTGTCAGTGCTTAGAGTCTTTAAAGGTCCTAATCTATCCTGAACAGAGACATGTAATCTGTGCTTAGTCCCTCAACATTCTCAAGCCACTGACTGGTCCAAGACAAAGTCACACTCTGGCAGTGGAGCTGATACTATTAAGGAATATGGAAAAGCATCACATCTGAGGGGAAAGCCAGTGCGACCAAACCAAACTGTGGGAATTAAATCCATAGACGACTGGCCTTAGCTCACATTTCTGTACCACGTTAGAGAAGGTCTAGGGAGCTCATTCACTCGTGTATTCACCCATTCTCCAGTGAGCTTCTATAACGTTCGCAAACCAGCCGCCATTTGCATCCCTTCTGGGAACGGATGTCTGTGCCTTCCCTGAGGGAACTGCTGCCCTCCTAGCTCAGCCCAGCTGCCGGTCAGCACACTCCACCCGCAGGCCTCGGTGACGGATTCAGGGACGAGCACACAGCCCATCAGGCCAATCTGAGAAAACAAGACCAATTCTGGGACCTCTGCTCCAACTACTGGGAACCACTCTCTCTTCTACTTTTGACACGCCCTAAAGCTGAGCCTTGCTCCGCAAAGAGCCTGAACGTGATGCCAACCCAGAGGAACCCGAGCTCAGAGGCGGATCCAAAGAGCA
The DNA here is from genome assembly GCF_059928025.1 of Delphinapterus leucas. Taxonomy (NCBI): domain Eukaryota; kingdom Metazoa; phylum Chordata; class Mammalia; order Artiodactyla; family Monodontidae; genus Delphinapterus; species Delphinapterus leucas. The sequence goes on along the minus strand of NC_143136.1, from coordinate 8,783,469 downwards.
TCACACAAGCTCCGGATCCAGCCATGTCTCTACCTCCAGACTATGAAGTTCCATGAGTGACAAGCTCTCCTCTTTTTTTAAGCAAAACACAAGGCACCTAGAGTTGAATTTCTGGCATTTGATACCAAAAGACTACTTCAAGAAGAACCATTAAAGAGGGGTGCGACGGGCTAAACTGTGTCCCCTCAAAGTTCATATAGTGAAGTCCTAACCTCCAGTACCTCAGAATATGACTGTATATGGAGATAGGGCCTGTCAAGAGGTAGTTAAGATGAAATCATATGGGTGGGCCCTAATCCTATGACTAGTGTCCTTACAAGACAGACAACACACAGACCAAGGGGCAACCATGGAAGGACAGAGCAAGAGGGAGGCCATCTGCAAGCTGCAGAGAGAGGCCTCAGAAGAAACCAAACCTGCCAGCACTTGATCTTGGGTTTCCAGCCTCCAGAACTGTAATAAAGTAAAATTCTGCTGTTTAAGCCCCCTGGTGTCTAGTATTTTGTATGGCAGCCCTAGCAAATAAACACAGAGGGTGTACTAGGGGACAGATGAGGTGATTGAATTGGTGGCGGGGGGTGGGGGGAGTCAGAGGAAACCACTGCAGTCTTCCACCAGGGAGATGAGGCTTGAGCGAAGCAGGAGGCAGAAGCAATAAAGAGAAGAACATGGATCTGAGAGAAATTTTAGGCCAAATTGAACAACTTGGTCACTGACCATGACGAAGTGAGGGTAGGGATATCAAGCTATTTGCTGGAGCCTGATGGTGTCATGTCCTCCAGCAGCAGAGGGAACGAAGTCAGAGACACCAAGTGGTGACCGTGAATTATACCTGTGTTTGTCCTCACTGTGTCCCTTACCTCTCCCCACACGGGGTTATTAGCTCCTGGGTCTGGGCTTGGTGGATTCACGTTCATCTCCTCTCCGCCCTCACAGCCTGAAGCTGCAGTTCTCAGGAGTGAGGCATAACTGCCCCTGGAAGGGAGGCATTTCCCACATCGGTAGGGTGGAGGCATTTTTAGTTCCCAAAATGACTGGGGAACCCAACGGGTGTTCCTGGTGGGAGCCCACCATGCTGGACATCTTGCCGCACGTGGCTCGGTCTGGTCCAGGACTTTACTAAGAGCTGCTCATCCTTTTGAACTACCCAGTCGCCACCATCGCACCCCTGCGCCAGTCTGCAGGGGCAACTGCCTGAGGCCACGTGCATCAGACTGCTTTCTGTCTTCCCATGTAGTCGGCCCAAGTGCTTACATATGGAAAAATACATTGTTTTTTAATAAATTGCATTATCATGATTATTTTAAAATCAGGTGGGTGAGGGGGTTATATTAGCTGGGAATTTCATTTTAGGATAGGAAGGAGGATATTACAAAGCATGTGATGGAAGGGGGAGCCTGAGAAGGTGGAGACTCAACACCCAGGGCGACGGCGCAGCCTCCATGGAGAGCGACCCTGAGGCCCCCCGCCTGCTCTTCCCAGCGGGCCAGGCCTCTGCGCAGCCTCTACCCTATAAGGCCATGTGAGGGCTGAGCAGGCAGAGGAAATAAATGGGCTCTCCTTTGGCAGGGGCCTGTAGCTCTCACAGCTTCCTGGAGGGGAGGGGGCTCCCAGAGCCCCCCACCGCCCCCCGAGAGGGCTTGGGCTGCCCCGTGCCCCCTGCCCCCGAGACCCCCGATCAGAGGATCCGGACTGAGCCAGACTTTCAAGGGCAAGTAAAGAATGTTACCTGTCTACAGCCCCTGTTATTTCCTCCAGACAGGTACACACACATCTCCATAGGACAGATGGTTCTAGAAAATGGGAGGCAGGCATACCAGGGTCCTGAGGGCTCTTGGGTCCAGGATGATAGAAAACTGTCCCTTGTCTTGGCTCCTTGCCCACACCTGTGTTCTAGGTTCGGCACTGCTGGGGGGAACAGCAAAAGGCCTGCCTGCACGATTGTGTGGCCACAGCTGGCCTGGCCCGAGACCTGGCTTTCCAAAGACCTGGATAGCTTAGACGCAAGAGCTTTGGGGTTCAAAGCAAGGCCTGGACGCTGGGGAGCAGGGCCACCATGGTGCACCACCATCAAGGGTGACCCCTGGAGGCAGCGGTGGGTTAGCCAGCACCCCGGGGCTAGCACCCAGCCCCCTTGGAAGGCAGAGCACTGAGACCTTGGGTTCTCATCTGCTCCTCACCCACCCTTACCCCAAAGGACTTATCCAAATATTTCTTCCAAACAAATCCAGTGCTCAGCCTACGAGAAAATCTGGAGAAAGAAATTTCCTTCATCTCCATACAAACGGCACCCGTCACCCTCCCAGCCTGGCCTTGATTTTTGGGCTTCACCACTCACAGCCCAGCTAGGAAACCTTCAGAGCGTCTCCTCCTCTGTCCCCACTGGCCAACAGGCCCAGGGCAAAGGTGCTGCTACCTCTAAGTGGCTCTGGCTTCCCAGCCTGGGAGCTCAAAGGGGTGGATGGAGGCTCACCTCACAGCGGAGGTCCCCCTCCCATGGACTTCTCTCACTCTCCAGTTTTCTCATGTGATCCCTATGGTCCTATATGGCCTATGGTCACTGCAGTCCCAAAGATCTGTGACTCTGAGATGGGATGCGGTTGCTAAGAGCTGGCCAGCTGGCCAAGCCTCAGATCGTTGCAGAGTTTGCTGATACTGCCCCTCCCGTTCCTTCCTGGATGTGCTCAGCTCCTGCAGGCTGACCTCTACCCCTGCAGGTTGACCTCCATCAGGACTATCACAGGTTCTCAGCTGGGCCATATTTGCCTGAACCCTAGGGATGGACAGAGTTCATATCATTTTTCCTGGACAGCTTCTCAGCCCCTCCTCAAAGCAAATACTCAGGGTGGGGGGCGGGGGTTGCCTTAGCTCCATTTACCAGAAACTTCTGAGCCTGGACAAGATGCCGCCACACTGTAGCTGCTCCAACATCTCTGCCTACTTTAGCACCTCCCCCAAGGATCTTGGCAGGCCCTGCTGGGACCCATAGAGAGGAGGATGAGGCCACTCCCCTGTCCCAGCGGGAGGGAGTAGGAGGTCACAAAGCTGGACTCTGAGGCAGTGTCTGTGTCCCCTCTTCCCTCCTCCATGCTAGGGAGCTCCGCCCCACGCCCGCGGGCAGGGAGGCTGGGAGGCAGCCAGCCCTGCCCAGGGAGCCTGTGGGAGTCCAGACTCTTCCTTGTGGGTCATCAACTCGAACATGCTCAGCACAGAAGCTGCCTTCATCTTATACACACAAAGCCATTTTAAAGAGTCAAGGACAGGGTGCAGCCAGGCCTCAGGAGAGAGGGGAACCAGACCCTTGGGCCCCAGACTCCAGGGAGAGCGCTCCCACAGGGCTTCGCTCGTCCTCCCTGCCTCTCCGCCCAGGCCGCCTCTCGCTGCTCCCGGGCCCAGGTCACAGGTCCCGCCACGGGGAGAGCTGGCTTCCAGTCCCCGCCCCACACAGAGCCCCTGGCAGAGCCCAGAGGAGAGAGACAGAAGCCGAGAACTGAAGGCACTGCTGGGGTCCTCCTTCCCGCTCTGCCTGAGGGAGGCGGGCTGCGCCTGACTTCCCTGTGATGGGAGCCAGGAAAAGTCGCTTTTGGCTGAAGCTGTTTCAAGACAGGTTTCTGTCACTGGACGTGAAGGAGTCCTCTGCGTCCCTGGCGCGACTCTGTAAGGAGTTGAGGCCGGGAGGAAAAGGGACAGGGCCAGAGAGCTTGTAATGAGGGAAGGTGGGGTTGGCCTGCGCTGCTGTGCCCCAGGCCGCTCCAGTGTCTTTGCCCCGACTTTCTTCCCAGGGTCAGGGCTGGGGGCCGGTCGCGGGAGGAAAACAGTGATGCCCAGGCCGCCCGGGTGGGGACTGTCTCCGCTCCAGAGCGCCTGTGATTTCTGGGAACCGCTCTGCACTCTGACCGCCGGGCTGGCACAGCCAGAGTCCAGGTTCCTGGAAATGACCGCGGGAGGAGGCGCGGGTGCGCCTGGGGCCCGGCAGGAGCCGAACTTCCACCTGGGCGGAGCCCAGGTCGGGTCCGACGGCTGCTGTCTTAAGCTCTACCCAGGCCCCGCGCTGACCCCATCCTTCCCAGGCCCGGGGTCACTGCAGTGACGCCCCCACCCCCAAGATTAGGGTCACTGGGTGAAATCTCCGTGGGCGTCTTGCTTGCTTCCTCTCGGGGCGGAGCGGCTGCGTTGGTGATCGCGGCTCCACCTGGTCCCCGCGCCAGCCAGCCGTTCGCGCGGGCGGGCGGCGTCTGTGCGGCTTCCAGGGCGGGGCGGGCGGCGGGCGCAGATCCGGCCTCGCAGAGCCCAGCTCCCCGCGCCGCGCCGGGGCCCGGGGGATGCTCGCTTCCGCTCCCGCCCAGAGCCCGCGCAACCCGAGACCTTCAAGTCCAGCGGCTCCCACACTTGGGGCGCCCATCAGTCCCAATCGCCTAGATTGCTGGGCCCCACCCAGAGTTTCTGATTCGGCAGGTCTGGGTGGGGCCTGAGAATGTGCATTTCTAACAAGCTCCCAGATGCTGCTGCGGCAGCGGATCTGGGGACCACACATGGGAAAGCCAGTGGGTCATCCTCCCAAATTCTCTCCTCACCGGCCATAGTTTCACTTTTGGCTTCAGATGTCTCTTAGCGGTAAAAGGCTTCATCCAGGGGCAGCAAGGAGTTCTATGTCTTACCCTTGACCTCAGGTTCAACTGAGCTCATGGGACATTAAATATAGGCGGGGAGAAGGGTGAAAAGGGAGATTCAGCGTTACTGTGTGCATCTTCTAGCATCAGGAATTATTCTTTTCACTGTCACGATCAACCAACTATTTGGGAGCCGGGCTGTCCCTGCCTCACCCATGCCCTCTCGAGTCCGTATGCAGGTCTCACCGTGAAAGCAGTAGTCATAATGTAAAGTTGGTTTGGGGCAAGTGGATCGGTGCTTAGGCTGAGACAACAATGAGGCCAGGAAATGCTTAGTGACAGGATTGGCGGTACAGCTAAAGAGGTTCCTTGTGAGCTATGCCTTGCTGGTCCTCAAGATGTGTCAACCTGCAAGAAAACCACCAAATTCGGTCAACGTAGCACCTACTCTTCAGTTCAAACCAACATACTGCCCTCTGTGCTTGCCCTTTGGGAAGGCCATTTGAAGGTCTGGATCTTTTTGCCAACCTCACCCAGGCCACAGAACTACTGGGTGCTGTGATGTGACTCACATCCCTGGAAATAAACTTAAATTGTTTAACAAGAAACAAATTTTTAAGCCATTTTCAGTTGATATAACATATAGAAATTACGTCTGTAATAGTCAGACTTCTTTTGGTTGCAAGTGACAGAAACTCAATTTGAACCAGTTTAAATGAAAATGATGGTTGATTGGAAGAATGCTGGGGTTGGGGAGGAGCAGTCCTTACGCAATGGATGGAGTGAGGGCTGCTCCAGGGAACTCAGGAGTCTGGGACCAAGGATCTGATGCCCCCAACATGCTCTGTTTGCATCTCTCTAGGTAACAGCTTCATTTTCTCAGGCCTTCCCATGAGATGAAGAACACGGCAGTAGGCTGCTCTGGAGTCTCATTTTACAATGAACTGACCACACTTCAACAGAAAAATCCCAGGGAAGGACGTTCATTGGATCAGCTTGGGTCACATGCCTATCCTGAACCAATCACTTGTCAGAAGGATGGGGCAATATTGGTCCAGATTGGGCTGTAATGCCCATCCCTGTGGTCATGGGATGGGATGCTGGGCAAATCCTGCTCATCAGGCAAATGCACTTGTAAGTGACCAATCCTGATCGTGAGGCAAATGCACTTGTAAGAGAAAGTAAAGCAAGAGTGGTTTGTTTGTTTTTGTCTTTTTCTTTGGCAGTGTTGCGCAGCATGCGGGATCTTAGTTCCCTGACCAGGGATTGAAACCCGTGTCCCCTGCAGTGGAAGGGCAGGTTCCTAACCACTGGACCACCAGGGAATTCCCTGGAGTGGTTTTTATTGTAGTTAAGAGCCTAGGGTTCAAAGGCACAAGGTCTTGTGTTCAGTTCTGGTTCTACCACTCCCTAGCTATGTGAATTTGGAGGAATTTCTTAACCTCTTTGTGTTATTCATCTTGTCAAAGACAAAACCTGGACAAGCAGGTTGATTTTATTCAGGCTATTTCAATAGGTAGAGCAAACCAGGTCAGACATCAGAGTGTCTCCACAGGGTGGTTTTACCTTGGACTCGTAGAGGGAGGGCTAGACAGGTTACAAGTAGGATGATTTACAGTTGGGTTGATTTTGCCATCAGGGGAAATCTCAGTCAATTAGCTGAACAGGACATGCTTATCTCTGTATCTAACTAGTTTCAGGGGGGGCACAAACAGTTCTTATCTCAGCTAATCAACCACGAGACAAAGAACAGGAATTTGGAAGGTCTGTGTCTGGCCTGGTGAGCAGGTTCAAGCAAAAGGGGAAAGGTCTATGTTTGGCCTTGTCACAGGTAAACAAGGGCATCATCCATGAATCTTACAGGAGTCACGAAGAAGAGTGGATGATGAGCCTTATCTAAGTCACAAAGGAAGGGTAGTTCTTTTTGGTAAGCCCCTACCCAGAACACAAAAGGGTGGGGGGATTTCTTAACCATCACTGTTTCCCAGGAGCAGAGGGCTCAGGTAAGGTACAACATCATTAATCTGTAAACCCCTGAAAATATTACCCATCTCATAGATGTGGTGTGAGGATTACATACAAGTGGGCACTCATAGGGTTGCCATATTTATCAAATAAAAATACAGGAAATATAATGTCCTATATGCACAATAAAATAAGGCAATATTTGGGATATACTTAATTAAAAACTTATCTGAAATTAAAACTTAATTGGTTGTCCTGTATTTTGTCTGGCAATCCCTGGCACACAGTGAGTTGACAATAGATGTGAACTTTTATCATTATGAACGGCGAGGTTTATTTTCAATTCATATTACCTGGACAGTGTGTCTCTTCCTGCTAAATACAACCTTTCTTTGAAAACACTCTCAGATCTCAAAAGAGCACTGGCAGGCCTGGGGCCTGGGGAGGTGGCCACAGACCATCTTAGGGCTTCTTCAAAGGCAAGCATATCTACCTTCTCCATGCCCTCTTCCCTGTCTCTGTCTCTGGTGGTGGTCTCCACCTTCTTGGAAGCATGGAGATGGAAACATGGAGATCTGGTCCTCAATGCCTGGTGGGGAGAGATTTTCTCCATCTCTAGCCAACTCCTCAGCCTCCAGCCCAGAGTTGGGCGACTCGCAGGTGCTCTTTTAGTGCTGGTGAACTTCAGTTCAAAAGCACCACACGCAAGGACAGGGATGATTTATGCTCCTGTTTCACTTTTAAAAACCCACATTTCACGTGGGGAAAAAAAAGTTTCTCTAAAATCCCTGGAAACTGCTACAGTGGGGTGGAACCCTGGTGCCTGGAGCTTTAAGGCAGATCTTGGGCTACCTTGTTGGTTCTAAATTGACCCTGGGTCGCTCCTGTAAAATGGGAATAACGACGCCTATCTTTTTCCGCGCACACCACACTGTAATCTCTTGATGGTTTTGCTTCCAGCCTGGTCGGGCTCATCCCTAGAGCCAGGCACAACGCCAGGCACAATTTTTATTTTTTATTTTGCGGTACGCGGGCCTCTCACTGTTGTGGCCTCTCCCGTTGCGGAGCACAGGCTCCGGACGCGCAGGCTCAGCGGCCATGGCTCACGGGCCCAGCCGCTCCACGGCATGGGGGATCTTCCCGGACCGGGGCACGAACCCGTGTCCCCTGCATCGGCAGGCGGACTCTCAAGCACTGCGCCACCAGGGAAGCCCCAGGCGCAATATTTGTGGAAAAGAACCAATGAGAAGTTGTGGAGAGGAGGACGGGTGACGCCGCCCAGCATCTTGCAACCCGCAGCGGACTCTGAACTGCGAGCCGCGACTTCACTTCCGCCGCCTGGAAGCCCCGAGACCTAGCCCGCTACGCTCCGCCGTTTGTCCCAGGATGCTCCGCGTAGATCGCGTCCGGTGATTGGCTGCGCTGCTCCACGTGGTGCCAGGCAGGCGGCGGCGGTTGCCGGGGCGACGGCTGGACAAGGGGCGACCGGGCAGGGTAGGTGCGTGTGCCCACGTCAGAACAGCAGGTAAGCTCGTCCCCCGACGCGGCCGGGCCACCCCCGAGCCCGCCGTCCCCGGGCGGGGAGGAGTGGTGATGGGCCAGAGGGCCGAGGCTCTGCTGAGCCCTCTCCCCAGAGGAAAACCCCGACGCGCCAACTCAGCAGCCACTGCCGGATGACCCCACTTTTCGACTGCTGTCCTGGAGTCTGTGGGCCCGAGGCGGCTGCCTGGATATCCCGAGTACAGGCCCAGCTGCTTCCCACAAGTAGTCCCTGATCTTTGCTTCAGTGAGCCAGGCTTGAAGGGGGCTCCATGTCGTCCAGCTGGGGAGTGGCGGCACGAGAGGGTGGCCTGGGGCTTTTAGATCCATCCCTTCCGTTATCTCCCATCAGCTAACCGCTCTCCCCAGGCACCCAGGTTGAGTCCAGACTTCATCCAATCTAAGCAAAACCGGGATGCTTCCTATTCAAATTCGTCTTCCAGACAAATCCCATAGTCTTCCCCTTATTCAACCAGCTCGTAGGCCCTAAATCCCTATTATATAGAAATCAGAAGCTGCCACTGCAGTCCTCAAGAGTGATTGAAGAAGTTTTCTCTAGTTTTTGCATAAAGTAAAGCCGTGGTTCTCAAACCTGAACGTGCATAAAAGTCATCGGGAGAGATTGTGTGAAACAATTTCTGGGCATTGTGTTCAGTAAGTTCAGAGTGATGCTAGGAATTTTCATTTCACAAGCATCCCAGGTGATTCTGATTGAGGTGGTCCAAACTTTGGGGTTATCCTGTGTAGTGGTTAATATCAGTCTGGATGTAAATTCCCACTTTGTTACTCACTAGTCGAGTTATTGGGAGCACCTTAACGTCCCTGAGCCTCAGCTGCCTCATCTGTAAAAGGAGAATATAAATCATATTCATCATTCAGGTTTATTGTGAAAATTAAATGCGAAGCGTTTTGCATGGCATACAATAAGCCCTCAATAAGTGAACTTATTATGATATAAAAGTGTACAGAAAATTCTGTAATTTTTAAGAACGTCAGAGTAATAGAATACCCAATGATGGCTCACATTCACTGACAGATGATCGTAGCAGAATCTTATTCAAAAGATGGTCATGAAGAACTTCTCTGACGAAGTGATGTTTATAAGCACAGGGCTTAGCCAGGTGAAAAAAGAAAGGGGAAGAGTGTTGCTGGCAGAGAGAACAATATGTGCAAAGGCCCTGAGGTAGGAAGGAGCTTGAGTTCTCAAAACAACAAAGTTTCCTTGTTCCAGGGCCTTCAAAATGCTTTTCCGTCTGCTTGGGCTTCATTTATTTATCACATGTCTTGGGTGCCTACCAGGCACTCTGCTAGGTTCTAGAGATACAAAATTTAAATACAGCTGCCTGCCTTTTTAAATAGGGTAATAAGTATAACAGTAGAAGTAAATGTAGTATATAGAGGTACCCCAGAGGAGAGAGAATTGCCTTGATGGGGAAGGAAGGAGAGGGGTTCCTGGAAGACTTCGTAAAGGAGGTCAAGCCCTCAGTATGATGTGTCAAGTTTGCCCACGAGGTGAAGAAGAGTACATCCAAGGGCTTAGAATCATGAAAGAGCATTTTGGAGGAATGGCCGGGAGTTTAGTATTACTGGGGCCTCACATGGGGAAGTAAGAATGGAGCCGGGACAGGAACAGGGACAGGGGTTGGTGGTTGGTCCAGAGGAAGGCTGGACAGGTGGGTGGTCCTCAGACAGACACAGAGGTGTCTTTCTCCTCACACCTTGTGTAACTGGCAGGCAGGGGGTCCTGCTTGCTCCTCATTGCTACTTCCCCATCACCCCCTATCCCCCCACCTTTGAAGTCCATGCCGTGGGCTTTACCACCGTTGTTTCCCTTGAAGACTGCAGCGCCTGGCTCACCGTCTACGTCTCCACCTCCTCTGCTTCATTTTGAGGAGTTTCAGAATCCTGGCTGCACAAGTTTCTTCGTCCTCCTTACTTATAGGCATCTTTTTCCTCCATCCTCCTCATTTGCCCACTTCTGCGGTCATGAGCTTTTTATTACTGCACCACCTTCAAAATCTTGATTTGAACTATTCATCCTGCTCTCTGAGCACCACCTTCTGTCTTTCAAGCTCACTTTGATGTGCCTCTGATCCCATTACTTTTTCACTGCCTTACAACCCCCTTATGCACCTTCCCTCCCTCCATCTTTAACGTAGCTTAACTCCAATGTTCCATCGCTGTTATGCTTGTTTTCTCTTTCCCCTGTCCTGCAAAAGCCTCACCCTGTTAACCTAACTCAGACAGCTGAAAGTGGCTGGAGAAAAGTGCAAAATGGTGCAGACTGGTTCTGTTTGGGATTCAAGTCCATGTATCTTTTTTTTTTTAATATTATTTATCTATCTATTTGGCTGTGTCGGGTCTTAGTTGCGGCACACAGGATCTTTGTTGCGGCATGGGTGAGGGGGGTCCTTCGCTGTAGCATGCAGGCTCCAGAGCGTGCGGGCTCAGTAGTTGCGGCACACGTGCTCTCTAGTTGTGGCGTGCGGGCTCCAGAGTGAGTGGGCTCAGTAGTTGTGGCGCATGCACTCTCTAGTTGTGGCGTGTGGGCTCCAGAGTGCGCGGGCTCAGTAGTTGCGGCGCATGCACTCTCTAGTTGTGGCGTGCGGGCTCCAGAGTGCGCAGGCTCAGTAGTTGCAGAGCGCGGGCTTAGTTTTCCCACGGCAGGTCCCCAACCTTTTTGGCACCAGGGACCGGGTTCGTGGAAGACAATTTTTCCATGGACGGGGTGGGGGATGGTTCAGGCGGTAATGCATGCGATGGGGAGAGGTGGGAAACAGCAGATGAAGCTTCGCTCACTCGCCTGCCGCTCACCTGTTGCTGTGCAGCCCGATTCCTAACAGGACATGGACTGGTACCGGTCTGAGGCCTGGGAGTTGGGGACCCCTGCCCCACAGCATGTGGGATCTTAGTTCCCTGATCAGGGATCAAACCCATGTCCCTGCACTGGAAGGTAGATTCTTAACTACTGGACCACCAAGGAAGTCCCTCGAGTCTATGTATCTTAAGCAGACTCTCAATACTGGAAATCCTGCCATGTTTCCATAGTTGATTTGGTTCCCACCTTCCCTTCTCTTCAAACTACCAACTTGCTTCTTGCTCTCAGCTGATGGCCTTGTTTCTTGTTTTGCTTCTCATCACTAAATCTGCCCATTTCTTTGGTCACTACCCATATCCTCTGCCATCCCTCTGTGTCAGGAGATGTCCTGTCCCCATTGCCTGTGTGAGGCCCGGCCCTCATTGGACACTGGCCGCATCAAGGACATTGCTTCCTTAACCATCTCCTCTCTCTCCCGCCTCATCCACTTTTCCTTCTCTAACTGGGTCACTCCTATCAACGTACAAACACGCTGCTTACAACATCTTCCTTCTTAAAAAAAACCTCCCATCTCTTTCCAGCCGCCTTGCCACCTCTCCTGTCCTTTTTGTCTCTCCTTCCTTACTTCCCTTTCTCTCTTTAACCCTTTCCAGTCAGGCACATGTCCTCACTGCTCTTATCAAGGTCACAGCCAAACTCCATTTTGTCAAATCCAGGGATTAGTTCTCCTGTCCTCATCTCCCTTGACCACGTGCAGACGCAGTTGACGTGGGAAGCACCTTCACTGGGCTTCCAGAGTGTCACAGTGTCCTGGTCGTGTCTCCCAGCAAGTATCTGTTCTTGCTTAGTCTGCCGTCTCGCTGACCCCGCAGTACCGGGGGCCCCAGGGCTCAGCCTGGGCCTGTCCTCCTCTCCAGCTGCACTTTCTGCCCGGGGCGGGGGTCACATCAGTCACCGCGCTCCTCTGCCGCACCGCCATCTTTGCGCGGACGACTTCCGGACGCTCCTCCGCGGCCCCCGCTGCTGCCTTCACTCCACCAGCCTTCTCAGCAACCCCCCCTTGAATGTCTGCTCTGCATCTCAGATTTCGGGCCGGAACAGAACTCTTGATTTAGCTCTCAGACCGTCCCTCCCCAGTTTCCCCAGATCAGCGAGTGGCTTACTCTTCACCCAACTGGGCAGGCCGCAGGTGTCGCCCTTCACCTTGTCGCCGCACATGCTACATCCAGCCCAGCAGCAGCCGGCCACCTCTGCCTTTACACCTGGAACCAGAACACTTCACACGGTTCCTACCGCTCGTCCGAACTCCCCTTATGCCCGTTTCCTCTCATGGGGCCCTGCAGTCTCTTCTTGGCCTGGCAGACATGGCGCTCCTTACAAGACGTGAGCCAGGTTGGGTCAGCCCCCTCCCGGCCTCCCGTTGTGCCCGGCTAACGGCCCGGCCGGTCCCCTACACGAGTCCTACTGGACTGGGCCCTGGCACCTCGTTGCCTCCACAGCCTGCCTACTCTTCTGCCCTAGCGGCGCCCCTACCCCAGCACCCGCAGCCTTAGCACTTGCAAATCCGTCTGCGCAGGTCTGGGAAGTGCCTGCTCTCTCACATCTCTGCTCACCACTCCTGTTCCCAGGGAGGCCTCCTCTGACCACCCTTTCTTTTTTTTTTCTTTTTATATTTTGGTTGCATTGGGGCTTCGTTGCTGCATGTGTTGCTGCGCGCGGGCTTTCTCTAGTTGCGGTGAGCAGGGGCTACTCCTCGTTGCGGTGCGCAGGCTTCTCATTATGGTGCCTTCTCTTGTTGTGGAGCACAGGCTCTAGGCACACGGTCTTCAGTAGTTGCAGTGCGTGGGCTTCAGTAGTTGTGGCACGTGGGCTCAGTAGTTGTGGCTCGCGGGCTCAGTAGTTGTGGCTCGCGGGCTCAGTAGTTGTGGCTCGCGGGCTCAGTAGTTGTGGCACGCAGGCTCAGTAGTTGTGGCTCGCGGGCTCAGTAGTTGTGGCACGCGGGCTTAGTTGCTCCGCAGCATGTGGGATCTTCCCTGACCAGGGATCGAGCCCACCTCCCCTGCATTGTTAGGCAGATTCTTTACCACTGAACCACCAGGGAAGTCCCCCGACCACCCTTTCTAAAATGTCCCCAGACCCCTCTCCTCCGTGCTCTGTCTCCTTCCTTGCCGTATTTTCTTCATATCTGAAATTCTTTCCATTCGCTCAATAAGTAATTTTGAGCACCCACAGTGTGCCAGGCACTGGTCCAGTCACTGGGGATGCCAAGTGAACGCGTGTCTTCCTCGTGGAATCTGTACCCCGGGGTGGGAGCGACAGTGAGCAGATATGTTAATGGAAGGATGTTCCTGTCAGGGGGTGCTTAGTGCTGCTGAGAAACGTAAAGCAGCAGAAAGGGTAGGAAGTGACCGAGGGCTTGCTCCTTAGGGAGGGTGGTCAGGGCAAGGCTCTGAGGGGGTGACTTTGAAGCAGAGACCTGAGTGGGACGTGGATGCCTGGAGGAGGGGCCACGAGGCAGAGGGGGCAGTGAAAGCAGAGCCCTCAGGGAGGGCAGGCATGTGCAGGGCAGGTCCAGCGGGTGTGCGCTGGAACCGCACGGTGGCCCATGTGGCTCAAGCCTATGGAGCAAAAGGAAGAGTGTTGGAGGCCAAGTGGTGTAGACTTTGAGATGAGAGTTGGGCCGAAGGAGCCTGGCCTTCATCTAGAGGTGGAACCACGGGAGGGTCGAAAACAGGAGGGGAAAGATCCCTTGTTGTAGCTTAGACATTGGAGTGAGGTGGAGAGGGAGGTGATGGGAGGTGGTGTGGAGGGACCTTGGGACAGACAAAGGCACGAGACAGTGACGGGGAGACAGAGAGAATGAAAAGGGGGAGATTTCTAAATTTCGTCTTCCGGACTTGCGTTCAAATATTTCAAACTGAATGTACTGTTATGGGCAGAAAAATGTAAGGTTACAGAATCACGCATTCTTTTTTTTTTTTAATATTTATTTATTTATTTGGTTATACTGGCTCTTAGTTGCGGCTCAAGGGCTCCTTAGTTGTGGCACGTGAACTCTTAGTCTCTTAGTTGCAGCATGCACGTGGGATCTAGTTCCCTGACCAGGGATCGAACCTGGACCCCCTGCATTGGGAGCGTGGAGTCTTAACCACTGGACCCCCAGGGAAGTCCCAAATCATGCATTCTTAGAACTAGAAGAGATCTGATAAATTCTCCATTTTATTTTACAGATAGAAACAGGTTCCAGTGATGTGCCCCAGATCCCCAGATCAGGTGCCAGTGAATGGCAGAGTTAGCATTAGAGCCCAGGCTTTGTAATTCCTCTGAGGTTATGGGCAACCAGCCGCGGGGAGGAGACTGGGAGTGGGGTCCAGGGAGTGGCTGCTTTGGGTACACCTTGGGGAGGGGTGGCAGGAAGAGAAGAAAGACTTACTTTAAAAAATTTCATGACGTTTTATTTATTTAAGTGTTTTGAAAATATAAAAGATGTTGGACATTCTTGCACTTAATTTTTAAAAAACTGACCTAATAAATTCTCTGGTGTATGAACCTTGTGTTAACAGTTGTGTAAATGCACACCACCTCCTCTTCCGGTAGCATAAGGCTGAATGACTATGGACTTCGGGTGACATTAAAGGTTTCTTTTGGGGCTTCCCTGGTGGCGCAGTGGTTGAGAATCTGCCTGCCTATGCAGGGGACACGAGTTCGTGCCCCAGTCCGGGAGGATCCCACGTGCCATGGCCGCTGAGCCTGCGCGTCCGGAGCCTGTGCTTCGCTACGGGAGAGGCCGCAACAGTGAGAGGCCTGCGTACCGCAAAAAAAAAAAAAAAAAAAAAAAAGATTTCTTTTAAGTAGTACCTGATATCTTTTTGTGACTGTTTAATTTTTGTTTTGCATTTTTTAGAAACTTTTTATTTTGTATTTTTTATTGGAGTATAGTTGATTTACAGTGTTGTGTTAGTTTCAGGTGTACAGCAAAGTGAATCAGTTATACATATGCATGTATCCACTCTTTTTTTAGATTCTTTTCCCATATAAGTCATTACAGAGTATTGAGTAGAGTTCCCTGTGCTATTCAGTAGATCCTTATTAGTTATATATTTTACATATAGTATTGTGTATATATCAATCCCAATCTTCCAGTTTATCCGTCCCCCCACTTTCCCTCCTGGTAACCATAAGTTTGTTTTCTACATCTGTGACTCTATTTCTGGGTTTAATGTTTTTTACTTGGAAGCAGAGCGAGGGATTAGTGACTCTGTGTTTTTTCCATGAGACTAATTCTAGTGCATATCCTTTCTTAAAGTAAATGAATTGACTTTATCATTACACTCTATTTTGTTCTAAATACACTTTATGCTTTTGACTGTTTGAATTACACATACCATGTGATAGCACGTTAGAAAAATAATCTTCCTCCCTCTCACCAGCAATCCTTGACTGTCTCATTTATACCACCCTCCAGTCCTTGATCACGTTCATTTTAAGTAGTTGTCATAGAAGAGAGAATTACTTTTGACTTTAGCCACTGTATTTCCTAGTGCTACTGTAATAAATTACCATAAATGTAGTGGCTTAAAACAACCCAGATTTATCGTCTTACAGTTCTGGAGGTCAGAAGGCTGAAATGGGTCTCACTGGACTAAACTCAAGGTGTTGGCAGGGCTTGTTCCTCTCTGGATGCTCCAGAGGAGAATCAGTTGATTACCTTTCGCAGGTTCTAGAAGCCGCCCGCATTCCTTGGCTCCCGGCCCTTCCTCCATCTTCAAGGCCAGCAACAGCGGGTTGAGTCTTTCTCCCACTGCGTCACTCTGATGCCAACCTTCCTGCTTCCCTCTTTCCCTGATGAGCACCCCTGTGATTATGTTGGGTCCACCAGATAATCGAGGCTACTCTCCCTATTTTAAGGTCAGCTGATCAGCAACCTTAATTCCATCTGTAGCCTTAATCCACCCCTTCTATGCAACCTAATATTTTCACAGGTTCTGGGGATTAGGACATGGGGGCCATTATTCTGCCCACTACAGCTATCTTTTTGTTATTTTACAGACAGTTGGAATGATAGCCTTTGTCTTATGTTTTTGCCTTGTAGAGATTTTTGCTGTGAGAATTAACAGTAACGGTTCAATATGGGGGACATTCTGGCTCATGAATCAGAATTACTTGGACTAGTGAAAGAGGTATGTTTTACAAAACACGGGTCACAGAAAAAGATCTTGCAAACTTGTAAAACTTGTATTTTACAATGCAGGAAATTCTGTAATGCCTTGTAATGTTTCTATCATTACATTACAGTTATCTGTTTTCCTTTTTATAATTTTCCATGTATTTATATTTTGCTTTCATAACTAAACTGAAATTGTAAAGCTGCTTTTTAGAATTCCTTTAAAGAAAGTTATAAAGACAGCACATGCTCATGGTAACAGATTCAAACAGTATAGAAGCATAAACAGTGAATTGCCCTCCTGCAGTGACCACTGTTAATGGCTTAGTATATTACCTTTCCAGACTTTTTTCTATGAGTATTCAAAATGTATTCACGCGACTATAGTTTGTTTTACAAAACGTGGTGATACCACACGCATTGTTCTGCAGCTTGCCTTTCATCTGTCAGCAGTAGACAGTGTGACCCTCTCCCTGTGATCTGCCTCACACTTCTGAATGCCGTAGAGTATTTCACTGAGTGGCTGCATCATCATTTAACTTGTTGCCTATTAATGGACATTTAGGTGTCCTACGCTGAAAGCTTTTGAAGGATAAGACCCACACCGTATGCTTTTTGGTATTCTCTACTGCCTTTAGCAGGGGCTGGCATGGAGTTGGTGCTAAAGAAATGGTTGCTACTGTTTTACTGTGTGGTTGAACTGTCCATTAGGCGTTGAGAGACATGGCCATGGAGCAGGGATACGGCATCCACCCTGGGAATGCAGCTTTGGAATTTGGTGTGATCGTGAATAAATTTTCCAAGCTGTCACAGCAGAGGATTGTGGATAGGGCCTGGAGAAATAGCCACAGTTAGAGGAGGTGGAAACAGAAAGTTACGACCGACACAAACTGTAAAGAAGGGCGGAGAAGAGTGGAGAGCAGCAGTAGAAGTAATGCATGTCACTAACACAAGGCAGGGGGCGTTTCAGGACGGGGTGGGCGGGGATCATTAGTGCTTGAAGGTGGCTGATGACTTTGCCCATCTTTTAATGACTTACCTTTTGTTCTTAGGGGCAAGCATTACCTCTAATCCCTCTGTTTCAAGTAACAAATTCCCAGAGACCTACTTAGACCCAAAGCCATCAGGTCCTTTGATCACTTTTGCCTTTTTCAGGCTGCTGCACATATCATCTTATTTTCTGTTAATAATTATAATAAGGGAATTCCCTGGTGGCCCAGTGGTTAAGACTCTGCACTTTCACTGCCGAGGGCATGGGTTCGATCCCTGGTTGGGGAACTAAGATCCCGCAAGCCGTGCGACGGGGCCAAAATTAAAACATAAATTATAATGCAGCTCACATTTTCCTTCTAAAAACAAATTTATTTGCTGTAAATAAATGTTTTCTATGATACTGTCTTTCTAGTTTTTTAGTGTGCATGTCAGTAAGTAAATTCTAAGCTGGATCCCAAATTGCTTCTCCCAAAGATGACAGTTCATTAACCCCATTATAAATTTTGCGATAATATTGAGCTGGTACAGTTACATCAAAGATGGTTACTTTGTTGATGTTAAAACAGAGAAATATATATACATTTATGCGCTTTTTTAAATAGTATTTAGATTTTGCTGAATTTGAAGACACCTTGAAAACATTTTCAAAAGAATGCAAAATAAAAGGAAAACCGTTATCTAAATCAGCATGTGGCTCTTTAAGGGACTCCAAATCATCGATAATCCAGGTAACATTTTACTTTTTTTGATTTCTGTAGATAATCAAGATGCTCCAAATTTGTAAGAAGTGCTGCCATTAGAGGATGTTGGACTATTTCCGGGGACCGGGGCACAGCGACTCTTAGACTGTACAGATGTTTATGGATAAATGAGCAATGTCATTTTCAAATCTCTGTATCCTAGGAAATGGGTGGCAACATAAGATCTTTCACATACATTTCTTGGCAAGAAGAAACCGTGCAATGCTTAGAAACTAAGACTAATGTGGTCCCCATTCTGAGGAGTTTTAGGTTATGAATTCCAGGTACTGGAGACACAGCAATGAACAAAACAAAACAAAATCTCTGCCCTCATGGTGCTTGCCTTCTAGTTCGGGGAGGTCGGAGGGGGCAGGGAGCAAGAGCCATATGCAAGGCAGCATCCTTTCAAAGCAAGGCCTGGGCAGCGGTGAGCCTGTGGCAGTGGGCTGCAAAGGGCAGGTATTACATGGTCCTCAACTCTCAGGGTTAGACAGGATCTTAAAAGTCCTCATTTCAACCATTATTTGATGCTCCACCCCATTTGTAACATTCTAGGTAAGTGATTGATTCACCGTGAATACATCCAGTGACAAGAGAACATACCGTTTCCTGAGGCAGCGTATTTCAGATTTGCGTGATTTTATTATTTTAATAAATTTATTTGTTTCAATATACATACTTCTAAGAAAAATATGAGACTCTGTTTGAGAGTCCCACTGAGTAGCTGGAGGTCAGGCCACAGCCTGACTCCCCAGTGGCCTGGCACGGGGTACCATTGAGCAGGGGCACCGTCGCAATGGCCCCCGACCCAGTGCCCCTCCAGTGCTCATGCACCTGGATTCTGAGCTGCCACCGCTTCAGACGCAGGCTCTTCTGTCAGTGATGCATCGGGCAGCCTGATGATAGCTCCCAACCCTGGAGCACACTTTTCAGAACGTGAAACAAGAATCTAGTCATTATTAGACATGGAAACAGAGGCTGTACTTAACTTGAAAGACCTTGAAACTTTCTGATAGTGAGAAGCCTGTCTTTTCTGCTCATTCAGTAAACAGCTGTGTCCTGCCATTACAGATTTCCCAAACAATAATACCTGGAGCAGTGACTTAGGGACATTTGTGAAGTTGGCACTCAGCAAAGGGAGAGTTTCCCTAAGCACAGTTCTGTAAGAATGTGTGTGTGTGTGTGTGTGTTTATAGGTGATTATTGGTGGTATGTAAATTTCTTGATCTTCATAATGCTGGCTGTGATCATGGTTTACATCTGAGAAGTTAATATTTTGTGACCCTATGAGTTGTAACACTGGATTGCTCTATGTGTAGATATTACTTTAAATGCAGGGACCATTTCCAGGTACAGAATATGATTCATAAATTGGGAGTATAATGGCACAGCAAAGGTTTGTAGTCCCAGGTCTACAAAGGTAGAGTTTAGAATAAAGTGTAGATGGGCCATTGGACACATAGACTTCCTTTGCCAAGCCATTTATGAAAGTACCTTGACTCCAAGCTTTAAAATACCCACGAGAGTCTGCGGTCACCTCATTCACACAGTCACTGGACCTCTCGCAGGACAGTCCTCCCCAGAGTGGCTCGTGGGGTTCGCTCAGAGCTCAGCCGAGGTGAGCCTGGGGCGGGGCCGGGCCTCAGCAGCACACCCTTGGGAGGCTCCCCTCCACCTTTGCATCAGTCAGTGACAAGAAAAGGGGATCCTCTGGCCAGGCTCCCCCAGTTTCTTCCAGAGGTGGCGGTGCTTAGCTGCCTCTGCTTTACTTTGCTACCCGCCCTGCCTGCAGTTGCTGACCAGCTGTCCTTCGCTGTTTCCAGGGCTGAGAGACAGAAAGAGGCCAGTTTTGAAGAGGTAGAATTTCACTGTAGGGCTTATTTTGAAACATTCTGAGTTTCTTTCAAATGTATGCCAATCCCTTCCAGACTAAGGTAATATTCAGAGACAGTTGTTCTCGGTCACGTCACGTAGAGAACATTTTTGTAAGATTCACAGTGGAAGATTCCTTATCAGTGAATGTCTTTGGCTTAAGGATGACCAAACAATGTAACATTGTTCTCTGTACACTTCTATTTTATAATGTTAAAAAGTTTGATTATAAACAAATAGAATGTGTAACCTTAAAAAAAAAAAGACAGTTTTACAGAAAAAATGTAAAACCATTAAAAAAAGTATAAAAGAACAATGACCAAATAATGGTGGTAAATAGTGGTGGTGATGGGTTGGGGAACTGGTGATTCTATAGAAAATGTACTCCGAGAAAAGCTTTTGCAGCTGAGCACAAAATGTAGGTCTGAGGATCTTGGGCATTTGATACAAAAAGGAAGACAATATGAGTCACAGGAAGTCCTTGTGATTCTGCCTTATACCTAAATCTGCAAGATTACACAGCAGCTGTCTGTGACGGGTCAGTTGTCATTTTTCCTGTGAGACAGGTGACATGGGAACTGCCACCACCTTTCTCCAGAATTCTCTGTTTCAGCTATTGCATGGCGAGTCGGGAAGCTGTCTCTGCCCCACATAGTCAGACTGGCACAGCTCCGAGGTCGGGTTGGTGCCGGGCCTGTGCGCCCTCCTCCATCTCCAGCCCAGGCTTCCTTGTTCCTGGAACGGGAGGGCCCGGGCAGTCACTACCTGCATGTGTTGGGCTCTATGGTTGCTTCCCACACTGCCCTCTCCGCCAGACATGCTTCTAGCAACAGCGGGCACGTGGCAGCACCCACCTCCCAGGCCTGGGATCGACTGTTCCGTGTGGCTGAGCTCCCAGGCGCTCAGGGACTTGGCAGCTGTGGTGTCAGCAACTTGCCATAGGTATGAGGTTGTTCCACTGAGGCCTGGCTGGGCTCTGGGCCTGGCCTGTTCTCATCAGTTGCGTGCAGTGGGTCAGCAAGTCCAAAGGGCGACCTCAATGTATTCCCTTGCCTATGAGTCTCTGGGCTCAATCTTTGGCCTATGCCTGATTCCTTCCATCTCAGAGACCTTCAGTGTTGTGTCTGTTCTTTAGAGTGCTCAGATTTGATGTTGCAGAGCAGTGGAAATCCAGGGTCGGTCTGTAGGAATCTCAGCCTAGGCAGTTTGAAGCCCTCTGGGTCTCTATTTCCCTATCCCTTACCTCTGAAAAGGAGACTTAATTCTGCTCACACTGAAACGATGGAGTATACCGGTATCCAAGGTAGTGGGAGGGTGTGAGGATTCGGGGTGTCGAGAGAAGGGGCACCCCTATGACCAGGCTTCACTCTGATGTCTTCTCCACAGAAGGACCTCCTTGCTGCGTTTGACAGTGGAGACCAGAAGGTGTTCTTCGATTTGTGGGAGGGGCACATCCCCAGTTCCATCCGGGCTGGCGACTCCCTCGCCCAGAAGTTGGAATTCTACCTACACATCCACTTTGCCATCTATCTTCTGAAACACTCCACAGGGAGACCTGTAGGTTCACCTTATGGCGTGGGCTGGTCCAAATGGTGTGTTAAAGGAGAATGTGTTATGTTTTGCAAATGAGGATTAGTTTAGTTTTGTGGCCATTTTACCATATTGCTTCTAAGGAGTAGGTGTCTTACATCCTGATGAATGATTTTCTATCTCATTCCCAGCAGTTTATTTTCTAATTTGCATGGAAAGTTAATCACTTCTGTAATGAAACCTACATCATTTTCCTGAATACCTCGACATGTATGTCTAAGAAAATACGTGTTTAGACCACATTTTCGACCATATATTAGAAGATAAATGTAAGCTTAAACAGTGGGAAAATGGTATGCCCGTCTGTGAAAGTTCATTTGAGTGATAAGTTGAATTTAGCTTCTGCAGTCTTTTCCTGCAGGTGTGGGACTGGAACTGTGAAGGGGAGAGGGGAGCAGCTGCAAACTTCTCTGCAGGTGAACCTTGGAGCACGGAGAGAATGACAGAAGGGGAGCAGGCCAGGCTGACATCGGACCACGCACATTTGTTTCGTGGCTTCTCCACGCCTTGGCTACTGCTCCCAGGACCTGTGTTAACTTATCAAATGTCAGGGGGCCACAGGAAGGCTCAGTGGTAGAGGAGCAGCTTTACAGCACATTGTGGTAGCCATTCTTGGAAGGCTGTTCCTTAGGATAGGACTCCTGTGGGTGCCGTTGTGGGAGACTTTTCATTTTCTTTGCATTTATTTTTATTTTCTAATTTTTCCATTTTTCTGTAAGATAGAAAGATCAATAAATTTTTTAAGTCCGGTGGGCTTCACGGTGTAGGTGAAGTGAGATGCACTGATGAGAAGAATTGGCCTGTGTATGAGGCTGTGAGGGACGTAACAGGCGAGGCCAGGGTGGACCTTCTCGTTGAGGCCCAGGAGAAAATGGAAACCCTGGCGGGGGACCCGACTTGCCTGGGGTTACACCTGGAAGCAGCGAAGCAGGCGGGATCACTTCTTAGTTAGCCTGATAAAGGAAAGGAACGATGGTATGGAAAACTTCCATTTCAAAAAACTATTCACCTTTAAGTGCTCTCTTCGGCAGCACATATACTAAAAAAAAAAAAAAATTGGAACGACACAGAGAAGATTAGCATGGCCCTGCGCAAGGATGACATGCAAATTCCTGAAGCGTTCCATGTTAAAAACAGTAACTGTTCACCCTTAAAAACCTCTCGTAAGGAAATCACAGCAACGCAGACAAATGTTTATTTCTGATATCTGAGCTATGAAAACAATGTACATATCTAATAATGGGGGAATTGGCTAAATAAATTATGATAGACCCACGAGATGAGGTTTCGTCCTGCCATTAAGAATGATGTTTATGAAGAATCTTAAGGATATGAGAAAATGGTAACGATAGATTGAAAAGGCAGCATTTGAACTGTGTGTATCATATATCTAGTTCTCTGATATTCCTGACAGTTTCACGCAGGGGCGAAATAGGAGTGATGTTAGGATGACTGGTGACAGCACGCAGGCTGGGCCAGACGGGGAGGATGCCAGCGACGTGGCGGGAACTGAAGGAGCCTCGGAGAGAGGACAGGTGAACAGGTGAGCTGGCCTCAAGCAGGAGATCTCAAAAGAGCATCCTTCCTTCCTCGCAGGACAAAGAGGAACTGGATGAAAGGATTTCTTATTTCAAAACCTACCTGGAGACCAAAGGGGCAGCGCTGAGCCAGACCACGGAGTTTCTCCCTTTCTATGCCCTGCCTTTTGTTCCCAATCCCATGGTCCACCCCTCATTTAAAGAGCTTTTCCAGGTAAGTGACCACCTCCGAACCTTGTCTCAGATCCTGGGCAGCATGGCAGTCTCACCTTGTATACATTGGTGCTTTCTGAATGATGCTGTAAAAAGGCTAAAATTTGCTTATGTTATGTTGTATTTTAAAAGAATGTACAGGTAGTTTGCTTTAACAAACTTTTCTTGTGCTATAAAGTGTGCTTTTTTGTTGTTGCACCAAGACTTGTTAACCCAGACTGACAAAATATTTTAAAATATACTAACCTCTCAAATCATTCTGTGTATACTTCTGCGGTATTGAAACAATAACTTATTCAATTACGATGAAAATTAGTAGCCTGAAAAAAAACTAGGCTGCTTTACACAATCACTGGCTATGCATATTTTGATTTGTGTTAAAATTCTCCCTTACTTGGTATATATTTGGTTACCTGATTGTGTACTGTATTACCATCAGACTATTTGCCTATAGCTCTTTTAATTGTTATACTTCATTTTAGTTGACATTTTAGAATAATATTTATGAATAAGATTTACCTATTAAGGTAATTTTTGTTGACTTAGTAAAATTAGTATGTCCCACTGAGAGGTTTATTGAAAGGTATTTAGAGACAAATGTTTTGATATAACGAGATACTTTTTCTAAAGATCTCGCTCTGTTTCCAAGAATCTGTATGGTGCTTACTCCCCTGCCATTGAACGGCGGATGCAGTTCTTCCAAGCTCAGTACATTTCAGTTTCTGCTATAATTCAGTAAAACAAATTTCATTACCCCTGAATAGTAGCTGCTAAACTGAAGGTCAGGTCGTTGACTGAGCTCATCAAAGCCGGATTGTTGTATAGTAGCACAGCTGAATTCTGTGCTTGTTTCTTTGGTCAGTCCAAATTTAGTTTTACCGTCTTCTCCTAGAAGGTTGAAAATATGAAACGGTTAGAAAGTTGTGAAAGTTCTCACAGTCAAGGCTTCTGTTTATGAGAATTATGACATGGCAGTGTGGCTACAGCTTAGATCACGGTGAGGATGAGCCGGCAGCGTCAGGGAAGGGTCCCTCTGAGGCCGCAGCAGGTCTGATGTTCCAAGGCAGAGGCCAAGTTCTTCTTCAGAGTTCAGGAATTTAGAGACCATCAGTGTTCATGGAGAGTCATTTTATTCCATTTTTTTTCCTCTTGCTACTCTCTATTTTTTTTTTTTTTTTTTTTTTGGCGGTACGCGGGCCTCTCACTGTCGTGGCCTCTCCCGTTGCGGAGCACAGGCTCCGGACGCGCAGGCTCAGCGGCCATGGCTCACGGACCCAGCCGCTCCGCGGCATGGGGGATCTTCCCGGACCGGGGCACGAACCTGTGTCCCCTGCATCGTAAGGCGGACTCTCAACCACTGCGCCACCAGGGAAGCCCTACTCTCTAAATATATTCTTTCAGTGGTCATCACAGATACTTCAGTGTACATAATAAAATCTAAAGTTAATGTCTTTATTCTCTTCCTGACCATTACAAGGACCTTAGAATGCATTAACCTCATTTATCTCCTTCCCAACTTACGTGCTATTATTATCAAATATTTTAGTTATATACTTTAACCACACAAATTTGAAATTTTTATTATTTTATGCAGTCAGTATGTGTATAGATTTACCTTTAGGTTTGCCAGTATGTTTGCTTACCACTCCATCTTGCGCTGAGGACCTTCCATCTGGGATCATTTTCTCCTCTACCTTAAATACATTCCTTTAAAATCTCCTTTAGTTGAGGATCCCTTCTTTCAGTTCTTGTTTGCCTGAAAACATCTTTATTGCTTTCTCAGATAGGGTTAAAATACTAGGTTTACAGTTCTTTTCTTTTCTTCTTTTTTTTTTTTGGCCACGCGGCATGTGGGACCTTAATTCCCCTACCAGGGATTGAACCCGTGCCCCTTGCAGTGGGAGTGCAGAGTCTTAACCACTGGACTGCCAGGAAGTCCCAACAGTTGCTTTCTTTTTTTTTTTTCTTTTTAACATCTTTATTGGAACCGACAGTTACTTTCTTTTGGGACATTGAAGGTATTTTTATTTCATCTCCTGGCTCCCACTGTTGCAATTTTGAAGTTGGCCGTCAGTCTAATTGCTGTTCCTTTGTACGTGGTCTGTCTTTTTTCTCTGGCCTTTAAGGTTGTATAATTTCACTGTAGTGTGTCTAGGGATACCCACATATTTTATTTTGTTTTGTTTTTTAAGATGTCTTCGTTTATGTTGGCCAATCTAGCAGACCTTTCCTGAGATTCTTTTCTATATGGTTGAGCACAGAGAGCCTTGAGCTGGAGCACGCTATTAGTTTCCTGCAGCTGCTATAGCAAAGGACCACAGACCGGGTGGTTTAGAACAGAAATTTATTGTCCTGCAGTTTAGGAGGCCAGAAGTCTGAAATCAGGGTATCGGCAGGGGCGTGCGCTCTCCGAAGCTTCTAGGGGAAGATGCTTCCTTGCCTTTTCCAGCTTCCGGTAGCCTCAGGTGTCTATTGGCTTGTGGTTGAATAATTCCAGATCTCTGCTCTGTCTTTACGTGGCCATCTTCTCTCTGTGTCTGTGTCTAAATTCCCTTCTTCTTATAAGGACAGCAGTCATATTGGATTAAGAGCTTACACTAATAGCTAATTCCATCTGCAACGTCCCCGTTCCCCTGGCCTCACATTCTGAGGAGATTAGGGCTTCAACATGTCTTTTTAGGGGGCACAATTCAACCCACAACAGACACATGAGAAATGAAGTCATCATGCTGTGTCGGGGAATTACAAAATCTTTTTAAAATATCAGACTTTTCTGCTTTTCTGGCAGTGTTTTTTCAAAGGGTCAGACAACGCACTGGAGGGACTGATGGGGTGGCGTGGGAGGCGTGGATGAGGATTAGAGCTGGGGGGAGGAATGGGGAAGGATGGGCAGATCTGGGGGAGATGGGGCAGGATCTCAGAGGTAAGTGGACATGAGTTTTTAGTGGCAGAGCTTCTTTCTAGTGGAACTTCTTGGTTTAGGTGGCGGATACTTTTGTCTGAAGACTCAGAAAAATTGTCCTGAGAAAGATGGTTGCTTGTGACACTTATTCTTTTACTACGTGAGTCATTATTTTTTCCTTCTCAATGAGCATTATTTGAGATAAATAATTTATTTTTAAGGAGCAAATCAAACTAGATGTATGTCATGATGCTGGACGTGATGGAGTATTTGAGGCAGATAACAGCTTCTTTCTGTTTTTCTTGTCTGGATGAGGTTTATGGAAATGAGTCTTCTTCTTCTGGAGACTCTCAGTAACTTAGCGATAATTGTGTATTCCTGCCAGTGCCACATATGCCTAAACCATACTGCATTATTTTTGGTATTCAACATAATAAGGTTACTTATCAGGCTTGTGTTTAAATCACATGAAAAATTCAAATCATGTACAGGGTTATTTTTTCTCTGTATATGAAAGTACTCTCTTCTTTCCTCCTGCTGTGGGCTCTCGAATCTTCTATAAGTGAATTGGTGAAATGTCCTAAAACCTGTTTTTTACAGCATCACACCACTGGCAAGACATCTTGCTTCTGATTTCAGTAACTGTGGTGGAGTTATTTAACCCTAAAGGCCACAACTTGACAATGTTTGTTGGCATTTAATGATCTAGTGCTTTTCTTTTTTTTCCTTGTTTTTTTTTTTCCTTTCCTTCAGGATCCTTGGACTCCAGAATTAAAGTTGAAGTTGGAAAAGTTTCTGGCTTTAATTTTTAAAGCCAGTAACACGCCGAAGCTTTTAACATTATATGTATCCTTTTGAAGCATATGGAGGCCACCTATGGTGTTAGAGCAGCTCACTGGCCTAGGTGTCCTCAAACAGGGATAGTTGTGGTCGTGCTGCTTTCATACTTAAGAGCGAATTAAGCGTTAATGGGAGCGTGCCAACCAGTCCGTGGCCTGTTAGGAACCGGGCTGCACAGCAGGAGGTGAGCGGCGGGCGAGTGAGTGAAGCTTCATCGCCGCTCCCCATGGCTCGCATCACCACCCGCACCATCGCCCTCACCATCCGCGGAAAAATTGTCTTCCACGAAACCGTCCCTGCTGCCAGAACGGTTGGGGACCACTGCTGCAAAGGATTGACTTCTATGGCGTTGGGTCTCTGAGACGCGGCGAGGGTCCTATTTTCATGTCATGTGCTGAGAAGCTGTCTGAGTAGGAAAAAAAAAAGTCTGTCTTCCTGAAAAATAACTCTTTGGAAGAATTGTCCTTCGCAAAAGATCAGCTAGTCACTTTGAAGGCCTTGAGGCCGTGGCGTATGGACAAGTCATATATAACTTGCCACTCAAATTAGGACTTTTTCCCGTTGTGGAGCACAGGCTCCGGACGCACAGGCTCAGCGGCCATGGCTTACGGGCCCAGCCGCTCGGCGGCATGTGGGATCTTCCCCGACCGGGGCACGAACCCATGTCCCCTGCATCGGCAGGCGGACTCTCAACCACTGCGCCACCAGGGAAGCCTCAAATTAGGACTTTTAAAAAACAACTTTGTTGGAACTTCCTTGGTGGTCCAGTGGCTAAGACTCCGTGCTCCCAACATAGGGGGCCCGGGTTCGATCCCTGGTCAGGGAACTAGATCCCACATGCCGCAACTAGAAATCCCAAGTGCCACAACTAAGACCCGGCACAGCCAAATAAATAAATAAATATGTTAAAAATAAATAAATAAAAAACAACTGTAATTTACACACTGTGAAATTTACCCGCGGTACGCACATTGTTTAATGATTTTTAGCAAACGGATAGAGTTGTGCAGCCGTCACCACAATCCAGTTTAAATAGGGACACTTTTGAGAGTAAAAAGGGAACACTGACCGGACAGCGGACCAGGCAGCAGGTGTAAATGGAGCTTGTCCGGGGAAGAATGTCACGGATCGCCCAGCCCGTGGGAGGCTGATTTCCCAAAGCTCGTGGGTCTCTAAGGACGTTCATCTCCTTTTGTTCTGAGCAAGAATGTATCAAAAGTTATTTCATAACAAGAATATAGCATTTTGAATTGTAAGGTTGGTGTTTGTTTTGTTTAATTTAATAAAACATTTAGGCCACTGTGCTGCATAATACCTTCTGCTTCCGTTCTAACTCCAAAGCACTGGACTCTCTTTTCCTAATTGAACTCTTTGAATTGAAATCCCTGGGATTTCATGGCGTGTTTCTCCTGCTTCAGCTTCCTAAGCCTCTGGTGGCTCCCTGTGGCCCGTACTCAAGTCCTCAGCCTCGCCTTGAGACCGCCCACCATCGGGCTGAGTACAGCTCTCCTCTCTGCTTTTATATCCTTTAAGGTTTTGTTCCAATACTACCCTCTGCCCGCATACCATTATGTTTGCATACCCAATTCTTTTCCCTCTTAGAGTTCCATATAAAAGGACAGTTTTCAGTGAAATTAGGACTTTTCCAACTTGGTTTATGATTACTTGAATACACTTTTAAAAAGCGTTTCTCCTTAAAAAGGTAATGGGGATGATGTAAAGATTCTAAAAGAAATTTTTTACGTAGTAAATCATATTAGTTATATTAATAATAGCACCCATTTCATTGGAATAATATGAGGATTGAGTTAATACGTGAAAAACTTGCTTAAAACAGCCCAACACATGGAAGCGCTTGTGTTACTGACTGTTAGCTGTTAGTATTATAGTTTGCAAATAGTTGTTACCTTTTATCCTGTTCAACATGCTTTGAAGCAAATATACTGAAGTCTAGCAGGTAACTATAGACATTATTCCTTTCTTTCCCTTGTCGTGTGGAAATATTTGGAGTTCAGTTCGACGCATATATTAGGTTGAATATTGTGCTAGGAATTAGGGACACAAAGAAAAGGCCAAGACATAGTTGTCTCAGGCAAGTTGGAGTTTTGAACAGTACAATGGGAGTCTGTGAGGCAGATAGAATGAGGGACAGGAGTTCCAGGTAGAGGGAACAGCTCGTGCAAAGGCACTGAGCCTGTATGTTTGGGAAACTATGAAGCATTCAGTATTGCTGGAGCAGAAGAGTTGAGAGAGAGAGTCAGAGATTAGGCAGGCCCAGGGCACGAAGGTTCCTATGAGGCCCCGTAAGTAATGAGGAGCCTTTGAACCATTTTAAGGAGAAGAATAGCATGGTTATGTTTACATATCTAAACAAACAAACAAAAAAACACTCTTTTTTTATTCCTGATTATAAAATTGATCATATTCCTTATAGAACATTTGGAAAGCACAGAAATGCATTTGTGTACATACATACACCCCAAAGTATGTAATGTTTACAATAAACGAGGATAGACAGCTATATGTATGTGTATTTTAAAGTATTTTTTATCAAATGAAGAGAGAATTTCCTCATATCATTAAATATTCTTCAAAAATAGGTTGTCTTCACAAAGTTTAAACATAGAAATTACCTACATCCCAGCAGTTCCACTCCTAGCTGTATACTCAAGAGAAATGAAAACATATGTCTACACAGCAACTTGTACATGAATGTTCACAGCAGCATTATTTGAAATAGCTAAGAAGTGCCAACAACCCAGATGTCCATCGACTGATGAATGGATAAACCAAATGTGGTCTGTCCATATAACGGAATATTATTTGGCAATAAAAGTGAGTGAATTACTGATCTGTGCTACAACATGGATGAATCTTGAAAGCATGATGCCAAATGAAAGAAGCCAGACCCAGAAGGCTGCATATTGTATGATTCCATTTGTATGAAGGGGCCAGAGGGGGCAAATCTACAGAGAGTAGACAGTGGTTGCCTAGGGCTGGGGGGGGGGGAGGTGGTGGTGACTGCTGACGGGCACAGCGTTTCCTTTTTGGAGGATGAAAATGTTCCACAGCCGACTGTAGTGATGGTTGCACAACTCAGTGAATGTACTGAAAACCACTGAAATGTACACTTTGAATGGGTGAATTATATAATATGTGAATTACATCTCAATAAAGCTGTTACCAGAAAAATTAAGAAAACCCAGGGACTTCCCTCATGGCGCAGTGGTTAAGAATCCGTCTGCCAATGCAGGTGACACAGGTTTGAGCCCTGGTCCGGGAAGATCCCACATGCCGCGGAGCAACTAATCCCATGTGCCACAACTACTGAGCCTGTGCTCTAGAGCCCGTGAGCCACAACTATTGAAGCCCACATGCCACAGCTACTGAAGCCCGCGCACCTAGAGCCCAAGCTCCGCAACAAGAGAAGCCACCGCAATGAGAAGCCCGCGCACCGCAACCAAGAGTAGCCCCCGCTCGCCGCAACTACAGAAAGCCCGCGCGCAGCAACGAAGACCCAACGCAGCCAAAAATAAATAAATAAATATATATATATTTTAATTAAGAAAACCCAAATAAAACAGGTAAATACCTTGCTATCAGACATGCAGCCAGATGTGTGGAAGCTGAGATTTAAACCCAGGAGGCAGTCTGGTGCCAGAGTCTGTGGTTGTAGTTACCGCACCATGCTCTCTTCATCCCATTCTCAATTTCCTTAGGCTAACGTTTTAGCACTGAAGTTACAGCGTTAAAGGGTATGAGTTCAGATTTGCACTTTTAGTCAAACGTCTTGGTAGCTGTGGGGAAGGTTTTTGAAGGGGGAAGGAGGCCAGTTAGGGGCTGTTGGACTCACAGAGTGGTTCTTGAGGTGCATAGAGGAGGATTTATCTGTGAGTCATGAGTCGCCCAAAAATCGAGAAGTCGGTAACTGTCTTAGTTATTTATAGCAACATTAAGAAGCGCCCTTCCCTGTCCTGAGATTTCTTTTTTACCACGCTGGGGCTCTTTCTCAGATTGGCCAACACAATGTGAGATACCCTGAGTTTCTGCCTCCTGAATGCCTGTTTTCCTGAACTTCTTTCATCCCAGAAGGAGAATGGACAAACCAACAAAGGTAAATCATCTAGATGAAAAATTTTAAATCACAACTTTGCCAACTCGAGTTTTAAGTAATGAAATGGAGAGAATTCCGCGGACTTGGCAAACGAGGGCTTTAAAAATCTAAATATTTATGAAGTGCTTTGTAGTCCTTTTTAATCTGCGTTCCTTGAGACCCCCTTTTCAGGGTGGATGGTATTGTTAGCTTTGTCTTGTATGTCAGGTAACTAAGACACGGAGAAACAACGAGAATCCAAGCAAGAGCCAGAGGGACCTAAGTGCAGCAGCACAGTTAGAAGGTGCAGTACAGCGTGGGTAGGGAAAGAGTTACTTCAGTATCTTTCACTTTTACCTTAAACTACTTTAACAGGGTCTTATCTCCACAGCAATATGGAGTTCTCGTTCTTACAAAGCATTTCCATTTTTTGCATTCAAAGTAGGAATTCCAGTCTTACACTTTTAGCATAAAATGATGGTTTTCCAAGATTAGTAATTTTTACCAGACCTGTTCATTTTCCAGAAAGGTGAGAAAAATTTTAGTTAACATGAAATTGGTGGCCACAGTTGGGGTTCTTTGTCTGTGATACAACATTATGAAAACTGCTTAAATTATTCTGTTGCAAAGGGTTATATGATGTGCTTCATGCCTTTGATAAGTATTGAGGGCATAATCCTCAATTCCCAGCAGGTGGAGTTTCACTACGTGAAATAACACATTTGCCCTTTTCACAGCAGTCATGTTAGAGAGGATTGCAAAGCTTCCTGCCATTGTTTTTCTGTTTCCTTTTAGAGAGTTAAAGTTTTCTAAAGAAAAGAAGCATTAGTAAATTATTTAGCTCTTGGTGTGCCAGGGAACTGAATGATGAGCAGGGCTGCAGATTTGATTCCCACGCGTGCTTCAGTAGCTTCAGGTGGGAAGCGCTTGGGTGTTTCTTCTCGCCCTCGGTGGCCTCGCGGGCCTCCAGCTCAGCGGTTCTAATTGCGCCGCTGGCTCTGCAGCTGGGCCTCCCCTCCCGGAACTCAGAGGGACCTGCGTGGAGGAGCTGCAGGACTCACGCCCTCGGTCCGGGCCTCAACACAGAGGAGCAGTGGGGACCGCTCCGAGGGGCACAGGCTGCAGCCTCGAGCTCCCGGAGGCGGCGTTGCCCCCAGCATGGTTACGCGGAGGACGCGTACCTGGGGTCTGTCTCTGCGGCTGTCCAGGCCTGCTCCCTACTGGGTTAGTGCAGCTCCGGGCCTTGGCCAGGGCGGGTCCAGGCCGGTTGTCTCCCGTTCAGCACAGCTGGAGCTCCTCAGTTGGGACAGGCGCTCGGGGCTCGACCTGCAACCCCCAGAAATGCTCCTCTGCCTCACTACTTCTCTTCCTCTTGCTGCCCAGCAAGCTGCCTCAGACTCAGTGGCATAAAACAACCATGTCCATTTATTCTTATTGCTTTCATCTTGCGTGGTCTGGGAGTTGTGGGCTCAGTCAGTTCTCCCTCGGGGTGTCTCCCGGGTGTAGACGGAGCCGGGTAGAGCCGTCTCCAAGGCTTCCACGTGCACAGGTCTGGTGGCTGATGCTGGCTCTCGGCTGAGCTCTCAGCAGAGGCCCTGGACTAGAATGCCCACGTGGACGCTTCCTCAGGGCCTGTTGGCCGGGTTCCCACCCAGGGTGAATGTCCCCAGAGGGAGCTGGATGGAAGCCGTGTCATCTTTTCTAACCCAGTCTCTGAAGTAACGCAGTGTTGTTTCTGGTGTGTTCTATTCATTAGAAGCAAATTCCTAAAGCCAGCCCACATTCAAAGGAAGGAGACTTACGTTCCACCTCTTGATGGGAAGGAACCGTCAAAGACCCTGCAGTCATATTTTAAAACCACCACCCAACCTGCGTCCATTGGGTCCCAGAGAACTGCCTTAATTCTTTTTTTTCTCTTTTTTAAATTAATTTATTTATTTTTGGCTGCGTTAGGTCTTCGTTGCTGTGCGTGGGCTTTCTCTAGTTGTGGCGAGCGGGGGCTACTCTTCATTGTGGTGCGCGGGCTTCTCATTGCGATGGATTCTCTTGTTGCGGAGCACGGGCTCTAGTCTCACGGGCTTCAGTAGTTGTGGCATGCGGGCTTCGTTGCTCCGTGGCATGTGGGATCTTCCCGGACCAGAGCTCGAACCCTTGTCCCCTGCATTGGCAGGCAGATTCTTAACCACTGCGCCACCAGGGAAGCCCAGTTTTTGGCTGAGTCCGTTTAGTCCTTGTTCAGAGTCAGTCTTTGGACTCCTAGGCATTGGGGACAGGAAGGTGGTGAGAAACTTATCCTGGATTTCCGAGTTTCTGCCACCTCCTGTCACCCAGTATGCCCTGCAGTTTGGGGGGATAGCTTCTTACCAGCAACCAGTTATGTCTCTGATAAGTGGCCCAGTTTTGCAGACGAAATAAACATGGGAGGGGGAGTGCAAGTAGAAGAGGCTGTATTTTTCTACAGACCTTTCATTTGGTATTTCAGCAAGGAGACGAGGTTTTTCTAGCCTTCTTTAAGTTTGATTTTAATTGCGTTTTCTGAGGATAGCTAAGCAGGATGTCTGTGGAATTGAGTCTGGCAGGCACAGTGTATGTCTGTGGCAGAAAAAACCCCAAATGCAGTATTGCCACAGAGATGAGAGATTAGCACCGCAGGGCACTTGTACCAGGGACTCCAGCCCAGGCCCAGTGTCACCATAGCTAGTTGTCACCACTGTGTCTTCTGTGCCTTGTGGTCATTGCTAAGGCTGCAGTGACCACAAGGCACAGACAAGCCCCCAATTCAATGCTAGCCCCAGGTGTTGTTTTTTATTTTTATTTCTTTTTAAAAAAAATTTATTTATCTATTTTTGGCTGCGTTGGGTCTTTGTTGCTGCGTGCGGGCTTTCTCTAGTTGCGGCGAGCAGGGGCTCCTCTTCGTTGCGGTGCGCGGGCTTCTCATTGCGGTGGCTTCTCGTGTTGCGGAGCACGGGCTGTAGGCACGCAGGCTTCAGTAGTTGTGGCTCACGGGCTCTAGAGCACAGGCTCAGCAGTTGTAGCGCATGGGCTTAGTTGCTCCCTGGCATGTGGGATCTTCCGATCAGGGCTCGAACCCATGTCCCCTGCACTGGCAGGCGGATTCTTAACCACTGCTCCACCAGGGAAGCCCAGGTGTTGTTTTTTAAATGGAATGGTTGGATAATATCATTATGTGTCTTCAGACCTACTAGAGAATGGACTTGAGGATATGGAGAGGGGGAAGGGTAAGCTGTGACAAAGCGAGAGAGTGGCATGGACATATATACACTACCAAACGTAAAATAGATAGCTAGTGGGAAGCAGCCGCATAGCACAGGGAGATCAGCTCAGTGCTTTGTGACCACCTAGAGGGGTGGGATAGGGAGGGTGGGAGGGAGGGAGACGCAAGAGGGAAGAGATATGGGAACATATGTATATGTATAACTGATTCACTTTGTTATACAGCAGAAACTAACACACCATTGTGAAGCAATTATACTCCAATAAAGAAAAAAAAATTTTGATAAAGCAAAATTATATATATATCATTATGTGTCTTGATAGGAAGGTTTCATGGGCAGAGTGAGATTTCCAGAAGCTTTTGAAGAAGGTGAGAAAAGTGCTTGGAGTGGAAAAGTCTCTCAAAAGGAATTATATTAAAAATGGCATTAAGAATAAAAACTTAGGTTGGCAATGTACCATATTGGATTATTATTTTCACCTAGTCATCTAAAAAAGATACAGAAATAGTATCTTTTAGCATTTCTGGTATTATGCATTTGGCCCCTTCAGACAATGGGCAACTGATCATTTTCCTAGGGTTCAGAGCTGTAAATATTATTTTTGAAAATGATGACCTATATTCCCAGTTATAAGCCTTAACTTTCTTCCTCCGGTATTTGTGGATTAGCAGAATAGCAAAGAGCCGATTTATATCTAAATACCAAAAAAAATTTGTTTGATATTATAAAAATAGAGTGATTGATTTGTTTTTTATGTTAGGTTAGAAAAAAATCCATATTTTAAAATGTATCATCTTGAGCAGCCAAGATGTCTCTAAAATCAAATCTCATCTACTTTTCTTTTTTTTTTAATTAATTAATTAATTTATTTTTGGCTGCGTTGGGTCTTTGTTGCTGCGCGCAGGCTTTCTCTAGTTGCGGCGAGCGGGGGCTACTCTTCATTGCGGTGCGCAGGCTTCTCACTGCGGTGGCTTCTCTTGTTGTGGAGCACGGGCTCTAGGCGCACGGGCTTCAGCAGTTGTAGCTCGCAGGCTCTAGAGTGTAGGCTCAGTAGTTGGGGCGCACAGGCTTAGCTGCTCCGCGGCATGTGGGATCTTCCCGGACCAGGGCTCGAACCCGTGTCTCCTGCATTGGCAGGTGGATTCTTAACCACTGCTCCACCACGGAAGCCCCTCATCTACTCTTAAAAAAAAACAACAACAATGCATCTAAATGAAGTAGAAATGTCAACAAGGGAAAGTTTGACTGCTTTTCTGTAGGATCACTTTTGTTATTGATTCATTTCATGCTCGAATTATAGGAAATTATATAATACAGGAAATTATAGGAAATATAAGGTCACTCTTTGTGACCTTAACTGGCATTCTTTTGGTTGTATATATCTTTTGTTTAAAGCTTGGGATGCAGTTCTTTGGACTTTTGCACAAATTATGTCAGTGGCTTTGAAATATAAAGAGTCTCAATAAATTTTGCTGGCATGATTACGACAGTTTCATTCAAATAACATGGACCAAGACATCTCCATTAAAAGTTGAGATCTTGCATGGCAAGGCATCTTAGCTTAGTTGTCCTTGTCTCATAAAACTTTTTGTTACTGAGTCCAAGCTCGCTTTGCTCGCCGCATGACAGGCCAATGAATCGGAGACAAGGTCTTGAGGCAAGGAATATGACTTTATTCGGAAAGTCGGCAGACCGGTGTCTCTGGAAAACCATCTTATCTGGGTCTGGATGCCAGTTTCTTTTATAGAATCAGAGAGGGAGAGGTGGTGAATTAAAGTAAAAGGGCCATCAGTCTTGCAAAGCATCTTCTGGAATGACCAGACTCGGAGAGAGGATGTGTTAGTTTCTTCTTTCTTGCAGCCATCCACAGGTGGGCAGGGTTCCCTGAGGCAGGCCATTAGGTATGTTTATAATAACAAAAGCAACGAAAAGCAAAGGTTAAAGTCTAAGAAACAGATCGGAACGTGGAGTCTGATTTAGCTCTTCCCCATCACAATTTGACAGGGAAAAAAAGAGTCAAAGTTCTGTTTAATGCTCAGAAATAAAGTTGATATTTTGAGCTGTAACCCAAATAGCTTACAGTAATGGTTAGGTCCTGTGTGTAGCCAGTTAAGGTGTCTGCAAGGTGATATCTCTGGATAGCAGGCTCTTTTTGCTAAATGGTGTATTTGAAAGGGTTATGAACGTTTCAGCCCAGTTGCCTACTTCTCTCTTTCCTGTAGGCTGCTGGCAGTGAAGGCTCTTTTGCCTCAGGTTACCATACTTTGAAACTGTCATAAATTCCAGTTCTGGGTTCCCAAGGCAAAAGTTCCACAAATAGTCCCCAACATTTAGTTAATCGTACAATGAGTTTATGCGGTGGGGGGGGGGGGGGGCGGGGAGTGTTTTGCTACAGTCCCCTTTAGAGAGGGACTACTTTGTTGACATTAACACTGATAATTTGGGAAGTCATTTGACCCAGCTAATGGGTTTTGGTACTTCATTCGTCTGCCACTTGGTACACGTTGAGAAAAATGTCACAGATACTCTTTAATATTTATTCCCATAAAATGGGACTATGAATAATCTAAAATTTTCATCCTTGGAAGTTCTTGTTTATGTAATTTTGAGTTTCGGATGTATGAAAAAGCTTAAATGATACTTAGTGTAGGAGGAAGGCAGTGACTCCTTCCCAATATTATATTAGGAGAAGATTGATAAATGATTTCTAGGAATGTTCTCCAGAGGTTCAAGTACTGGATGTAAATTTGTGTCAGATGACTTTTTAAAGTTATCTTTCAATACTGAGATTTGATGGGCGTTAAATAATAATAATAATTCATTATGTGATATTTTGGGTTTTAGTAGTTAAAATATTTTACTTCTGCACATCAACAATTGTGACACATAAAAGTTTTTGAAATACAGTTTGAATGTGGGTGATCCTCATAGCTGTTTAGGACACAAATTAGGAGGAAAACATAATTTAGGACAGTGTTTCTCAAACTTGTGGTCTGTGTCAGAGCCGGGAGTTTGTTGACAGCATAGGTACTTAGCCCCTACCCAATATCCACAAAGTCAGAGTCTCTGAAGGTAAAGCTTGATCACCTTTATTTTTGGATGATTCTGATATATTTCAAAATGTGCATTACCACTGCTTTAGGACGTAACCTTTCAGCCCCTTTTTCAAGTTATCTACTTGCATAGAT
This sequence comes from Delphinapterus leucas, assembly GCF_059928025.1. Taxonomy (NCBI): domain Eukaryota; kingdom Metazoa; phylum Chordata; class Mammalia; order Artiodactyla; family Monodontidae; genus Delphinapterus; species Delphinapterus leucas. The sequence continues at coordinate 8,746,168 of NC_143136.1, read as the reverse complement.
GTATATTTAGAAAATCTTTGACCCCTTTCCGTGAAAGGCAATAATAATAATAGCTGCTGTGTATGGGCGGCTGCTGTGGGCCGGCCGTGTGCTTGGCACTGTGCGTATATGTGTTCTTTAGTCCCCACAATAACCCTTCAAGATCATTATCATTTTCCCCATTTTATAGGTTAAGAAATGAGAAGCAGAGACATTAAGTGTCTTGCCCCAGGTTACCCAGCAAGAAATTGGTAGGGTAGAGATTTGAACCCAGGTCTTTAACTGAATTATAGTTGATTTACAATATTATATTAAGTTTCAGGTATACAACATAAGTGATTCAATATTTTTAGAGATTATACTCCATTAAAGTTATTATAAAATAATGGCTATATTTGGTCTTTATAATTGTAAAGGCTCTCTCTGTATACATGAAATGTGTTCTGAAATGAAGGCTTTAAGTATTATACAGTGCCTGGATCGGGACAATATTGAGTTAACGTGGGTTGGGGGCAGCAGCACGTCCTTCCATCCAAAACGTAGCCTTCCAGGAAAGGGAAAAAGTAGGATAGGGCCAAGGAGTACTGACACCGAAGAAGATTTGTATAGTCCAACTGTGCCCAGGGTGGCGTGGCCGTCAAGCGCTGCCATGGGGTACGGGGCCAGGGTGGGGGGGATTCCAAGGAGACAACCCTAGAACCTTCCAAGGCTGCCGCTCTAAGACTTATGCTTCGTTGAACTGGCAGAATGAACACCTGGAATCTTACCTAATCCTGGATTTGAGTTTTCTCAGCACCTGTCAAGCAGCCCTAACCTTTACGTAAAATGAAGAACTCTCTTGCGGTTATGAGTTATCCCCCAGACAACCTCACGGGGCACAAACAGAGAAAAAAACTCAGTTTTGGTTCAACCATTTTGTGAGCTGATTCTAGAAAGAAACATTGAGTTTGTTTCTTGTACATAGAGAGAGGAACTAAAAGAAGTTGCATGGGGTTCAGCCAAGGGAATAGATTTTGTTAGGAAAGCCAGTGATGACTCAATTGAACTACCGGGGATAAGAAATGAAAAAATCAGTGATTACAAAGCACTTTGTAATTAAAAGTGGCATGAGGCAGAAGAAGTGTTAAACACAAATACGGAGCGTCAAGTTCATTGTTATGGTAAAATATTCTGACAGTAGGCATGGTACTCCCTTGAGAAGAATATAATTATTTTTTATTTTGTAGGAGTCTTTTAAATTGTTGCTTTTTTGTTTTAATATAAATATATATTGTCTTCCTAGAAGTGTTGCAGCAGCTCCACCAGCAGCTGGTAGAAGCTGAGCGTAGGTCAATGACGTACTTGAAACGGTACAATAAGATCCAGGCGGACTACCACAATCTCATCGGAGTCACAGCAGAGCTGGTGGATTCTCTGGAGGCCACAGTCAGTGGCAAGATGGTAAGGAAGGTCCCCCATTGTTCATGTGTCTTTTTTGAGATAAAGATGTGTCATGACACATCTGTTGAAAAAAAAGAAGAAAAAGAAGGCATGTACATAGAAAATTCAGGGACTTCCCTGGCGGTCCGGTGATTAAGACACCGTTCTTCCACTGCAGGGGGCACGGGTTCGATCCCTGGTCAGGGAACTAAGATCCTGCATGCCGCACAGCGAGGCCAAAAAATAGAAAAAAGAAAGAAAATTCAAGCAGTACAGAAATAAATAAAAAGAAAATGTGTGTTTTCCTTTTGCCTTCTCTCCTCTTAAAACTTAACTGCCACGATCCTGGTGTGCTTCCTACAGCCAGGGTCGACGCGACGCCAGGTGTGGCATGCGGGCCACAGATAGGCACATGAGCTCTTACAACTGGAGTGTGCAAGCAGAGGCCTGCAGACCACCAGGCAGGGGTTGGAAGGGCCTCCACTATCAAAACAGGGAGAGATGGGGTTGGGGGGAACACTGGAATCTTAACTAGCTTGTTCTTCATGTAAAAGAAACACGTGCTCTTGGTAAAAGATTGAAACAACTCAGAGGAGTATATAGTTAGGAGCAAAAGGCCTTCCACACACAATTTCTAAGTCTCATTTTCTTACTGACATTCAAGATTAACACTTTCTTGTGTATTATTTCAGAACACTTCTGTGCATGTGCACGTGTGTGAACGTGTGCATACGGTATGCACATACTTACTTGGGATCTTGTGACCCATTACTCTTCTCAAACTTGCTATGTCACTTTCAATATATCTTGGAGATTTTTCCACATGACCACACACCTACTTCATTCTTTTTGATGCTTGTACATTATTATTCCACTGCAAGGGTGAACCATAATTCATCAGATCTCCGATGAGGAACATTTAGATTTTTTTGTTTGCTTTAACAAAAACTGTTATAATGAACATCCTTGTATATACTGTATACCTTTGAATATAGGTAGGATAAGAGCCTAAGAATGGAATTGCTAGGTCAAAGGTTATGGGCATTAAAACTTTGAGAGATGTTTTGCCAAATTATTTCTCCATAGATTTCAACAATGTCTACCCAGTAGCATATCAGAGCATCTATTTCTCCATACACTTGCCAACACTGGACATGATTATACGTTGAAATTTTTGCCAGTTTGCTGAGTAAAACTTGGTATTCTGAATGTTTCCATTTACATTTCTTTTAGTCAACTCTTTATTCATGTCCTTTTCTCACTCACTTGTTTTAAGCAAGAGAGTGACGGAATCAGATTTCCTTGTTAAAGGGATGGGTCTGGTATCAGTTCCGGTATCAGCCAAAAGAGGAAACAGTTTCAGGAGCAAGGGGTTGATCCAAAGTCTCAAAAATCACAGAAAACTGTAGAAGTCCAGAACGGAAAAGTGTCCAGTGTTTCTGACACTTAGAAGGTCATTGGTGGTGGCCTTTGCCATGAGTTCCCTTGGGGTGATTCAGATGGGGGCTCGACTGTGGTGTGTTGAAAGGTAAAGTGAAGGGGAGGCGGCAAACGTTGGCTATTCTTTCAAGGACCTTGGCTGTGAAGGAAGAACACTGAGAGGGTGGTTGATAGATGAGGGCTTAGGGAGGAGAGAGGGGAAGGTATTTTTAAAATATTAACTGTATTTTGGACATGTTTCTAGGTTGTAGGGAAGGAGCAGGTTTACAAGGAAAGGTTAAATGTACGGGATGAAAAAGGAATGATTAAATTTTGATACTGTGGGAATTCAGAGGAAGTGGGCTCAGGATAATGTAGGAGGTGCAGCCTTGAGATGGGGCCCTTCTTTGTCTGAGTCACTTATAGCCGAGTGTCGAGGGATGACCAGAGACATCTGGCACAGAGGGGCAGTCTTTCTGGTGGCCGAAACAGACCAGATGTTTCGAGGGGACAGACAGGAGGACCACAGGGAGACAAAAGGGTCTAGCCCAGTGTTCTGGCTCTTTCCAACTCACCAGCCAGTTGAGTTGTCTTCCTCTTGTGGGGACGAATGAGTGAGGGGTAGGAAGAGAGCCAGTTACATTACCATATGGAAGTTCAGCACATGGAATCATGAGGCTGGGGAAAAGGAGCTTCCCTCTCACAATCAGGCACAGGAAAAAGTCTGGAAGGGGGTAAAATTGTTAAGAGTAGTTACCTCCAGGGATTGGTTTGTGGGGTGGGGCTGGGGAGAGGTTGTGTTACCTTTTAAATGAGCACATGTTACCCCTATAAAAAGAAAAGACATAAGATGAAAACGTTTCAGAAATTACCACCTTAGATGCTGGATGTCCATCCTGAATCATGGTAGCTAATGAGAGAGGTATGAGAGGTGCTGAAGGAAGAGGCCATGATGCAGTGGCATCGATGCAGCAGTAACCCAGCCACCTGTTGTCTAGCACTGGACAGTGTATAAAGTGTCTCCGTCACTCATTCAATAAGCGTTTACTGAGCCATCTGTCATGTGCTAGGCTCTCCCTTGATCTCATTTACCCCCCTCCCCGTGACGCAGAGCCGTGGCCTCATTCATGTCGTCCGACAGGTCAGGAAAGCAGGAGGCAGAACTGTTGGTTTTCTCGAGTCCACTGCTTGAGCCCAGATCTTCAGATTTTCAGTCCGGCTTTCTTTCCATCACATTATGGCCACCCAGTGACTTTGTTGCTTGAATTAACAAAAAATGGTTTAAAATCGGTTTATTTTATGGGAAATCCCTGGCGGTCCAGTGGTTAGGACTCTGCAGTTTCACTGCTGAGGGCACAGGTTCAATCCCTGGTCAGGGAACTGAGATCCCACAAGCCGCCCTGTGCAGCCAAAAGAAAAATGAAAAATCAGTTTGTTCTACATGACGGCAGGAGTACGTTAAGTGGAGTTCTGTAACTTAAAGTATGCTATCCCGTGACCACACCAGTAGTGTGTTAGTTTTTGCGTCAGGCTCAGTGCTTCAACTCCCTAGGGCTGCGATGTTAAAGCAGAAGCTCACCTTTGTGCCCTCGGAGAGGCTGTTGAGAGTCAGCTCCGACACTGGCTAGGGTGCCTCTCACGGCTCCGGGGATGTCTCACCCCTTTCACCCGCCGTCCATCCTCTGTCCTCCGGCAGATCACCCCCGAGTACCTGCAGAGCGTCTGCGTCCGCCTCTTCAGCAACCAGATGCGGCAGAGCCTGGCGCGCAGCGTGGACTTCACGAGGCCCGGCACGGTGAGGCTCTGCGCCCGGGTCTGCCCCCAGGTGTCAAAATCCCGTAACTTTAAAAAATGGGAGAACAGGAGAAATAACACATTCGGAGTCTGCATCTCAGCGGGCTTTGGAGGTCTGTGCGTTCCCAGAAGGAAGGGTGGGTTTGGGCCGCTGGGAGGCGGCCTCCTGAGGGAGGGGGCGGGGGAGGCGCATTTGTCTCTTCCAGACGGAGCTGCTTGTTGGGTCCCAGGGCCGCTAATGGCAGCAAGGCAGTAGGAAACGAAGGAAACCTCGTCCTGTTTGAAAAATCACTGCCGTGTTGGGGTTGTGCGGTGGCAGACGGGCTTTCCTTTTATCTTTTTAAACTTTATACTTAGAATCATTGCAAACGTACAGAAAAGCTGCAAAAACTGCCCGAAGGACACTTGTATACCCTTTGCCCATATTCACCACCTGCTAGCGTTTTGCTCATTTGTTTGTTTACTTTCTCTCCACACACACACAATATGTTTTCTGAACCATCTGAGGATAAATTACACATGTTTATGGCCCTTTGCTCCTAAATACTGGAGTGCAGTGTGCATTTCTTAACAGCAATGTTCTCTCATATAACCATGTGATTGTCAACTTCAGTAAATTTAATATCGAGGCAGTATTTTTACCTGACTAACCTACTGTGCATGTCCCAGTTTTGCCAGCGGAGCCATTAACATCCTCTACAGCAACCCCTTCCCCGTGCCCGGAGTGTGGGCTCAGGTATTACGTTGGTTTGTCGTGTCTCTTTAGCCTCCTTTCAGCTTCAACACTCCCCACTCCACCCCCGTCTTTCTTTCTTTGACTTTCATGACATCGACATTTTAAAAGAAGACAGTCCTTCCCCTTCTTTAAAAATAGAACATTTCTCCTTTTGTGGTCGATGTTTCCTTGTGGTCAGATTCAGGTTTGCGTTACAGGCCAAGACATTACGTAGGTGACGTGTCCTTCCTAGGAGAGCTCATCTGGAGGCATGTGGAGCTGAGTCGGCTTCTTAACCAGGGGCACGAGTATAGCTGTGTCTCCAGAGGAAGTTTTCAGAGTTCGTGAACGCATGTCCCGGGAGCGCACACCAACCTGCCGCCTGGTCCAGAGGCTGTGTGTGTGGAGCCGGGCAATTAGGAAGGAAGCGCCGGGTGATGCTGAGGCAACCCCGAGGGTCAGAGCCCCAGCTTTTAATTAAGTGTTTGCACATTAATACTAGGGTCTTCATAAACAAGGCCTTTTTCAGCATTAAAATAACCTACCTGATTCTCAAGTAGATTTGAAGCAGCGTATTATGAGAAAACACAAATATGAGAAATGAAAAGATAGAAAATAAAAATAAAGAAATTTTGGTTAGAATTCATAGAAACTGAAAGTAGATTGGTGGTCGCCAGGGAGTGGGGGAGATGAGGGGATGTTGGTCAAAGGGTACAGACATCTGGCTTTAAAATGAATAGGTCTGGGGATGCAATGTGCAGCATGAGGACTACAGCTAACAATACTGTACTGTGTACTTGAAGGTTTCTAAGATCTTAAATGTTCTCACAACAGCAAAAGGTAACTGAGAGGTGACAGCTGTGTTAACTGACCTTATCGTGGTAATCATTTCACAATATGTACATTTATTAGATTATCACATTGTATGCCTGAAACTCACACAATGTTGTATGTCAGTTATATCTCAGTAATGCTGGGGGAAAAAAAGAAATTGTGCTTAAAGGAAGATGAGGGTAGGAAGAATAAAAGTAAGCCCGGGCTCAGGCTAGTATAAAAAAATGCATGTCCTAAGTTACTGTACCCCTGGGAGCGAGGCTCAGATTTGGCTGTGGGCTTCCCAGTAGCCTGTGCAAAGAACAGTTACATGACTTATTTCTAAAGGAAGAGAGGGTGATATTCACTGCATCTAGAACGGCGTTTGTGCTACACATGTAGCCTGTGAAGCACGGCAGTAAAGTGAACGCCTGCGAGCCCATCACACGTGCCCACAATAGACCGTTTCAATGCCACCAGCGTCCCCTATGTGCCCTTTAGACCGTGAACTTTTTCCAAGTAGGTGTATTACTCTTACAATTTAAAAAGAAGTCTAAGCACCTTGTGTTTTGAGGACTGGAAGGTCCGAAAACTGCTGCACAGGGTTTTTCTGGTGCTACGACCCGCGGAGAGTTCCCCTCGTGGATCTTGGTAGAAAGGACATGGTAACGTGGTGAAGAGCCAGCATCCTTGACCATGTCCTCGGGGTGCACGTGGAAGCGCATCGCCAGGCTTTCGCTGCATCGGCTGTGCCACACGTGGACAGGAGCTGCGGAGTGCATGCTTTAGGATGTGGGTGCAGTGATGTCAGCATACAGGAATCTTAGCGAATCGACCATTTTAAAAATGTCAGTAAAGCACACACAGACATCCGAGTTTCGAAAAAGTAACTCCCTCATGGGCCCTCTAGGATGAGGGGTTTTAAGCCACATCCCTGTGGCCTGGCTGAGTTGACCCTCTGTGTCCAGTGTATGCTTAGCTGTAAGTCATCAACCTAAGGTAACATTAAGGATAGAGTGTGTTCATCAAAAATGATGGCTTTCTAGCAGTAATTAGCATAGCAGGATCTGTGTCTAATAAGACCACTTCTTCCCCCCACCTCTTCCATTTATGTATTAATTCAGTAAATACTTAGTGTTCTTCAGGTTCGTTTATAAAACCCCACCCTGTCTTGCATATACAAGAATCCTGTCTGTTGGCGGAGTGCTGCATCCAGCATATTTAAAACTGATGTTGGGACTTCCCTGGCAGTCCAGTGGTTAAGACTCCGTGCTTCCACTGCAGGGGGCACGGGTTCAGTCCCCGGTCAGGGAACTAAGATCCCACGGGCCACGTGAACAAAACTGATGTCATGTTTAAAAGGAGCGGTATAAAAGGGGATGGGGGAACAACATATCTGCTATTTCATCCCGTTAGAAGTTACCTTCATTTGTCAAGAGACTGGTCCTACCATCCTTCCCAGTTATGGTGGCACTAAGGTACAGGGTGTAAGCCTCAGAAACCACGGGAGAGAGGATGTGCTCCGTTTGCCTTAACTCGTAACCGTTTCTTTTTCCCCCACTTGAGTCATTGACTTAGTAACAGGCCATAAAAACTGCAAACAATTTTTTATTGTTCCTAGTATATTTTTCTTATAAGGTGATAAAAAGTGGGTGAGGGGTCATCATGGAAGTGTAAAAGAATATTGTAGTTGACTAGGCATGCCTAACGTCAATGTATGATATCAGATTTATAACGCATGAAGAGGAAATTAGGGTACAATTTAGATCGATGTCCGGTGACTGAGTCAGTCGGATCTAGGATTGGGAAGAAGATTGCTTTTTTATTTGTTTAAGGGAATACAGTCTACCCGAAGTCCAAACAGGATGCCATCAGTTTCAAGATAAATAGGTAGGCACAGACCAGCCTTCCTTCTAGCCTGGTCCTTGATCAGCTTCTCCTCGGGCTTGAGCGTTTCAATTCACTGTACTGACAGGAGCCTGGCTGAGGCCCATCAGAAAATGGCTGGTGCTACGAAGTTTAGTGCCTTTGATACTGGTTTCTAAATCTGGCTGTTAAGAATCTGGCCCTCTGCAACCTCATTCACTGTTGAAAGTTCAGAAGGGCTCAGTAAATAAGACCCTTCTTCCCCCTGAGTTCCGAGCCAATTGAAAAATACAACAATAGAATGAAGGGAAAAGGAGCTGGAAACATTGCCACTGATTCTGACAAGCTTATGTTGGAGAATGTGGATTTTTTTTTTTTTGGTAGGCAGGTGGGTAACCTACTTTTGAGCCCTGGAATTAAAGAAATGCTCCCCCCCCCACCCCTGTCATGGACAGCTGTGGCCCAGCCCCTGCTCTCCACCCGCTCCACCCATACCACTGGGGCTGTGCTCTCTGTGCAGCCTCACTGCCCAGAGGAGCGGGGTGCAGGGCGGTGCAAATCCAGCAAGTCACCCCCTCTGGGTGGTATATGTGAAGACTGTGTATGTGTGGAGGCCGAGGACCCCACTGAAGAGACAAGAAGTGTGTTTCCACCCTACCTCCTTCCCGCCCAGGTAACTGTGTCCGGAAGTCTGATGCATTATCAGAGCTGGGCGTCAAATCCACGTGCTCCCAGGGTTGATAATGATGGATTAAATCTTGAGAAGAGAGCTCTCCTGGGTGGCCTCTTCCAACTTGACTGCTTGTCACCACCACCACAAACCCCAGGTTTGTCATGCCGTGGTCCTTACCAAATCAGGTTCCAAACCCTGGGGCCCATTATTTGCTGGGATTTGAGATGAATCTGATTTTATATTATCAGGAATCTAGTGATAAGTAGTAAAAGGAGAAACTTCTTCCTCAGAGCACAAGAGGGAGGTTTTTTGTGTGTTCTAAGGTTATACAAGGGATACAAGAATATGTGTTAGCTGGAAAATACACAACAATTTAGCAGTAAATGGAGCAAAGCAGAAACCCCTTCCCTCCCTCACACTCACCCCATCCTGCCTTCCTCCACAGATAAGTGTTGACTGTGTTTCATATGCATCCTCCAGACGTTTAAAAATTGTATATAATTGAGATTTTATTACACATATCATTCTGCAGCTGTCTCCTTTCACTTAACTACATTTTTGAAAGTCTTTCCTGTCCCTTTAGCATACTTGTATTTCCCTTATCTTTCAGAATTTTAATTTGAGAACAATATGGTACATTTAGCCATTCCTCTGGCAGACATTGTCGGTTTTTTGCTCTTTCTAATGATGCAGCGTCCATCTTTGTGTGCTGCAAATAGCATTTAAAAGTGCTTTGGTATGTCTTTCTCTTCCTAGCCCCCTGTTTGCAGTGGGCAAGCATGAATGCAGAGACACTCTCAAGGTGGAAATCTGAGCACAGCCCCCAGTTGAGTCCCAAGTCCCACCCTGTGGCGCCTCTAGGTTTGTGATTCATCGGATGGGAAAGCTTCCATTTAAACCCATCCTTATTGGAAAAATGGCTCTTTGGGGAATTTACCCTCCCTTTCTTCCACGACTCCAGGTAGGCCGCACTGGAAATGCAAGTTACAGTAGTTCCCGGCGTGATAGCATTAAATCTATTAAAGGCCCAGGACATGTGAATCTTAGGAGGCGTCTACTTCCAAAATCAACCCATCTTTGTTAGCAGTGAAAACCTGCAGGGGCGGGGGGTGGGGCTGGCGGGGGTGGCGGTGACCCTTTGGGGAGGTGGCCTCGTGCAGTTGTTCAGGAAGCCTTGCTGTGGCACTATTCTGCTAAGGAGGGTACTTCCCGAAGCTTCCTGCTGTGTGGACTGTGGCTCTGCAAATGAAGTCCAGCCTCTTCAGCCTTGGCGTTCTCCCTTCGGTGGCTTCCTTAAGTCTTGGCAGGACGCCTGCCCTTTCCCCATGTTGCCACTGCATTTCGAGGCAGCCTTTCTGGGCCCAGTGCTCTGTGTATCGAGGAGGGGGAGTTGCACACCTGGTTCCCCTCTCCCTACCACACCTCATACACCAGTGCCTGTCACGTACCTGAACTGACCCTGCTGATGTGAGGGTTGAATACCTTTGGTCTCACCAGTCGGTAGGACCGTGATCGGCAGAGGGTAACTGTGCCATTAGCTCAGACCTTTTCCCCGACCTCCAAACCCAGACTTACCGGCCTTCTCCCCGTGAATGTCTGACAGGCACGTCACACTTTCCGTGTCCCAACCCAGGCTCATCTTTTCCTCCACACAGGTGATTTCCCTCCTGTGTTTCTGTCTCAGCAAATGGCACTCCAGGGAACCCCGGGAGTCACCCGAGGCTCTTCCCTTTCCTCTGCCCTGTGCTCAGGTGGCCGTGGGGATCTGGGCGGGCTTCCTCCCTCCTGCCCTGCCTCTGTTGCTTTGTGTCTGTTCAGGCTCTCCCTCTTTCTGTCCTGGCTTAAAGCAACATTTCCTGACTGGTCTCAGTCTCAAAACTCTTAGATTTCTGATGGCTCATTCACATGGGAGCTGGAGTCACCTTTCTGGTTGTGTCTTATTTATTTACTTATGCCCTCAGGCTTCAGGAAGGATTTAGGTACATACAGGAATCCCATCTGGTTACTCCCTTGCTTAATACCTGTCATCGCTTCCGGTCTGACGTGCTCAGCATGGAGTCCCCAGCCCTCCATGATCTCATGCGCATCTGTCTCTCCAGGCCTGACTCGGGTCTCAGAAACCCCAAGAAGCCCCAGCGCCCCAGCCCCTGGCACCTCCCCAGGTGTGCGCGTTGCTGTGCACCTTGCCCGGCCCCAGGCTCTCAGATGCCTTCAGGCTGTGGGGTGGTGAGGCAAGGCCAAGGGTTCAGACACTGGGCGCTCCCACGCCACGCGCACACATAGCGCCACTTCCAGATCTCATTTGCACAGTTTTCCATTCCAGCGCTCCCCTTCTGCAGTCACAACCCTGCGTTTTCGAGTTGTGTCCGTACCCCTTCCTGTTACAGAGCTGGCCATAGCAGCCTCCCTTGTCCATGTGGCGGGGATGTCCCTCTGGGTCCCTGGCTCCTGTTGCCTCTCTGTCGCGTGGCCAACACACATTTCCTCAGGTTTCCCACAGTGGTGACTTAACCTCTCCTGGTGACCGTTCCCCATGAGGTCGCCTGACAAGGGTCCTGCCTTTGTCCTGCACCACAGAGGCGGCACCTGGGTTCAGCATTAGTCCCACGTGAGCGGGGCCAGGGAAGAAGGGCTGGCAGTGGACCAGCCTGGTCCGAGGAGGTTTCTGGCTCCAGACGGGGCCTTCCTGTCGCCCTGGGGCTCGCAGCCACTGCTGGTGTCGGTGAGGCTCCTTCTTTCTGACCCTCCCTGGACTGCGCACACCCGCTGCTCCTCTGGAGCAGCAGTTCCCGAAGTGTGTGCATTGAAGCCAGTCCCATGCGATGTCCCCGTCCCCAAGCAAACTGTTGATGTCACAAGTTTGAGACACGCTTGGTACTGAGATTCACGACCCTCAGCCGTACACCAAACTCCCCGGAGAAGTCCCACAGTGACAGGCCCCTGCCAACCCAGTCCACCTCCAGTCGCTCGTGACCCAGGGACACTCTCGCCACGTCACACCTCCTCCCGGTTTCTCTAAGCACGCTTCCTGACGTCATGCGTCATTAGCAAAGCCCCTCATCCTGCTGTTGTCACCAAGAGTGGTCCCAGGCTCGTGTGGCCCCAGTAACGCCCTCGCCCACACCATGACCCCGAGGGCCGGGCTCCGCTTCCTTGCCTGCAGCTGGGAAGGGGTGGGGCCGTAGTTCTGCGTGTTCACTCTCGGCTTAGGTGGCTGTTCAGTTCCCCCACGTCCAAGCGTTGCAGAGAGCCTTGCCCTGAGCCCGGCACGGCACAGGCGCTCAGTGACTAACTGACAGGTGCATACGTTCCTCGTTCCACTGGCCTCTACCTGTGCCCGGAAGGGGCTGCCGCACGTTCACACCGTGCTTGCCCAGTGGAAAGCGCCGCCCCTCTGCGCCCACGTCCGCCGGGGCCGGGGCGCCGGCCTCCTCCTGGTGCCCCAGGCCTTGGGGGCCTTACTCTGAGTGCCAGCGTAGAATCCCGGAACTCACACAGCGCCCACTGGGGCTGCGGTCAGGGCCTCCTTAGCGAGGGGATGCTCCCTGGGCTTGTCGTCCATACTCAAAATCCAGAGTTACCTTGAGAGGGAAATTATTCCAACTGATGATTCTGGGGCCTCTCCCAGCTTTCTCTTCCTGGGCTTTTCTTCCTTAGCCAGACTGTCGCAGCTGTGTCCGCCCCGCCTACGCGCAGAGCAGCGCCCGTAGCTGATGGCAGTGACCTTTAGAAATCCAATCCAAGGTAAAGGTTAGTCAGCAGATCAGAGCAGCCCCCCGAGTGCTCGAGCATTCTTATTAACGCCTCCACCTAAGAAGGAAGTGGTAGCCGTCGCCCGCTGTGAGTTCTCCATTCCGTGGGCAAATTTATACTTGGGTGTCAATGTTCAGGTCAACTTCTACTTCATAACTTACGCCCAGTACCTCTCAGCTCTAGCATCCCCGTCAGCACTGGGAGCTCAGCGTGGACAGGCAGAAAAGAGGGGAAGCTACGCTGACTTCCATGCGCTCTTGTTGGCATCTGCACCCGCTGCTATAGCATTGCCACCATCTTGCAGGTGAGGCACGGAGATTTATTTGATCATTGATTCTGCCCACTGGATTGCAAGCTCTCTGAGAAGAGGGCTTTTGCCTTGCCCACCGATTTCAGCGGTGCCTAGCAGAGGCCTGTTAGATGGTGGGCAGTCAGTACTTACTGAATGAAATACCACACCTTCCTCCCTCGTTAGGAGCAGGCTGGGCCATTCTCCCCTCGGCTCATTGCCAGCTTTAAAAGAAAATTTTTATTTACTTGATTGAATAGTAAAGTCTCAGTACTGTTTAACATACTGGCTCTTCTCATGAAAGGGTCAGTTATTACTGCTTTTCAATTAATTTCTTCACAGGGCAAACAGAATGATATAGAATTTAGCAAAAGAGAAAAAAATCAGTGTTTTAAAAGATAGATAGAACACTTTCTTTTCTTTCTTCCTTTTTTTTTTTTTGCGGTACGCGGGCCTCTCACTGTTGTGGCCTCTCCCGCTGCGGAGCACAGGCTCCGTACGCACAGGCTCAGCGGCCATGGCTCACGGGCCCAGCCTTTCCGCAGCATGTGGGATCTTCCCGGGCCGGGGCACGAACCCGTGTCCCCTGCATCAGCAGGCGGACTCTCAACCACTGCGCCACCAGGGAAGCCCCAGAACATTTTCTTAATTATGAAAAAAGGGGGTTGTATGTAAATGAATTTTATTTGTGGAAATATGAAGTAGCCAATATCACTAACTTTAAAATATTTTTCTCTTGTGTATATATTATGCGAGTGTTTTACTATGGCTGTGTCCTTCATTGACCACATTACTGGCTCCTTGATCCCCTTAATGTGTTAGACAAGTCATTTAGATGACATTTCAAACAATGTTCTGAGCTCCTTGCTGTTTAAGCCAATAACAGGAATAACAAGTAATTAATTTTTGAAAAGTCAAGGGTTTAAAAAAAAAAAAAAGAAAGGAAAGGGAATTCCCTGGCAGTCCAGTGGTTAGGACGCTGAGCTCTGACTGCCGAGGGCGTGGGTTCAGTCCCTCGTCGGGGAACTAAGATCCCACAAGCTGCACAGTGTGGCCAAAAAGGAAAAGGAAAAGTCAAAGGTTAAAAGTTACAAGATCATACATGGTCATGAACCATTTAAAAGCCGGGTTTTCGGTCTTCAAGGTGAGAATATGGGGATCTGTAAATACTGAGAAGGGAAGCAGTTGAGAACGTGGCCGATTTATTACATTTAGTAAATCAGTCAAGTGTTCTGGAGGGCCCACTTTTGGAAGTCAGTCTTCATTCATGCATTTAACAAATAAATGTTGATTGAGTGCCTCTGTGGTCCAGGTACTGTGCCAGGTGCTGGGGACATGCAGGTGCTATATCTCCAGCCCTTGTGAAACTCCATGTCTGCTAAAGGAGAAAGACACAGAAATGGCTGCAAAATGATCACAGTTCAATATGATCAGCGTGGATAATGTTCCGTTCGAGGGTTGTGGTGACATAGAGGGAACTGAGTGCTACTGCCTGCCCCTTCGGGAAGGGCTCCACAGACGGCTGAGACTTCCTCTCTTCGCCTCTACTTACTTTTGTCCCCTAGAGTTCTTTTAGACAATTTCCAAACATTCTATCATTTTACCTATAAATAATTCAATATACATCTCTAACAGATAAGGGCTTCAAAAAACGTAACCACAGTGCCGAATATAATTAACACTAATTCCTTAGTATCATGTAATACCAGTGCAGTCCATTTTCACATTTCCCGTGTTTTCTCAAAATGTCTTTTACGGTTGGTTTGAGTCCATCCAAACAAGTGTCATTCACAGCATTTGGTGGTTTCTCTATTTTAGTACATGCTTAATACCATGTTGCTGTAGTAGCAAAAGCAAAACAATAAATGGGACGTGCCCATAAAGTAGGCAGTGATTTGGCCTATAGGCAGGATTAAAAGGGAGTAGGGTGGGAGGGGGATTGTGAATTTTTTCCATAAACACCTCTAGAGCGACTTGGTGCCAAGTGCATGTGTTATTTGTATACCCAAAGATAAAATCTTAATAAAGAAGAAAACCAGGATAATAAACTGATTTTCATTGCTTTTGTTCTTTATGATGTCTTTGACTAGGCAGCTTTAAGTTCCTCTGGGAGCTTGGTCAGGGCGAACCCACCCGTTTTCTTATAGACTGCTGCTTGGAGTGGAGTAGCAACAAGCCAAAGGTGGGTGGCTTGGGAAATGCATCAGTAGGGTATTACTAAACTTGGACTTGGGCTAATTTTTAAATCATATACGATTATGGTTGGAGAATCCTGGTGGATGAAACACTTTGCAAATCCGTTGGTTCTGTGCCGTTACAGTGATTTGGGATTAATGCATTGCTGTCAATGTCTAACACGATCTCTTTCCTTCTCTCCCCCTCCCCCCTCAGGCTTCAACCATGTTAAGAGCCTCCTTGGCACCTGTGTAAGTAACTACTCTTAGGAGTTGTTATTAAGGAGAATAGCTATGGGTAAAACTGAAATTCAAAACAGTTTTAATAAAAGCTCTTAACCGCCTCGCTTAGACGAATTCCTTTGATTAAGCTGAAGCTACATGTGGGCATTAAAGGAAATACCAGTAATCATAAGTAATACTTACAAAATACTTACAAAAGTATCTTTTAAAGTCAATTCTATTTACGTTGGTGAGGTAGCATCGAATGGAAAAAATTGTTGAATTGTTCCTATAATATTCTATAGAAATCAGTTTAATCTACTGTCATATGGCAGTCAACAGAACGTTGCAATGTCTAAATTTTATGTTCTCTCCTGAGTCACATTGTGACCAGGGCCACAGGATAGCTCTGTGTGTGCTGGGGCATTCCTATCCAAGTCAGTTAGGCTGTCCCCCGTGGGGGTATCTGATGCACGGGGGCTTCACCAGGCATATGTGTTGCACTAGCAGGGAAGTTGAGAACCTTTGGCATGGACACGAGGACTAGGGTGGGTTCTGGTGACCCTCTGAGCCAGCCTTGGGTGGTGGTGGGGATTGGAGGGTGCTATGATATTACCAAGACACCTGCGGTCAATGCAACATTCCTCCTTCCCTCGGTCCTGCCCGAGTCTGACATTAACCCTGCACTCTGTTCACTTCAGATGGTGGCTGTAGAATGCAGTGCTTATGAGCACGGACTGCCGGGGTTAAAACCCCCCTCTGCCACCGGCTCTGTGACCTTGGACCATTTTTATAACCTGTCTGTACCTCAGTTTCCTCATGGACTGTAGGAGAGTGGCTGGACCACAGAAACGGGGATAGCCGAGCAACTTAGTAATATTGCCATTATTGGCAAGTAAATATGGCCTAAATATATATGACCATTTTTCCTCCTTTGAGTAGAAGCTCCCCAGCTATGGAACATTATCAAACTTGGCTTTACAAATGGAACTTTTTTTGTCTAGAGAAAGAGCCTGTTTGCATTTTAAATTAAAACTTTTTTTCATTTTGAAATAATTTCAGAGTTGCAAAAATAGAACAAAGAATTCCCATATACCCTTCACCCAGATTCCCCAGTGTTAATATTTTACACAAGCCCAGTGCAGCTACCAAAATCAGAAAATTAATGCTGAAAAAGTACTGTCCTCTAGTCTGCAGGGCTTATTCACATTCTATCAGTTGTTCCATTATGTCCTTTCTCTGGTCTGGGGTTCAATCTAGGATCACACGTTAGTCTTGTCATGTCTTAGTTTCCTTTAATTTGAAATCATTCTTCGGTCTTTGTCTTTCGAGGCCTTGACACTTTTGAAGAATACTGACCAGTTATTTATAACTGGAATTTTTTAAAGTATTTGTATTAATTTTTAAACTCACAATAGTATCTGCCTCTGGAAAAAAATAAAAATGATCAATGTGCCATGTACAGAGGTTTACCATTTACTATATTAAAAGAAGACTCTGACGCTCCTCCCCAGGAGTGTTCACTGAGACCCCATTCGATGCCCTCTTTTCTGGCTTTTTCTTCCAGGCCCTATAAGAGGATCTCATTTTTTCTTTTAAAAACTAACCTTAAGGGAACACCCTGGCGGTCCAGTGGTTAGGACTGTGCGCTTTCACTGCTGAGGGCACGGGTTCGATCCATGGTCTTGGGGAACTAAGATCCTGCAAGCTGCGTGGCGTGGCCAAAAAAAAAAACAAAAAAAACTAGCATGTAATTTTTTCCTATAATGTAAGTAATACATGCTCATTATAGAAAATTTGAGTCTATAGAAACATGAAGAAGAAAATTTAGAGAACCCCAATTCCTACCTCCCAGAGGTATTAGCTCAGTTTTTACTCCACCCTTAAAAACAAATGAAACCCTACAGCTTTAGTCTTTTCACTCAATTCTTCATGAATTCTCATTTAATATTAATATTCTCTGCGCAGTATTAGAAGAATCATATTTTGTTTTGTTCTTAGTTTTTTTATTTTGAAATAATGATAGATGCATAGGAAGCTGAGTCCCTCAGTGTCTCAGATAAGGTGGTGACATCTTATCTGACTGTAGTACAACAGCAAAACGAGGAAATTAACATGGAGACAGTGCAGACCTCGTTCAGTTTTCAATTTTTCTATACACTCCAATCTTCTTCTATTCAACAAAACAAAATGTGAAGATACTTGTTTTAGTGACAAGGCATCTGAGGTGGTCCCTTTTGTTTCTGGCCAGCCAGATGCAGGTGTTGGATCATCTGCACCGTGTAGATCTCTGAACAGCGGTCTCTCTTAGTTGAAACCTGCCTTCGCCTGAGGTCTGACTCGGAGTCCTCCTGAGGAGGGTTTGCAAATTGCCCTACTTACTACCTGTCTCACTGGCACGTCCCCACTGCCGCTTCCTGGCCACACCCTCCTACCTCCCGGAGGGTCAGCTGTGCACCTCCTCTTCACAGTTGTTTTCTGACCCCTGTTCTGTCCTTCACGTCCCCCCAAGCCAGTCCGTCAGGCTTGAGAGGGACAGTGTCTTCAGGTTTTTAGGGAGGACCCTAGGGTAGCCTGCTGAAACTAATAAGCTTTGAACTTTGCTCAGGATTCTAAATAGAACTCAGGATTCTATGAGGCCTCCAAGGTGATTTCATCCCCATGGTGTGGAGCCCTGGCCTATTGTGAATGTGGTGGTATCTAATCCCGTTAGGCCGAGACTCCTTGTTTTAGGAAAAGTGTTATATAGACCCTGGTACATGCAACAGAAGAGACAGAGCTGAGCCCGTTGAAGCTGGGGTGGGGGGCCTGGAACCCAGCCCTCTTGGTGAAGGCCTGGAGTTAACGCCAGGAGCACAGAGAGCAAGTGGGCCACTGCCCGTCCAGTGTGTCAGAGCAGCTCTAGGTGAGACTGTCATGATACTCAGGAGGTGTGATGAACACGCCCTTTTGCTCTGTTCTTTCTCTTTGAACTTGTGTTGCTGAGTAGGAAATTGAAGGATGTCCCATTACTGCCCTCCTTGGATTATGAGAAACTGAAGAAGGATTTGATTTTGGGGAGTGACCGCTTGAAAGCCTTCTTGTTGCAGGCTCTGCGCTGGGTAAGTACCTTTTTCCTGAAGTTAAAAAAAAAAAGGGGCTTCCCTGATGGTGCAGTGGTTGAGAGTCCACCTGCCAATGCAGGGGACACGGGTTCGTGCCCCAGTCCGGGAAGATCCCACATGCCGCGGAGCGGCTGGGCCCGTGAGCCATGGCCGCTGAGCCTGCGCGTCCGGAGCCTGTGCTCCGCAGCGGGAGAGGCCACAACAGTGAGAGGCCCAGGTACCGAGAAAAAAAAGAAGAAGACCATGCTGGTTTTCTTGTCTGGCTGCCTTGCCTGTATCTTTTAACCCATCTTCTCAAAATCTTTCTTCATGCTTCCTGCTGACACCAAGAGTGAAAATGAAAAGCAGCTTCTGAAGATCACTGTGGTCTCTTTTAAAAAACCCCTATGTTGGCGTCACAGCTGCCATTACCTTCACTCGATGATTTGATACATGATGATTTGGTACATGTAGTTTCAAGGCCCCGGAGACGTCCTGGCATCTGGCCCTTCCCTGGTCCTGAGCCAGACTCACAGCTGGTGGTGTCAGTGTTTTAGAGCACGAGTCCCGCTCACACTGACCCCCGCAGACACCTCTGGATTTAGGTATTCCCGCGCAGCCACACAAGCAGGCATCAAGGGTGAAAACTTATTAACAAGTCTTTAAGGAAAATAGAGTGTAATCTAAATAGTTGCTTTTCTGAGAATTCCCTGGTGGTCCAGTGGTTAGGACTCCACGCTTCCCCTGCAGGGGCACAGGTTCGATCCCTGGTCAGGGAACTAAGATCCCGCAAGCCACGCGCGCAGCCAAAAAAAAAAGAAAAAAGAAAAAAAGCCTTCGTTTAAATAAATAAATGGTTGCTTTTCTCGCCAATTTTCAGATTGATCACAGTTAAGGCAGTGGTTCTCAAGCTTTCTGGTCCCAGACCTCTTGACACTGTCAAAAATTACTGAGGAACCCAAAGAGCTTTTGTTTATGTAAATTTTTTTTTTTTTTTTTTTTTTTGTGGTATGCGGGCCTCTCACTGTTGTTGTGGTCTCTCCCGTTGCAGAGCACAGGCTCCGGATCCGCAGGCTCAGCGGCCATGGCTCACGGGCCCAGCCGCTCTGCGGCATGCGGGATCTTCCCGGACCGGGGCACGAACCCGTGTCCCCTGCATCGGCAGGCGGACTCTCAACCACTGTGCCACCAGGGAAGCCCTTGTTTATGTAGATTTTATCTACCAAAGTTTCACAGTATTAGAAGTTAAAGCTGAGAAAACGTAAAATATATATTTATTAATTCATTTAAGATGAACAGTAATAAACCGAGGACATAACATAACATATTTTTTATGAAAAATAACTAGTTTCCAAACTAAAAAAAAAATTAGCGAGAAGACTGACATTGTTTTACACTTTTATAAATTTCTTTAATGTCTGGCTTAATGGAGGGCAGCTGGGTTCTCATCTCTGCCTCTACATTCAGTTTGTCACAGTATCTATCACACTTCATATGACCTCTGAGAGGTTGATCATTAAAAAGACAAAACATGCCTTAGTATTATTATGAAAATAATTGTGACCTTCTAGACTACCCTGAAGGGACTCTCCAAGTGTAGTATGGGAAACCCTTCTAGATCCCCAGGGTTCCCCAGACTACATTTTGAGAACTGCTGGCCTAAGTCAACACTGGTTCACTCTTTTTTTTTTTTTTTAATTTTTATTGGAGTACAGTTTATTTATTTATTGGGCTCTCTCTAGTTGTGGCAAGCGGGGGCTACCCTTCGCTGCGGTGCGTGGGCTTCCCATTGCAGTGACTTCTCTTGCTGCAGAGCACGGGCTCTAGGTGCACAGGCTTCAGTAGTTGTGGCATGCGGCTCTAGAGCGCAGGCTCAGTAGTTGTGGCACACAGGCTCAGTAGTTTTGGCGCACGGGCTTAGTTGTTCTGCGACATGTGGGATCTTCCCGGACCAGGGCTCGAACCCGTGTCCCCTGCATCGGCAGGCGGATTCTTAACCCCTGGGCCACCAGGAAAGTCCCTGGTTCACTCTTTAACTGAACAAGCTATTCTAATTCACCTTGAAATAGCGTCAAACCCCTTCATGGATCCCCAAATTTCAGGTTATCTTGACGTCCAAATGCCTCTGAGTGATTTCCCCATCTCTCTGGAAAGCACTTGCACTCTGATGGTTGGCAGTGCTTCCGGGAATGTGGTCTGGAGGAGCACTCTGAGGACGCTCCAGGATCAGCAGGAAGAGTCCTGGGGCCAGTGTGTCTGCTCTGGTTTTGTTGACTAGAGTGGGTGGGGTGGCGTGAGTAACCGCTAGTGGCTGTCCCTGCCCGGAGGTTTGCCGCTGCTCCAGTTACCAGCCTCCCTTTGGTTCTTCGATTATCCGCCGGGCACTTGCTATCGGTCCATGCTATTAAGCCTCTTGGCGAGACAGGATGTTCCTTTGCTGAATGAATGTCATAGAACAAGCAGGAAAAATAAAGAGATCCTTGTGATTCTGTCTGAGACCCCTCCAGACCCTCACCCCTCCACCCCCTCACCCCTCCACCCCAGCCCAGCAGTAGCCTCCGAACTCACCAGAAGGGCGGCAGCCCCTGTGACCATGTAAAGCCCGTGGGTGAGAAGGCGGGAAGAGCAGCAGACTGTCTGGAACCCAAAGGTGGAGGTCCTGAGAGGCCGGTGTCCCGGAGAGGTGGGACCCACTGCGGCCAAGGAGGGAGGCCCTGGGGGAAGAGAGGACCGTATGCAAGGAGGGCGGTGCCAGGGGTGCCACACACGCACACGCACACACAGTATCCGCAGTGCTGCTGTGCCAGCCCCTGTGGGATGGGTCTGCTCTGTGCGCCTGGCGCTCATTCACGGCCCCCCCGTCGGGCACCATGCAAAGGCACCCTGTGTTTTCACACCCCCCTCGGCTGGACCACACGTCCCCAGCCCCCACTGCGCTCACATCCCCCCGTGCTGCCCAATAGTCTGCTCGTCCTTCGGGTACCAACTCTTGAGCCACTTACGGCAAAAAAAAAAAAAAAAAAAAAGCCCTCTCCAGGCGTTGGTGTGCTGTCTCTTATCTGCTCCCTTACAGTCCAGTCCAATACAATCCTTCACTGCTCTGGAGGTTACATGTGTAAGCTGACTCCTGCATCGCCCATTCAGAAGTACGTTGTAATTTTTTGTTAACTGACTTGTTGGCTGGTTGGCCACCCGGCTGGGTATTACTCACCTTGTTTGGTGAAATGCATAGTTACTGGTGCTGCCAGTTGCGGGAACAGTTTCCTCCACATCGACACTTGGGTCCTGTTGCCCTTGTTTTTCTTCACTCTAGCGCTTGACCACATCACACCCTGGAGAGCAGAGGGAGACCGTTCTGCAGGCCTACATCAGCAACGACCTCTTGGACTGTCACAGCCATAGCCAGGTGGGTGAGAGAGGAGCCAGCGCCCAGCCAGGGCCTGCATTTCTGGGAAGGATCTTAGAAGGAGGAGGCTTTCATTTCTATGCATATCTTCATCGTAGTGACTGTATGTCAGCCTGGGGCTTCTGTTAGCTTCCGAAATCTGCTGTCCACCCTGGACACTGGCCCACTTTTCACTTCTAATGCAGAGTCCTAAACAAGCTAGTACTGCTTGATTCAACTCCGGAGCCCTTTCCTGCCATTTTTCCTTTTCTCAAATTCCCCGCTCTTTCCCTCACCCCACTGCTTACCATGAGTCCTGAAAACTCAGCATGACTTACAAGGGGCAAGGCAGGTAAGCAGATTCAAGTTGTTTTCATCTGGGCCTGACTTAAAAAGTGTCTTGGGCTTCCCTGGTGGCGCAGTGGTTGAGAGTCCGCCTGCCGATGCAGGGGACACGGGTTCGTGCTCCGGTCCGGGAAGATCCCACGTGCCGTGGAGCGGCTGGGCCCGTCAGCCGTGGCCTCTGAGCCTGCGCGTCCGGAGCCTGTGCTCCGCAACGGGAGAGGCCACAGCAGTGAGAGGCCCGCGTACCGAAAAAAAAAAAGTGTCTTCAACACTCTTTGTATATAGCTTTGGACCAGATAGGTCTAATGGTGCAGTGGGAAAAGTATGGGGTTTAGAGGGAGATAAACTGGTTTCAAATCTCTGCCCCACCGACTATTGGCCAGATACCCTTAAGCAAATTTCTCAGCCTCAGGGAGATTTCCACCACCAAGAAGGGGCCATCACCTGCCTCGTGAGGTTGTTGGGATGGCTGCATGCGGTCACGTGTGGGAAGAACTTAACCCAGGGCGCAGCTCGGAGGAGTCCTCCTCCCGCCTCCTCATCCCTCTTCCCCAGGGTTCTCAGCACCTGGCCTCCTACCGAAGGAGGATCGACAGCTTGAACATGCCCTATGCAGAGAAGATACTGCATCTCATTATTTCAGTTTCATCCAAAATGCTCTAAAAACTTCATCTCCCTACTGTTAGGCTTCACAGCGTGTGCCCTGAGTGCAGTATCAATACCTCTCGGGATCGCTGATGAAACAGCCCCGGAGAAAGCTTGTTGCGCGTAATCTGTTGTGTGCACAGGCGACAACATTTAAGGGTTTTGAGTTTCTTCTTTGTACACAATCGTATTGTTCCCATGAAACAGTTAAGTATGAAAAATAAGTCCCTCAAATTCTTATTTTCTTTTCCTTTTTTTTTCTGTTGGTATTTGTAATGGCACGGAAACCAGCCTATAAGACACGAAGCAGCTGAAGAATATACTGTCATGACTTAACGAACTCAAATTCAAAGAGTGAATTCAATACTGATTCTTTCTGAACTGTGATATTTCATTGAATCTAAGATGTAATTTCTCCCCCCATTTTAGCATTTCCGAAACTGGGGTGTATCTAATAGCCGATGGCCTGTTACAGTTTACCTTGCAGTGCTTTTTTCTTTCTTGGTTATATATAAAAAAAATAATATGTCCTCCTATGAAAGGTGTCTTAGGTTTTGTGATATATGATATTTGTCAAAATGCCGAAATCTTTATAGCCACTGAAGATGTCATATCTTCCTCAGGTCATTATTTTTAATTGCTATCGCTTATTTATTTTTTTTAATAAGGAATGAGCTGGAGTTAGCTTAAGATGTCAGAGAATCTGCAGAGCAGGAGAACTCCTTGGGAAATATAGGTGCCGTGTCACCATGACACCAAAATAAATTGGGAGATACATATATATATATATATATATATATATATATATATCCCACGTTTTGTTTATCGACTGATCAACAGACACTTGAGTTACCTCTACCGTTTGGCTGTTGTAAATAATGCTGCATTGAACATGAGTGTGCACACCCTCACTTTTGTCTCAATCAGTTCCTTGCTTTTCTTTTTAGTGTCCTCATTTGCATGTGTACCCTGAATAATATAGTGTTTGATTTGGGGTTTGCTGAGTGGCAAGCACAGACCTTGCTCTGCAAGGAAAGGGTACTGTTCCCATGTTAGATGAAGGCACCTAGGGGAAGATGACATGAATAAAATTGCTGGATTATAATCAGGCGTAGCTTCCCTGGGCTCTTAATGGTCCCCTCTGGGGACATTGGTAATCAGAGTCAGGAGAGAGTCCCAGGAAGCACAGGGCCTCTGGCAGGGCTGAAAGGTAGGCCAGGTACTGGTTATCCAGCAGCAATATGTATGGCCAAGGGGAATGGTGAGCCGCTCTGTAATTTGGGTTTTTAAGCTTGCCTCGTCTGCTTCTAGTTCTCAGGAGCTGATCACACGAGAACACTTCTGTGGGGATGAAAAGACTTTCCACAGCTGATCCACACAGCAGGGTGTGAATGGGGGAGCTGGAGCTTCATCAGAACAAGGGCAGGGGTATCCAAGTGTGGATGAGTCTGGGCTCACCTTACCGAGGTAGTTTGCACTCTATTTGAAAATACGTTACATGGTGCACTACTTTGGATCCCTGGCCGTATTTGCTAAAACTGCACAATCTGTGTCCTAGCAAAACCACTCCTAAGTATAACCCCAACAGAAATGTGTCCATACGTTCAACTAAAAGATGTGTAAGAATGCTCATAGCAGCACTATTTATAAGAATCAAAACACTGGCTATAACCCAAATGTCCCATCAAGAGTAGAATGGATAAATCAACTGGGATATATTTGTAAAATGAGATGTATTGAGCAATGGGAAGGAGCACACAGCATCCAACACGGATGACTCTCACAGACATAATACTGAATGAAAGAGTCAGACGTAAAAGAATACATACTGCATGACTTTACTTATTAAAAAATTTAAAAACGGACAGAACTAACCTACGATATAAGAAGCCAGGAGAGATATTGCCCTTAATTTGGAAAGGGACCCCGGAAGGGTGT
The DNA here is from genome assembly GCF_059928025.1 of Delphinapterus leucas. Classification (NCBI taxonomy): domain Eukaryota; kingdom Metazoa; phylum Chordata; class Mammalia; order Artiodactyla; family Monodontidae; genus Delphinapterus; species Delphinapterus leucas. The sequence goes on along the minus strand of NC_143136.1, from coordinate 8,721,656 downwards.
CTGGGGCTTTGGTAATGTTCTGTTTCTTTTTTTTTTTTGCTGTACGCGGGCCTCTCACTGTTGTGGCCTCTCCCGTTGCGGAGCACAGGCTCCGGACGCGCAGGCTCAGCAGCCATGGCTCACAGGCCCAGCCGCTCCGCGGCACGTGGGATCTTCCTGGACCGGGGCATGAACCCGTGTTCCCTGCATCGGCAGGCGGACTCTCAACCACTGCACCACCAGGGAAGCCCAATGTTATGTTTCTTGATTTGACTACCGGTTACCCACGTGTCGTCAAGCTGCACACTCATGATCTGGGCAATATTCTGTATGGATGTTATATTTCAATAAAAATTTTACCTAAATGAATATGGTACAGTGGCAATAGGCATCTTGGGGATGACAGCCTTTGGTATGTCACTCTCCTGAGTCAGTCATTCAGCCTGTACTGGTGGCCCTCCACATCTGGGGCACAGCTGCCTTCCAGAAATCTCTTTTCACCAAACGTATGTTGATTCCTTGCAGCCCTTTCCTGAATTGGATCTCTGTTTCCAATATTCAGTATTGTCTTCTTGGTGAAGCCTTTAGTTAATAGCTTCTAGAAAAAGGATGGATGGGAAGTATATTTTTCAAGACTGTGTATGTCTGAAATCATTATTCTTTGTATAGAACTCTGGGCTGTAAATAATTATCCTTCAGAATTTTGAAGATATTGCTTCATTGTCTTTTAGGTTCCAGTGTTGCTGTTGAAAAGTCCCAAGCCATTCTAATTCCTGACCCTTTGTATGTGACCTGTTTTTTTCTCTCTAGAAACGTGTTGAATCTTTTCTTTTTCACCAGTGTTAATGAATTTCCCATTGATGCCTTTCATGATGTGTGTTTGATTCACTGTTTTGGGCACTTTGTGACCCCTTTCAATCTGACAACTTTAGTTTTGGGAACTTTTCTTGAGTTGTTTTGTTGACGATTTCCTCTCTTGTTTTCTCTGTTCATTCTTTCTGAATGTTGGGCCTCTTGAACTGGTTCTCTAATTATCTTTTTTCTCATATTTTTCATTTTGTTCCACTTTCTGGGAGATTTCCTCATCTTTATTTTCCAACCCTCCTGTAGAGTTTTTCATTTCCCTTTTTTGTGTTTTTTTGTTTTTTTGTAGCATTCTGTTGTTTCATGGATACAGTTATCTCTCTGAGGATATTAATGACAAATTTTTGTCTATTTTTAGTTTTCTTCTCCCTGCACAGTCTCATTTCCTCCAAGTTGCTTCTCTCCCCTGCCCCATTTGTTTTGGCCTTATTTTCCATGTTAGAAACTTTCCTTGAGTTCCTGGTAGACCTTGGTTATCTCCTAATGTTCAGAGTGGAGGGACTGAAAAGCTGACTGGCCGTTCTGAAGGTGAGGGTCAGGCCTGTAGGCATAGAGCTCCACTGAGGGTGACCCTCGTGGGCCATCTATTGGGAACCTCTGATTTCAGGAACTTTAGTTCTTTCCCTGTTTCCAGGGCTGGTCATTCTCCTCCAGGAAGTGTCTTCTAATCTGCCTAGAAGGTAACAGTCTGGTTGGCAGTGTTCCGAGAGCCAGGTAGGGGAAGAGGATGGGGGTGGCTCTCTGTCGAGCGTTTATCCTGCTTTTAGGCACCACTCCTGCTCCATTTTGGTGTGGCAGCCCTGCTCCCCTGTGCCTGCTGTCCTCCGTCCAGAGACCTTTTGTGTTGCCCTCAAAAGAGAGCGCTCCCAGATGTGTGATGGGAGGTGCACGGGAGGACAGCTGTGCAGGAGCAGCGCGGGGGGGACCTAGCTGCTGCCTCCACAGCTTTCATTCCTTCTTCTTGATTTCCCCCCAGTTCTTGAGACTTCTGAAGATTGCGTGACGTAAGCTGGGTGATTCCTCATTGCCCGCTTGGCGTTCTTGGGTCTGCTAAGTTTGTTACCATCCTGCATTCATGATTCCAAGATTGTGTTGTTATAGTTTCTTGTGCTGTCCTCTCTGTCCTTGAAGATTTGTCTCCTTAAACTGTAGTTTTATGGTGGTTTTGGAGGGAGCGAAGTTAGACGAGTGTTGGATCAATTGTTCTACCTGGAAAGACGTCAGCAACAGTAATAGCAAGTAGTGTTGCTTACTCGGTGCCAGTCACCATTCTAAGTGCTTCAAATCATTAATTCTTCTAAATTTGGAAGTCTGAAAAACATATTTTTTTGCCAACTCTCGGAAAAAAAGTCAGTTGGAAATCAAGACTGAATCACCTCTAATAAGTTCACTCAGAGGAAGAGAACAGCAGACCTGCGGAGGAGACATATGCTTCTCTCTCACTTTTCTTTCACTTCATTGCTTTTCCTCTTTTGATATATATATATATTTTTAATTTTTTTATTTTTCTCTCCCATAGAGGAGTGTGCTGCAGCTGCTGCACTCAAAGAGCGAGGTGGTGCGGCAGTACATGGCCAGGCTCGTCAACGCTTTTGCATCCCTGGCAGAAGGTGAGACGGCAGCTCTACTTGCCGACTGAGGGAAAAAAATGAAAAGCTGAGAATTATGTTTTATTTGGTGGACAAAACTGAAGACTTAAGCCCGGATGCAGCGTCTTACATAGCTCAGAGGGACTGCTCTGAAGAGGCAAGGGGGGAGCCAGGGTATAAAAGAGTTTTTGCAGCAAAGGTGAGGTAGACAGAGCATCAAAAGCTTACTGTTAAAGAAAACCAGACAACTCAAGTTAAGGAATTCAGCACTTTTCTGTGTACGGGAAGATGCAAGAGTCTGGGCTCACTGAAATCATTCCTTTGACAGGCACCTCAGCGATCTAGGGCCATATCCTGTGCTTTCCCATCCTGAACCTCTTCAGGGTGCACCGCTGGGGGTGGCTGCAGGGGCTGAGGGCTTGGCAGTGGGCAGCCCGTTGGTCTCCATCCTGAGCTTCCTCAGGGCTCACCGTCCAGAGTGGCTGCAGTGGCTTGATGGCTGCAACATCCTTTGCTTACTGATACGGCAGGCAACATTTTGTTTTTCATTGATACCTTCCAAGGGAAGAGCTAGGTCTTGTGGATGTGTTTTTCCCTGTGAAAACACATTCTTCCCCAAGTTTCTTAGCAATGACATGTGATTCCTCAGTTTATTACTGTTTAATGCATCTAAGGTCTTTTGAAAAACTTAGTTGTTGTCATATTGCTGTAACTTATGTCAGAGCAAATTTTGATGGTTTGGGAGTTTATTTTGTTAGCCTTTGGTTTTATTTTGTAAACTTTCTGGTATTGTAACGTAGTACTTTTTAGATTGCTCTCAAGATAGCAGGTAACGCATTTTTTATCATTTTCTACTTAAGGCCAAATAAGGTTGGTGAAATAAAGTGATCCCAGTAAGCACTATACCATGTCTTTCAAAACACTAATCCTTTTAAATCAAGAGGTGAAAATTCCCAAAATAACATGCCACCATAATTTAATTCAAAATGATTTTACAAAATGCCATTACCTCCCATAAATTCTAATTTGTTTGAGCTCTTTTTAACACGAATAATGGGAGTTTTAAATTGTGACTGTATGACACTCCAGAAGTTTTTTCATTCATTTGTTTGTTGTTCCAGCCATTTAACAAACATTTTATGATAAGCCAGGGTATGTGCCAAGGACCATTCATATAATGTGGTTGAACTTTATGTCTGAAATTAATGTCATCTGTATCAAGATACAAGTTCACGACAGGCTAGTGATAGGGTCCCAGATATGGTTCCTAACTTCTTCTCCAGGCCATGGGTGTGTCCAGAAAGCACTACTGGGCTGCCTCTACTGTTAAGACTAAGAGGTTCATAACACACAGATTCATCACCACCTTTTTCCTTGTGATCTGACTTTTGGGTTCAAGATTTTGGGTAGGGACTTCCCTGGCGGTCCAGTGGTTGGGACTTTGCCTTCCAGTGCAGGGGGTGTGGGTTCAATCCCTGGTTGGGGAGCTAAGATCCCACATGCCTCACGACCAAAAAACTAAAACATAGAACAGAAGCAGTATAGTAACAAATTCAATAAAGACTTTAAAAACAAAAAATGGTCCACATCAAAAAAAATCTTAAAAAAAAAAAAAAGATTTTAAGTAAATAAAAGACAGTGCTCTGCACAAGAACACGGTGATGAATCATGTTTAGATGACAGGAAAAGTGGTTTTCCATTCATTAGATAGTTGATTGAGTAAAACCAACTTGCAGTTGAAATATGCTTTAATAAGTTTTCTAGAACATAAAATTACCCAAACTCTCTACGTGTGTTATATGCAAAGTTTTCATAGAAAGTGGTTTTGGAGCATGAACTTAACACAAGATAAACTCTCTCCCTTGTTCATCTCCGGTTATATTATTAGGTCGCCGCTACCTTGCCCAGAGCACAAAGGTGCTGCGGATGCTGGAAGAGAGGCTGAAGGAGGAAGACAAGGACGTCATCACCCGGGAGAACATCCTCGGGGCCTTGCAGAAGTTCAGCCTCAGGTGCTGACCGTGCAGTAGGTCATGGTGGCGCCTGTGAAATCAACTTGGGGGTTTCTTAGCCACTGTTTTGTGCTTATTTGGTCCCAGTGACAATCCAAGATGCAGGTGATATTTTTCAGTGAATGCTTAGAAGAGGTTGGGTGACTTTCTGAAGAAGAGCTGGAAGGCGTACCTCGGATCCACTAAACCATCCTGCTCCTACGCTTTAAAGCACTGGTATATTCTCCTAATGACCATTATCTCGTGCTGACCAGGTGCTAGATGCTAGATTGTGTGTCTCAGGCCACGTGCAAGGTTTGGAGATAAGCACATGAATGCACCCCGAGAGAGCCTCCACCTGCAAGTTCACTGTGGGGGAGGCACGTGTAGATGCGCAGTCACAGTCGGGGGGTGGGTAGGTCGCTTTGTGGAAGTCAGGGGTGGAGCCTCCTGGTTCCTGGTCACCCATCTCAGCCGCCTGCGCTGTAGTCTCAGCCTGGACCTGGTCGTGACTTGGGAGTGCTCCACATTCCAGATTTAAAACTCAGACACCTCTTCTGGAAGCAGATCTGACGTCCTCCCAGAGCCTTTTTTTTTTTTTTTTTTTTCTAAATTGGCAGCATTATTAAGGTGTATTTTACATACCACAAAATTTACCCCTTTTAAGTGTACAGTTCAATGATTTTTGGTATATTCACCGAGTTGTACAACCATCACCACAGTCTAATTTTAGAACATTTCCATCACCACAGAAAGAAACTTCCTGCTTATTTGCAGTCACTTTTCATGCTTATCCCTCTCACCCCAGGTAACCACCACTCTGGTTTCTGTAGATTTACCTGTACTGGTGTGGTCTTTTGTGACTGGCTTCTTTCACTTGGCATAATGTTTTTGAGGTTCATACAAGTAGCATGTACCAGTACTTTGTTCCTTTGTGTTGCCGAATAACATTCCATTACGTGGACAGACCACATTTTGTGTATTCATTCGTCAGTTGATGATATCTTGGTTGTTTCTACTTTTTGGCTATTACGCATAATGCTGCTATGAACATTTGCATACACGTCTTTGTGTAGACCCATGTTTTCTTTTCTCCTGGGTAGGTATCTAGGAGTGGAATTGCTGGGTCATATGCTACTTCTCCCAGAATCCATATTCCCTGATGACCACCTGACTTTCTCGTTGACTACTAAGAATTTTAGTACCTTGAGTCCCTAACTTTTTCTCTCAGTCCCTAACTTTTTCTTCCCACCAGATGTGGTTAACATCTGACTGACTCTCACTAATAAACTAAAACCTGAAAGGGGACATATTCTAAGTGTGTGTATGTTTTGTGGGGGGAAAGCTCTAGATATGTAGTTCCTACTATTTGCCATGTCCCTGCTGATGAAGGTTTCTCGTTCTACCTATGAATTGAAAGAACTATAAATAACCTCCAGAGTTATTACTTCCTCAGATCATAGGAACATGTTTCTGTCTGTTTATAAAGATGATTTAGCTTGATGTTGACTGTATTTGAAAAACTTTTAGAAATTGAATAACTTCAGTTATTATAGTGCTTAGTCCCGTCAATTCTTAAGGTTGACGTGACAACAGCCACTGTAACACATTACGATGAGGCATTGAATTTTGTAAGAGTTTACACCTGGACCTTGGGTAGAAAATAATTCCATATAAATTGTATTACCCAGGTTACTAAACTAGCCTTACTCTATAGAGATCTGAATCAAAACGGTATTGAGCTGGTTTTATATGAGCTGGTCTTCTTTTTTGTGTTTCTTTACTTTTACATAGCTCAGAGTGCCTAAACTACATTATATAGACTAGACTTCAGGTAAAAATCTGTTTGTCAGTGAACCATTTCTATGACTCTGTTTCCTGGGTTAAGTAGACCAAAAGCTATCAGTAAATATTTATTAAGTATTTGAAGTAATACGCTGCTAATTCTAAATATTGAAAAGGAAACTTTCAGAGTAGGAAGTCTCCTTACTGCCTTATTTTTCTTTAAACCTTCAGTAACATCCTTGAAAGGTAAAGAATTTATTGTTGTAGTTTCCGTTGTACAGGTCTAACAGTAAGATATTCGCCAGGGTCCGTAACTTCTGTGAAGGTTCTTTTCTGATAGGCATTCACACTACCATGTACTGTCACATGAAAGGTTTCCTGCTAACTCCCCGCAGGCTGTCTCATCCTAGGCGCCCACTGCAGACAGCGATGATTCAAGATGGCCTCATCTTCTGGCTGATTGACGTCTTGGAGGAGCCTGACTGCCTGTCAGACTACACGCTTGAGTACTCGGTGGCCCTGCTCATGAACCTCTGCCTCCGGAGCACAGGTCTCACTGTTGCCGTCCCCCTGCCCCCAGGTTCTGGAGTGCCCACGAGCCTGATGTGGTCTGCCTTCCGTTTCCCTCCCAGAAAACTCAAAACAGAAAAAGAGTGAAGCATGTCCAGCTAGGTATAAAGCTATTGAATCCCTAAAGCCAAGATACCACTCTGGCCTTGGAAAGAATAATTTATACATATATGTATGTATATATATATATGCAGAACCCACATTAAGAGGAGATTGAATTACATTACGTTTTTCTTCATTTTCATTGCATTATTCAAAGGTAGGAAGTGAAGAGTTATGATCTGTTTTATCTGAAGACAGAGAGGTATGTTCCCAAGATTCCACAGGATTAAGGTGGTGACAGAGCAGTGACATTAAACCAGGCTTCCTGCTCTTAATCACAGTCGCCTTCCCCACTCCACCTCGTACAGACAGCGATTCCCATGTGACATCTCAGGTCATTTATGTCTTGATCAATAAAGGGAGTGATTTTAGCTTTCCTGCAGGTTCCATCCCGCTTAAATGATCTGTTCCCTGGGATGGAAGAAGCTTCCTTGGAGAGGTGCCACGTCCAGCCCATGGCTGACCTCTGTCTGAGAAGGTGTTGAGAAGGCGTTGGGAGAAGGTTACCTGGATAAATAGCTCAGGGATATTTGTTAGAAGCTCCTTCACCCTCAGACGCCTTGGAATCTGAACCACCTAACTGTGTGTTGTTGACTGACTAAATGACTTCTATCTTCTCTTTTAAAAAAATAGCATATGCAAATTTCCTAGCTTTAAAACATTTATCAGATTATAATCGGCTTGTCTTTATTATCATCAGTTTATTTGCAATGATTGTCATGATGATGTTTGGAATTCCTGAAATAGCTGGAGGATTTTTAAGTGATGGCCTGTGCACTTGGGAGGAGAGCGTGGCCCTTTGACTCATCGTGCTTTCGGTGTAGTGAACAGCTCTGACCTCCTGAATAATAAGAACCGCCTCCACTTACTGAGCACTGGGAGTGTGCCGCCCTATACTGAGCCGCCGGGACTTCCCTGGCGGTCCAGTGTTTAAGACTCCGCGCTTCCAATGCAGGAGGCTCAGGTTTGATCCCTGGTCGGGGAACTAGGGTCCCACATGCCATGGCGCTCGGCCAAAAAAACACAAAAAACTGATGCTCTCTTTCTGTCTCATGGTCCTGTCTCCTTTTCTCACATTGCTTTGGGAAACTTTAGTGTTCACACCCTGAGATATACTGAGCTACTCAATTCCACATCGCCCTTTGAGGTGGACATTATAATCCCCAAGGGGCCCCAGAGGAAGAAATTGGGCCCCCAGTCGGTGAAGTGACTCACCCAAGGTCACACAGCTCACAGGCAGAGGAGCCAAGGTTCATATTCAAGTCTGCCTGACCTGAAACTGTGCCTCTGAGTTTAGACATGTCCTGTTTTGTTTCTCTCTTTTTCTCCTAAAGGGAAGAACATGTGTGCCAAGGTGGCGGGCCTCGTGCTGAAAGTTCTTTCGGATCTGCTCGGCCATGAAAACCGTGAGGTACCCAGTCAGCGCCGTAAACCCCGGGCTTGGGGGAGGGTGGCCCGGGGTACTTACTGCACTTGCCCTCTTCCAAGTATTTGTATAAGCTACGTCAGAGCTTTTATCATTTTTAAATTCTGGAACCCAGAGCAGGAGGCTGTTCCCTGGCTTCCCGTTTGTGAGCACAACTGCCGTTCGCTGGCCTGTACTGCTCCCTCCCGGGGGTTATTTTTTCCTCCTGGTCATCTCCCCCTGCTTCACTCCTCCCCCCATGTTGACACTCCTCTGTTGGGTTTAATATATGTCCATAGACACGTATGTAACATGAAAATATATTTAATATTATGGGTGTGCTCAATTTGTATAAATAACATTGCCCTCTAAATCTCATCCTTTTCTTCCATTTTCACTGTGTCTTTAGGACCTTTCTCTGTTGCTTTCTGTACGCCTAGGTCCTTAACTCTTGCTGCTGCACAGCAGCCCCTTGTTGGCAGCCTTGCCGTTTCACTTATCCAGTCCCCCAAGCATGCCCTGTTTGCTTGCCTTCACCCTTCTGTGCCACAGCCGTCCTTGGCGGACGTGGCCGCACTTCCCCCTCGAGGGCCCGAGCCGGAGCTTCCCTGGGGCGTAGACACTTGTCACTGCTGGCTCACCCCATATGTCAGTCTTGGGTCAGAGTCCTGCAGAGCTGTCCTCAGGATGGCCGTCCTGGCTTCTGCTCTCATCCGTGTGGCGTTCTAGCCAATTGGAGGCAAGCCCTTTTTAAATAAAATAGAGGTCTGGATCAGCTAACACACACTATGATTATTCTCTCACCCGCTTTCTACGAATGCCTTTGTGGAAACCATGACATCACTTTGCACCTGAAGCCAAAACCTCCACAGAGATCTGCCCTCTTTAGCCGGCTCTTGATATACGTTAAGAGTCAAACAGAGAAAAAGCCAACAGGAAAAAAAGGACAAAGTGTATAAATGGACAGTTTACAGAACAGTAAATCTTGATGGTCTGTAAATATGAAAAGATCTTCAATTTTGCTAGTAGTCAGGGAAATGAAAATAAACACAACTGTAGGATGTCTTCTCTTACCCATTAGATTAGCAGAAATGAAAAGTGGTAATAAATCCAGCTCTGGAAAAGGGTGGTGGGAAATGAGACCTCCCCCATTGCTGTGGAGAGTGTATGTAGCACGCAGTCCACTCGAAAGGGAAAGCCCGTTTATCAAGCGGCTGCCATGTACCATGTCCTGTCTGGCTTGATGTTAGGGTTACTTATGTGAGTAAAACATGGGTCCTGTCCCTGAAGAGCTCATGGAGAGACATAAGTATAAGTTTAAAAATATACTAAATCCTGGGAGTTAGCTGGTGGCCTAGGGGTTAGGATTCTGGGCTTTCACGGCCGTGGCCCAGGTTTAATCCCTGGTCAGGGAACTGAGATCCTGCAAGCCGTGCAGTGCAGCAGATAAATAAATAAATACTGAATCCAGCGCAGAAGCGGAGGGAGGTATGTACAGGGAGCAGAGCAGCCTGTCTGGGGGCTTAGGAAAGGCTTCCTCTGAGGTATGTCTGAGCTGAGTTTTATTTTTTAATTAATTATTTATTTATTTATTTTATTTTGGCCACACTGTGTGGCCTGTGGGATCTTAGTTCCCTGACCAGGGATTGAACCCGCACCCCTTGCACTGGAAGCGTGGAGTCTTAACCGCTGGACTGCCAGGGAAGCCCCTGAGCTGAGTTTTAAAGGATGAACCATAGGTTTCCAGATAGACCTATATGGGAAGAGCATTCCCAGCAAGATGAGCTGCTAGAACCAGGCCAGGGCATGTCACAGCGTGCTGGCGGGGGGCCGGGGGGCAGTCCCTTAAGTGGAATCTGTGTAGTGTGAATTCCAAGTGGCAGGAAGGAAGGAGCAGAGGGGGATGATATAGAGGCCAAACCTTGAAGGGCCCTGTGTCCTACAGTAAGGAGTTAGGACTTTCCAGGTAGTTTCTACAGAAGGTTCCCAAGGTCGGGGGAGGGATGATTTGGCCCATGCTGTAGAATCTTGGCAATGATATGATGGTTGGGTTAAAGGGTGAACATAGAAGGCAGAGAGACCCTTTTGGAAGTCTCATGTAGCCTAGGTCATGGACGATGATGTCTGAACAAGGACTGTAGCGGCACCTATGGAAAAGATGGGTTCCCACTAAAGATGGCTTGGACACCCAACATTGGAGGGTAAGAAGAGAGAGGAATCAGTGATGCCTCCAAAGGTTCTAGCCTGAGTCATCAGGATGACATTAATTCAGCAATGACATGTAACGGGAGTAAACTTTGGGAGAGAACGATGCCCTTGGTTTTGAATTCTTAGTTTTAGCTGTTGCCCTGGGCCGTGCCAGTGGAGATGTCTGTCATTTTGGAGACCTGCATCCTGGAGCTCAGGGAGCTGTGAAGGTGGCAGTGTTCGCCAGCCAGGCTGTTCTCAAGGGTAGTGTGTGATGTTTGAGTTGTATGGTATTTGAGAACCTGAAAATGACTGTTTTTTCTCCCCTTAAAGATACAGCCGTATGTGAATGGAGCTCTGTACAGCATCCTTTCTATTCCATCCATTCGTGAAGAAGCAAGAGCAATGGTAAGAAAACGTGCTGTGGGGTTGGTCAGCTTCTGTCAGTGCCACGTTCAGAGGCTTTTAGAATAAGGGGTTCCTGACGGGGCCCCAGGGAAGGGCTTCAGATAGCTTCTGAACTCCCTGAAATTGTATCCCAAATACGTATTTGCAGTTTTCTGGGGAGAGAGTTTGTGGTTTTTATCAGATTCTCAAGGGGTCCCAGCCGACAGGATTAAGAACCACAGCGTCAGAAGTTCCTAGAAGGTTTATTTTTTGGAAAGTGGTAGACATTTTTAAAAATTTAAGTGACTCATTTTAATTGGGGGCTTTGGGAATGCTTACGGATTTCACAGTAGGAGAAACTTGGCAAGAAAATGATGAAACGGAGAAACATCATCACCCAAATTCACCTCCAGGCTTCCTGGAGGATTGTAGCAGTGAGACCTGGGGCAATCAAAACACTCCTCTAATCCGCAGGCATTCTGATAGCAACCATGTGGAACTGATAAAACTGCCTGGCTGGAAAAGAGTTAACTGAATATTTAATGTGTTTACTTTAGTGTTTATATTGGAAGCATAAAACAAACCTCAGGTGATTAGCATCTTCTTTTGAGATGACAAACGTTTCTAGATCTAATCAAAACCATTGGAGTTTTGTCCTTTTTCCTTATGACATGTGAAACCGTGTGTGCGTATTAAATGCTTAGAATGAAGGGATTAAATATATTTCCATCATCAAAACACAGGCTAAATTCAGTTTGAGAGCAATGAAGCATGTTCTTCCACTTGGCTTTGCTTACTTAGAAGAATTACTAAATCTTCTAATGGGTCATCTACAGTTACATCAGCAGTTATGCCAGAGACAAAAACTTATTTAAGATCCATTCTGTGTGGTCACGGTAAACAATGAAACTTAATTGCCTACTGCTTTTTTTTTTTTTCCGCCGTACGCGGGCCTCTCACTGTTGTGGCCTCTCCCGTTGCGGAGCACAGGCTCCGGACGTGCAGGCTCAGCGGCCATGGCTCACGGGCCCAGCCGCTCCGCGGCACGTGGGATCCTCCCGGACCGGGGCACGAACCCGTGTCCCCTGCATCGGCAGGCGGACTCTCAACCACTGCGCCAGCAGGGAAGCCCTGCCTACTGCTTTTAAAGAAAAAAAGAAATCTGCTTTTTCAATACAGAATAGGGGAAGATAAACTTGATTAAATTCTGCATTATGGTCATTCAGGTCAAAGAGAGGAATTGTCAACCAAGGCAGAGAACAAGGAAGAAAACATGTAGGTTGAAGAAAAAGAAAGAACAGAGGTGACATGGAGTCCAGAAGCATGAAGGGCAGACATCCAGGGCACAGGGGTGGAGAAGGCGGACTTAAGGGCAGGAAAGGGACAGGCACCAAGTGGGGAAAAGAGACTCACTGTTGTCGGACACGACGGGGGGTGGCCCTTAGAGATCATCCAGGCCAGAGAGAAAAGAGGTGGAAGAATGGGGCAGCCTCAGAGCCCTGTGCAGCAATATCCTGAGGTCTCACACGCCTGTCATTGGAGCCCCAGAAGGAGAGGGGAGAGAGGGAATGGGCAGAAAAAGGGTTGAATCAATAATGATGGAAAACATAAACATAATAATAAGGCATCTAGGAAATCCCCAAAGGTTTGGAAATTAAGCAGCACAATTGAATTCGTTTTCTATTGCTGCATAAAAAATTACCCCAAAGTTTCATGGCTTATAAAAAATTACTGCCTGAAAAAAAAAAAATTACTGCCTCACAGTTTCTATAGGACAGACGTTGGGGAGCAGATTAGCTGTGTGGTGCTGGCCAAGAGTCTCTCCTGTGATTTTAGTGAAGACTTCAGCCGGGGAGCCGAGGGCACAAGGATCCGCTTCCAAGCTCGCTCTCGTGCTGGCTGTTGTCTGGGGACCTCGTTTCCTTGCCAGGGGACTGCTGCATAGGGCTTCTCTCCACATGGCAGCTGGCTTCTCCCTGAGGGATCCTAGAGAGTCAGAGCGTGAGCAAGAGAGCAGCCACAGTCTCCTTTATGACCCAATCTGAGAAGTGGTCACAGGACTGGCTCGGGTGCAGTGTGGGAGGGACAGCCCGGGAGCATGCGGTCCAGGAGGGGGGTTCGCCTTGGAGCCTGGCTGCCACTCGCTTCTAAGCTGCCTCTGGATCAAAGAAGTCGCAAGGGAAACTAGGGCTATTAATCGTTTGACATATATCACAGATGTTTCCCCAGTTTTTCATTGGTGTTTTACTTATGGGGCTTTGGTTATATGACAGCTTTAATTATAGTTAAATCCATTAGTATCTTCCTTTATAGCTTCTGACATAAGCTTCTAGACAGCCTCTGAATTACCGACTTTGAAAAGAAAATGTAGACCACTTAGATAGAGGTGTAAGTAGCATATACTTCCCTCTGGCATTTTAACAGGCATCAAAGTCATAAGCAAATGGAGGGAGCTTTTGGACGCTTCACCTAAGTAGTTACCTATTTATTTGTAAGAGAGGCCTCTAAAGGAGGATATGGCTTCAACAGAGTTTTCCTAAAACCCTGAGATTTCCTCTCATTTCACTCTTATCCTTGAAGAGGTTTTTAGATTGATGGAGGGTATTACATCCTTTTCCTTTGTTATATAACAGTAATAAAGGAAACCAGACGGTGAGGAGAACGTTATCCATAACCTCACTGCCCTAACATCTGCTCACACGCAAAGCCAGGGAGGAGGTGACAGAACTGACATTCAGGCCGTGCCGGGTGTGTGTCAGCACAGTCCTTTTGGAAAGAAGTTCAGCAGTATATGTGACAAATTATGGAAACCTACACATTTTGGATTCATTCATTTTCCTCTGGTTATTGATGCAGAGGAGAAGAGCTCTGTGCATGACAAGGCTCATTTCAATATTTTTATAATAGTGAAAAACCAGAACATAAATGTCTGGTACTAGAGGAATTGCTAATGAAATTGTGGTTCTTTCGCTCACAGTATTAGTAGCTATTGAAGATGATAATTAAGAAAAGCAGTATGAGACGGTATGGGAACTTGATTGTGTAATGAGGGATAAAAGCAGAATATGACATTATAATAACTCTGTGTTTGCAACTGTGTAAAACATTTGTGTGCTTGTGGAAAATGAGAGAGAATACGTAAAAATTAGATTAGTACCAAATGCCACTATGGTGGTCTTAAAGTAATACCAACAATAAAAAAAAAAAAAAAAAGGAGAAAAAGATACATGCGTGCCCTGAGGCCCATTTGAACTTTAAGAGACCACCAAGGTCTGGGGCCGGAGAGCAGATGCGATCAAGAGGGCCACCCTAATGCTACCCCAAGGCCTCCTGCACCCAGGGCTGGAGTAATTGTCGACCAGGAGCTCTTCCCTGGGATTGAAACCCCAGCCAAACATTGCGCCCTGGGCTGGAGCAGACCAGATGCTCTGTCAAGGCTCTCAGAGTCTCTGGGAGAACCAGGGAACTGGGCTCAGAAGCCACAAAGCCAGGAGAAATGCCCACACACTCCACGGGGCTGCTCCAGTGATATCCCCACTGTGCCTTGCACCAATGCCCCGGGGCCAGGCTCACACTGCAGTGCCAGAAACTCTGCTCTGCTGTCCCTGAAGGGCGGGATGCCGCCTGCCCAACCGTCACAAAGATGTGTGTTCCCCGCGTGCCTGATTCTTCACATTGCCCACTTCTGAATCAGTCCCACATGGGTGCATTTGATTGGCAGGACCTAGGTCATCTGCCTGCACCCTGGCTGAAGGGAGCCTGGGAATGCTAACATGCTGGCTGCGGCCTTGGGAAATGAACACATCGTAGAGAAGCTCTTTTAAAAGTGTTCGTCAGCTACAAATGTAACAGTTGTCCATTACTGTTGGTAAGCCTGTTTGCTGTATTCCATGGCATCCCATCATGTGTGGGCCTTTCAAAATTAGTGTGGAGGGCTTCCCTGGTGGCGCAGTGGTTAAGAATCCACCTGCCAATTCAGGGGGACACGGGTTCGAGCCCTGGTCCAGGAAGATCCCACGTGCCGCGGAGCAACTAGGGCCGTGTGCCACAACTACTGAGCCTGCGCTCTAGAGCCCGTGCTCTGTAACAAGAGAAGCCACCGCAGTGAGAAGCCCGTGCACCGCAGCGAAGAGTAGCCCCCCGCTCGGCGCAACTAGAGAAAGACTGCACGCAGCAACAAAGACCCAACGCAGCCAGAAGTGAATAAATAAATAAAGTTATTGAAAAAAAAATTAGTGTGGAAATCTTACTGAGAGGATAAATTGATACGGCATTTTTAGAAAGCAATTTGACAATATGTATAATAGTCCTCAAAAATATTAATATTCTTTGCCCAGTAATTCCACTTCTGAAGCTCCATACAAAAACATGAACAGGGCTTCCCTGGTGGCGCAGTGGTTGAGAGCCCACCTGCCGATGCAGGGGACACGGGTTCGTGTCCCGGTCCGGGAAGATCCCGCATGCCGCAGAGCGACTGGGCCCGTGAGCCGTGGCCGCTGAGCCTGCGCGTCCGGAGCCTGTGCTCCGCAATGGGAGAGGCCACAACAGTGAGAGGCCCGCGTACCGCAAAAAAAAAAAAAAAAAAAACATGAACAAAGATTCATGTATCAAAATATTCATCACAGCATTACTGATCATAGTGGAAAACAGGAAACAACCTAAAGGTTCTCCAAGGTTCTGTCCTAACCCTCTTCTCTTCTCACTCTGGGGCCACCGGGAACCTTGTTTGCTCCCTTGCTTCAGCTACCAGCTCTCTCTTCTGAGCCAGAAACCCCTACCAGACACAGCAAACACAGTTTCAACCGTTTATTAAGCATCTCCTATGTGCCAGTCGTCAGACTAGATGCTTTTTCTATCTTTTTTTTTAGGTATAATTATGAACAGTGAAATGCACAAGCCTTACATATACAGTTCAACGCATTTTGACAAATATACGTATTTACATAACCAACACCCAATTATATCCTTTAAAAATCTCGTGTCAACTTGAGTTGCCATCCTTATTTTATAGTTGAGGAAAAAGGCTGGGAAGAGTTAAATAATTTGACCAAGGTCACATAGCTAGTTTATGGGGAAACGAGAATTACAATCCAGATTTAACCTTTCTAGAAGGTAATGCTCTGCTTTAGATGATGGGAACTCACCACGTTCAAAAGTGCACTGGGCACTTCTTCTTTGATTCAGTTAGAGCTGTTGATTCCAAACTGGCCTACCTAAAAAGGAGCTTACTGGCTCCGGTAACTGAAAAGTCCAGGCAGAAGCTTCAGGCACAGCTCGATCAGGATTCACATGTCACTTGATCTGTTTCTCTACCAGCACCTCTGTACTCTGCTCCCTCTGCTTTGGGTTCAATATCAGATACACTTTCCCCTCGTCGGGGTAAGAAGGCCTCATCAGCTCCAACCATACATTCAAGTCCCACAGAAAAGAGGAAGGAGGAGAAATAGACATTTATGGTCAAGTCAGCATCTTACCTCTACATGTCCCTGGAATTCTGTTAGTCTGAATTGAAAATGCTGATGTCAGTGTTTCGTAGTAAATAACACACACTGTAATGGCTTTATAATTATTTTGATAGGAAAAGAATGATGGCTGTTTAAAAAGAGGTTCTATTTGTTCTTTGACTTCTCTGAACATGTGGTTTTACTTTTCAAAGACCATTTTTGGCCCTAAAATCCAGTAGGCAGTGTATAACTACAGGGAAAACATGGGAGAGAAACCACCTCCCCAGACAACATACTGCCAAAGCTCAAAGGAGGACTTACACAGTAAAATTTTACGATAGCTTTTTAAAAAATAAATGTGTTATGATTAGGTCAGATAGTCAACCAAGAATAAAATAATTTCCTTGTGAATTGTGAAAACAACAAAAAGAATGTTTAGAACTGAGTAGAGGATTTTTATTGTGCATATCCCTTCCTCCTGAAAAAAAAAGTTTTTTGGTTTTTGGTTTTGTTTTGTTTAAATTAATTTATTTACTTTTGGCTTCATTGGGTCTTCGTTGGGTTGTGCGGGCTTCTCATTGCAGTGGCTTCTCTTGTTGTGGAGCACGGGCTCTAGGCTCGAGGGGCTTTAGTAGTCGTGGCTCTCGGGCTCTAGAGCGCAGGCTCAGTAGTTGTAGCACACGGGCTTAGTTGCTCCCCGGCATGTAGGATCTTCCCGGACCAGGGCTCGAACCCGTGTCCCCCCGCATTGGCAGGCGGATTCTTAACCACTGTGCCGCCTGGGAAGCCCTGGTTTTTTTTTTTTTTTTTTTTTGATTAGGTGAAACTACTCCATTAAAAAGTAGTTTCCCCCCAAAACTGAAATGTTAACTCTTACTCTCTCCAATGCTTCTAGGGAATGGAAGACATCCTTTGCTGCTTCATCAAAGAAGGCAATGCTGAAATGATCCGCCAGATTGAATTTATCATCAAGCAGCTTCATTCAGGTCTGTTCAATGCAAGAATCTATTATGTATCTTTTGAATCTTTCACATATGCTAGAAAGACACGTGGGCTTTCTTAGAGGGGCTTGTCATGTCTTAGAATTCATTCAAGAGGCCTTAAGGGAGGTGGGGAGACCCAAGTGAACCCACAAGTGAAAGTTCAGCCAGGTAGCCAAGGCCACTTTGTCCCATGATCAATAGTCTCTCGTCACACTTTTGGCTTAGAGTCAACCAGAAGAGCTCAAAAGCAGTTGCAGAAACCCTTCTCTAACTGGAAGTTCTCTTTATGTGGGCCTCCCCCTCCTAATTATTTCCCCCAGACCACTAGGGCGTCCGTCCCAGGGTCCGAGGGTCAGATAATGAAAACAGATGCCAATCTTTCCGGCACCACCGTGGCAAAGGCCCTCGTCCTCCCACGTTCATTCGCTCCAGAAGAATTCATGATGCCAACCAGCAACGTGGGAGGATGTGATCCCCTTCCTTCCATTACTGTCACCACCCACATCCCATAATAAGCAGTAAAGGAAGGTAAAGGAAGCTTTGGATGGGACCAGGTGGTGGGGACGCCCTTAGCTCTTTCTCTGGCCCCCTGATGCCTTGATCCTGACTTGTACACAAGCCAGAGGCACCTGGCACTGCCAGCATCCAGGGTCAAGCTTGTCACTTAACGTCTTTCTGCATGCCCTTGTCCACATCACTGAAAGTCCAAGTGCACAGATTCTGTTCCTCACACGAACGCAGGTAAAAATTGAATCTCCTGATCTCTAATCCCAAGGCAGCAGCTCGACCAAGGCCGAGCAAAAGGGAAATGCCTGAAGCCCTTCACTGGAGGAAGCCCACAGGTGGCTCTCCCAGCTCCTGGTTCACAGCTGGGGCTGCACAGGGCAGTCACCTGGGGAGATTTGAAAACCCCCAAGGTAGCACCCCATGCCAATTAAATCAGAATCTCTGGAGGAGCCCCAGGTACAAATAGTGTTTAAAACTCCCAGGTGATTCCAGTGTGCAGTCCTGCCTCGGAGGGACACAGAAATGGAGAGGCAGAAGAAGGGGGTTAGAGGGCTCCCCATCAACAGGAGGCGGCCAGGAGAGCAGCCGGTGAGGTTAAACCTTGGCTGCCTTCAGGCTGGGGGCCCATTTCCACTTGAATGTCCTCCCCTTTGGTTTTTATGGAGCAACTATAATTCATCCAGGATTCAGGTGGGGAAGGAACAGACTTGTATTTTCTGCAGCTACTGCATTTCTGACTTTGCACTTCCATTCTGCTAGGCGGGCATATTGAAAAAAATAATAAAAGGAAATAAAACCTAACCTTAGTCTTGGCCGAGGTTACTCCCTAACCTTCTCTATGTAGGCCACAGTTGGGAAGGCAGGGGAATGCTGGGAAAAGTTGTTGCCTATCTGCTCTGAGGTCACTAGCTATGCCGAGACCTCCCTCCCAGGCCAGGAGTCCTCTGCAGCGTCAGGGTCGGGTTTGGGTTGGGAACCTTCAAGGCTGACTCTGTTTCAGTCAGTCTATCGAGACACACCTCTATTTCCTTGTCAGTCTTCCCTCCTCCCAGGCAGCCAGAAAGCAGTGTGCCTTGTCTCTCTGGCCAAGAAAACATCTCTTCCTCTTACATAAAGCTGGGCCTTGGACCGGCACACTAACGAATGTGAGGACGAGGGGTCAGTCTACGTTTCCGTAAGGGATGTGCTTTAGCAAGAAGTTGTCCTGCGCAGAGCCAAGGCCTTACAACCTTGTGTGTTCAGGACAGACTTGGGGTCTACCTGCTCAGCTCCGGAAGGTCCAGTTTAAATGGAGTGCCTACAGTGGTTCTTTTTCATTTCAAGCACAGAAGCTGTTCTGTATCCATAGGACAGTGGCAGGACTCCAGAGACGATTACCCAGGAGTCTGCTACTTTGAAGCAAAATTAGAAAGTCATTGAATATTTGGGTGGAGGACCAGATACATACACATAAATACCTTAGGATACCTGTCAACAGCTATCAAGGCAAAATGAATCTACAAGCATCATGCTTAAACCTAGAGGAGGGAGAGCTGGAGAGTTTCCATCTAGTCCAGTCTTCCTCCTCAAGGGGAAGTTGATAGCCGAGTGGGAGTTATGAGGTGAATCTTAAACTAGTAAATCTAGTTTTAGATTTAACAATCTTTTAAAGTATCGGCTTTCTTGTTTTATTTTAGTGAACATGAAAACATGTACATGGGTTTTCATAATTCAACTCCATCTCAATCCTCTAGCACTCTTTTTCTAGTGGAGTTTTAAGGTCCTCAAGGACAAAAATTCCCATGTATTTTAGAACTCTAACCCCACGGGAGGGGAAGGACTGCTCTGGCGAAGCCTAAGGGGAACTCCCGGCCTGGTGATGTGACAAGTGGAAGTGAATGGCCAGCAGCAGCAGGGAGTTTTGTCCGTGACTCCAGCGCTCAGCAAGGGGGACCGGCAGATACCAGCCGGTCACCAAAGAGAGGACAGGGCGACCTGACTGGTCACTGGGCAGAGCAAGGCGGAGCCGGCTTTCCCGGAGGGCCCTCAGGAAAGAAGGGATGCTGGTAGCTCAAGCGCCCTGTTGTTGGGCCCACAGCCCAGGGAGCAGTGTGGGAAGCAGGGCTCGTGTCTCCGTCCTCCCGGAGAGGAGGAGCTGAGGCTCGTAAGGGACTTGGGTTCACAGGACTGCACATTGTTCCGAAAGTAGGTTGAGTCTGAGCCCACAGGCTCAGGCTCAGGGGCAGTGTGGCTGGACTAGCCTGTGGCCTCATGAAATAGCTGAGATTCAAAAAAAAAAAAAAAAAAAGGCCTTTCCATATTTGAAGAAGAAAGGTTTAATTTACAATTGGTAAATATAGCAGCCTCCCCACTGTGAAAGCCACTTACCGAAGCTGGGAAGGAGCAGTGCTGTTCAGGGGCTGGGAGGGCATAGAAGTTGGGTAATTAAGCTTCAGCCCGGATGCAGGTAACGCAACATCCTCCGGTGTGCAAAGTAGCTTCCACGACAACGGCACAGCCCACGGTAGGCACGCGAGCCCTGTGAGTGACCTGCTGGCTTCGGTCCAGCCGGGTCAGTGGAGTCCTTCCCTTCAGAATGAGGGCTGCGTCGAGGACAACGGGAGTCCTGGCGTTCCTACGGATTCCCTTCTAGGAAATGGTTTTGGGGTTTGGTTAAGTCTAGGTGCATCTGCCGCCTTCCTGAGTGTGCTGGACAGTGTCTTCAGTGCCTTTGTTTCCTTCTGTCCTCCTATTTCCTCTTTGATTTCCTTTCCTCTTCTCTCCGGCTTTCTTTACTTTCATGTCGTCTGTTCAAGAAATGGGTGATAATAAGGAAGGTGCTGAGTAGGTCAGGTGCTCTGGCCCCAGGGGCTCACAGGCTTCGTTTACCTGTCTCTGCAGCAGCTAAAGGATTTTGTTGACCAAGGCTCCCCACTGTGGTTGCAGTTACTCGTTGATCTCTTTCTTTGTAGAAGAGCTGCTGGACGGTGTTCCTGAATCTGATGATGACGAAGATGAAGACGATGAAGTAAGTTAGAGGCTCTTGACACCACATAGAAAACTCCGGCCAACTATTCTGAGTCTCTTCCTCGCCTTGGAAAGTTAGTCCAGAAATGGAGCTTTCAGTCCCTGCTACGTTACTTCTCACAATTCTGTGGGTCGGCTAGAGCTCAGCTGGGTGGTTTTCTGCTGGTCTCTCTTGGGGTGTCAGTGGCTCTTCTCCACGTCTGAGCTGGCATCGCGGCTGCCACAGCCCCTCTCCACGTGGCCTCTAATCACTCAGCGGTCCATCCGGGACTGCCTTATTGGTTGGGGGCCGGTCTCCAAGGGGAAAGAAGGGAAAGCTTCCAGTCCTTGTGCGGGCTCAGCAGCCTCAGCACATCACTTCACGCTGCGTTCTGCTCGGGGCATATGTGCCAAGACCAGACCAGTCGCGGGTGGGGGTGGGGGTGGGGGTGGCAGTTAGACTCCACCCACACACGGCTGCAGGGTGGGAGGACTTGCGGGTGGCGTGTCTGGAGACCGTGGCCGCACCTTGGTGGGCTCGTTGCAGCCAGCATGGAGAGGCCACACTCTGTGGCACTTGGGTTGATGGGAGGCTGAAAGATGACAGGTCTTCAGCTGAGTCTTTTGCCCTGAAGGGGCGTGAACCTCCCCGTCTTCCTCGTGGGTGTGAACGTTGGGCCTGGAGGCTCCCCGGGAGAATCTCCAGTGTGGGAGTCCGGGGCTTGGTTCAGAGCTGGCAGAACCTACCACTTTACCCTGTCATTTGCGTTCCTGTGGTGTGGGTTACCTCAGCTGTGAAAAATCCGCTTACCTGGTTTTTTAGAGCGTGAAGGTTCAGAATGAGGGCGTCTGAGTGAGTCCCGTGAGGTGGTGTAGAGAATGGTGACTCATGGGCTGTAGGTGGATTTTCACATGACACGCTATTTCATTATTTTTCCTTCAGACCTAAAAAACCCATACATGGCTGTCCTCTCTTGTCCTCTGTGGTAATAAGTGATTTGCATTCCCTCTATTTTGTGGGGAGCATTTATTCCTGAAGTGAACGCTGGAAGATGAGTTGTTCTTTGGAGTTGTGGTCTGTCCATGTAAAAGGTGTGTAGAAGCCAGGTTTTTGTTCATTGATGGCATCAGTTAGGGGAGGCAGTTCGTTTAAGAGCCCTCCACCAACGAGGACGGCTCCACCAGTGAGGACAGATCTGTGAGCGATGGCCCCTCTGCAGCCAGCCTCCTGCCTGCCATTTTCCTAATGGGCTGTAGGCGGCGCCAGCGAGCACCCCTGCTCCCTGCAGTTCTGGACTTCCAGAACTGGCCAGCACCGTGTCCAGGCCCCTTCCTTTACAAAGGTGGATCCAGAGAAGGGAGGAGGCCAGCCTAAGGTCACACAGAGCTGATGGCAGTAAAATCTGGTTTACAACAGTGGTCAGCAGACTTTTTCTATAAAGAGGAAGCTAGTATAATATTTTAGGCTTTGCAGGCCACACTGTCAGTTTCATCCACCCAGATCCACCCATTGTAACACAAGGTAGCCATGGACAATACATGAATGGTTGAACGTGGCTGTGTTCCCATAAACCTTTTTTTTTTTAATGTGTCCTGAAGTTTGAATTTCATATGATTTTTATGTGTCGTTAAAAATTTTTTTCAAACATTTAAAAATGTGAAAATCCTTCTTAGTTTACTGGCCTAACGACCACAGGCCATTGTTTGCCGACCCCGGAGAGAACCCAGCTCCCTGACTCACTGGCCTTCTCAGGACCGTGAAGAGACACCACCTGTGTGTCTTGCCATTCAGCACTGTTTTATATTATACTTTGAGTTAATATCTTTTTTTTTTTTTTTTTTTTTTTTTTTTGCTGTACGCGGACCTCTCACTGCTGTGGCCTCTCCCGCCGCGGAGCACAGGCCCAGTGGCCATGGCCCACAGGCCCAGCCGCTCCGCGGCATGCGGGATCCCCCCGAACCGGGGCACGAACCCGTGTCCCCTGCACCGGCAGGCAGACTCCCAACCACTGCGCCACCAGGGAAGCCCCGAGTTAATATCTTAATTATTTAATTCCAATAACTTTTTGTCCAAAAAAAGCTCCCCTCAAGATCTGTTTTTCCCCCCATCTGTTATCACTGTGGGGTGGTTTTATTTTATTGCTATTAACCCCTTTGTTTTTGTACTGCAAGGGAAAATTCATTTGGTTCAGCTGTTAATGATGGGGATTCAACTTTTGGAAATTTCCCTGTGGAAGTTATAGTCGACTATAACTACAGTTATAGTCTATGGTAAAGAAGGAATATAGACATCTTTTAATTTTCTGGACTTTTTGCTACTCTATGCATATTTTTATTTTAAGAAGCTAGTGTTTGAAAATATTTGTTGTGATAACTAGAATTTTCAGAAGATTCTTGAAAGGGTTTAGCTGGAAAATTATAAGGAAAGGACCTGTCATTTGGGGCCAAAACTTGACTCTCTGTGATGAGCTCAGGTCGGCAGGTTCTGGGCTCTCCCTCTGTCATGGTCCCGACGCGTACTGTGGAGGACTAGCCAGGACGACCTGGGAAGGAGCCAGCAGGTCTCTGCTTTACTCAGCTTTCCCCAAGGCCAGGTGTTACTTTTTAAACTGGGGGCAGGGGTGGGGGAGGTATGGGTATGGGGAGAAACTGAAAGGTGCTTAAACTACAGGAAAATCTCCAAAAATCAGTTGTGCAAGTCACACTGTTGTTGCAATGTGGCTGTCACTTCCCAAGGTGACAACTTTGAAGGAGACAGCAAAATTATTTAAGCCCAAAACGCGGATAACGAAGCCACTGTTTGCAGTTAGCTGCTTAGTGCCTCTAAAGGTAAAATGGCTCTAGGAGGGGCCGGAGGCCGGGGTAAATTATGGCTGCCTTGCCTTACACTGGGCTGAAATCTGTGCCCTTGCAACTTCGGCCACTGGTCCTGCTCCGCTGGAGACTCTCAAGGATCCCCAGATGCAAAATCTGATTTTTCCCTCTAATTTCTAAAAATGTAATGACTTGTCCTGATGTATTAACAGTTATTTAGTTATGCCTGAATATATATACATACACATACCAACATAAAAAGTTAACCAGAGTTAGTTTTTTTCTGACTTGTAGACTGTCTAGGATATAATGTCAAATGGAAAAAGGAAATTGCAAAGTAACGTGAGCAGTATGAGTCAATTTCAAAAAACAAACTTATAAACACACATCCTGATGAATTATATACCTGCTCATATATACATAGCAGAAAGGTGTGGAAAGTTACACCCTCTTAGTTGACACTGGAAATCCCCTGGGTGAGGTCTGGGGATGAGGAGAGGTGTGGCTGAGAGGTGAAGAAAGGCCTGGATCAGCAGGGCCCAGGGCTGCAGACTCACCACGTGAGGCGAGAAGTAGGAAGGGCATGCTGGATTTAGTGGACGGAGGTTGGCTGCTGAGCATTTTTGAAGACTAATGAGGCAAAAGCCAAACTGAGCAGTTGAGGAGCAGGTGGGAAGTAAGAGCATGGAGCTAATAAGTACATACAGCTCTTCCCACAGATTTGGCTATGAGCAGGGGAAGAGAGTTGGATGGTGGCTAAACGGGGCATTTTTGTTCTGTTTTCATTTGGGAGATACCTAAGCATGTTAAAATGCTGTTTGGGGTCTTCCCTGGTGGCGCAGTGGTTGAGAATCTGCCTGCTAATGCAGGGGACACGGGTTCGAGCCCTGGTCCGGGAAGATCCCACATGCCGCGGAGCAACTAGGCCCGTGAGCCACAACTACTGAGCCTGCGCATCTGGAGCCTGTGCTCGGCAACTAGAGAGGCCGCGATAGTGAGAGGCCTGCGCACCGCGATGAAGAGTGGCCCCCGCTCTCCACAACTAGAGAAAGCCCTCGCACAGAAACAAAGACCCAACACAGCCATAAATAAATAAATAATTAAAATTTAAAAAAATGCTGTTTGGGAAGGATCCAGTTGAGAGGGAAAGGTTGAACATTCAAAGCAGGAGGAGAGAGAGAGGATGGCATCAGAAGGACAGGTGTTTTCATTATTTTCTAAATTGCTTCTTATACTCTTCTTGGACCATTTAAAGCTCCAGAGGAAAAAAAAACTATCACTAGATAAGCTTGGACAGTACCTAGGAGAGAATGGACAAATGACAACAACAATTTAAGGGTTCCAACGCATCTCACCTAGTGCTTTGAAGAAATGTGATATTATCTAATACAGTTTATTTTTATATTAAACGTAGATAATATGTTCCCAAAGGGTCTATGGTGAATCACAAGGAGTCCTGATTCCAGTATTCTCACCACAAACGGCTCACATTTTCTTACAGTTTGAGGCGAGTTCCTTGTGTCTAGCTCATAAGTGGCTTTGTAAGTGGAGATGAAAGGCCTTTCTGTGCTATTCCAGAAGATTGATTTTAAGACAAATATTCTCCCCTCTTAACAAAATAGGTTTAAAGGCTGGGTTAGATCAGCCATGGACATTTACTTACTGGTTGCCATGAAAGTGACAGTCATGTGCTCAGCAGTTCCTTTCTCTATAGACTTCTGAAATCTAAGAGCCATTCACTTGCTTATTCAACAAATATTTGAGGACCTTAAAATAACATAATTCTAGGAAGTAATGGGGAAGGGATCCAAAAGAAATTTAAGAGTATCTGTGGTTTAAAATGACTCTAAGAGTTTAAAATCTAGATAGGTGAGGCAATAAAGACCCTGATAATAGCTTGTGTAGCATCACCACGTGCCAGGCACTGTTCTAGGCACCTTACACTTACTGTTTACCCATTTATTCCTCACAAGAACCTGGTGATAGGTGCCGTTATTGTTCCATTTCACAGACAGGGAAACAGAGAAAATATGTCACTTGCCGAGTTCGCACAGCTGATAATTAAGTGACGCAGCCAGGAATCAAACCCAGGTGGTCTGACTTGTCCACACTGTTAACCACTACATGATTTTGTCTCTTGCGAGACATATATAAAGTTAGCAAATAATAGAAAATAAATACGCGCTCGGAGGTCCGTGAATGTGATAGAAACAAGAAGTGCTGCAGAAATTCCGAGTACTCAGAGAAGACTGGAAAGTGGCTGTTTTGACAGCACTTTGCCTCACCGAGGGTGAAAGGTGAGTGGAATGGATTGCTGAAGAGAAGGATGTGGTCAGGAAAGCAGGAAAGGCATCTTCTAGAGGAGGCAGCATGAGCTTTGTCCTTTGCTTCTCCCCGACCCACAGTGATGCCCCCCACAAAACCCATATTAACAACCTAGTATGTGTATGTGCTTTCATACTTTTCTTACAAGGTACACAAAGAAAGTACACAAACATATGTACCATAGTCCTGGATGTTTTTGTCAGCATTTGTTTTACAAAATGAGATAACACACAGATGCAAACACACACATCCTCAGTATTGCCTTTTTCCCCTCTTAATATCTTCTGGAAATCCCTCTGAGTCAACCAGCAAGGCAGCTGGGATTCCTTTTAATGCTGTGCATGTGCGGTTTTCCCGATCTTTGCTACTTCAGACGGTGCTGCGGTAAACATCTTTGCAAATATATCCTTATTTAGTGGTGCTTTTATTTACATGGGCTTCTGTTGCTGGGTTGAAGTGTATGTGTGTTTTAATGGTAATGCATTTTTCTAGATTGCTTTTTAGAAAGGCTGTAACAGTTCAGATTTCACTAGCAGAGCAGGAGAGGAGCCTTTCCCTCCATCTCCACCAGCGATAGGTGTCATTACTCTTTTTATTTTTGCCAATCTAATGGTGGTAAAGTGGATCTCATTGTCATTTTAATTTTGCATCTCCATTGAGTAGTGAGTTTGAGTGTCTTTACGTTTATTTGATTGGATATTTGGATTTGCTATGCTGTAATTTCACATTCCTATCCTTTCTCTATTTTTAAAATTGCGTTTGTCTTTCCGTGTCGGTTCATGTGAATTCTCTATATATTATAGATATTGATCCTTTTTCACCTTAATTGCAGCTATTTTAAAGATGTATCTTTTATTTACTGACATATTTTTATAACTTCTTTTGTCATAAATCTTTAAAAAAAATTTTAAAGACAAATATCTTTGCTTTTCTCTTATACCCTTTGGGTTTTCTGTCCTGATTAAGGTTTCCCTTAACCCTAAATTTTACATGTAGTCTCGCCTAGATTTTCTTCTAAGATTTCATTTTTTCATTTAAAATTTGATTATTAAATATTTTATACATGTAAAAGAAATATATAATGTTTATGTAGGTTTGAAGTAACTGTCCTCAAATTTTTGGTTGTGGAACACTTTTATACTCTTAAAATTATTGAATATTGCAAAGAGCTTTTGTTTATGTGTATTTTGCCTGTCAATGTTTGCTAAATTAGAATATAAAACTGATAAAATGTACTTATTAATTTTAAAATGACAATAATAGGGGATTCCCTGGTGGTCCAGTGGTTAGGACTTGGCACTTTCACTGCCAGGGCCCGGGTTCAATCCGTGGTCAGGCAACTAAGATCCCACAAGCCTCGAGGTGCAGCCAGAAAAATAAAAATAAAATAAAATGACAATAATAAACCCATTACATGTCAATGTAAATAAAATATTTTTTTAAAGAATTATTTTCCAAAACAGAAAAAACTATTAAGAAGAGTAGCATTGTATTTTATTTTTAGGAATCTCTTTAATATCTGGATTAGAAAAGAGCTGGGTTCTCAAATCCGCCTGTGGGTTCTACCTGTTGCAATATGTTGTTTTGATTGAAGGATATAAAGAAAATCTAGCCTCATACATTTATGTAGTTGAAATTGTTGGAGTATTTTAATAGCCTTTTGGGATAGAAATATTTTTCTTTGATACTACTTCAAAACTGGACAAGTGATAGTTTATTAAAGGTTAGTTGCAATGTGGAATCAGAAACTATATCAATAAACCTTTTTTATTCTGTTAATTAAAATCTATTCATCTATTTTTCATTTTGTTTATCTTATTTTCTGATTGCTCAATGCTAGTGTATAGAAATACAATTGACTTTAGTATTTTGATCTTGTTGTATCCTATAACCTTACTGAACTCATTTATTAGCTCTAAAAGTTTTTGTTTCTTTGTTTTGTTTTGTGATGGATTCCTTCGGATTTTCTGTATACGCCACCATGTCATCTGCGAATAGAGATATTTTCACTTCTTCCTTTCCAATCTAGATGTCTTTTATATCCTTTTCTTGTTTAATTGCCCTGGCTAGAAGTTCCAGTACAGTGTTGAATAGAATTGGTGAGAGTGGACCCTTTGTCTTTTCCTGATCTTAGGGGGAATGTTTGTCTTTCACTGTCCAGTATGATGTTAGCTGTGGGTTCTTCATAGATGCTCATTATCAGTTTGAGAAATTTCCCTTCTTTTCCAGCTTTGTTAAGTGTTGAATTTTGTCAAATGCCTTTTCTACATCAATTAAGATGATCATGTGTGTGTGTGTGGTGGGGGGGTTGTCTTTCATTCTATTAATATGGTGTATTACACTGACTGGTTTTCATACGGTAAACCACCCTTGAACTTCTGAGATAAATCCTGCTTCTCCATGATTTGTAATCCCTTTCATATGTTGTTGGATTTGGTTTGCTAGTATCTCTTTGAGGATTTATGTATCTATATTCATAATAGATAGCAGTCTGTCGTTTGACTTCTCTTGTGATATCCTTGTCTAGTTTTGATATCAGGGTAATACTGGCCTCATAATATGCGTTGGGAAGTGTTCCCACCTCTTCCATCTTTGGAAGAGTTTGTGAAGGGTTGTTAATTCTTCTTTAAACATTTGGTAGAACTTTACCAGTGCTGCCTTCTGCACCTGGGCTTTTCTTTGTGGGAAGTTTTGTTTTTGTTTTTACTAATTTGATCTTTTTACTTATTATATGTCTGTCTATTCATATTTTTTATTTCTTCTTGAGCCAGTTTTTGTAATTTGTGTCCTTCTAGGAATTTGTCCATTTCATCTAAGACATTGATTTGTTGGTGTTCAGTTATTCATAGTATTTTCTTATGGTTTCATTTCTGTAAGGGCAGTAGTATTCCACCTTTCATTCCTGATTTTACTAATCTGAGTCTTCTCTCTTTTTCTTAGTCAGTGCTATGGACTGAACTGTGTTCCCTCAAATTCATATGTTGAAGCCCTAACCCTCGGTGTGGCTGTATTTGGAGATAGGGCCTACAAGGAGGTAATTAAGGTTAAATGAAATCATAAGTGTGGGACCCTGATCTGATAGAATTAGTATACTTAGAAGAAGGGACACTACAGCGCACTCTGTCTCTCTCACCACCATGTGAGGACACAGAGAAAGCGGCTGTCTGCAAGCCAAGAGGAGAGCCCTCATCAGGAAGTGAATCAGCCTGCACCTTGATCTTGGACTTCTCAGCCTCCAGAACTATGAGAAATAAATTTCTCTTGGTTAAACCACTCAGTCTGTGGTATTTTATGATGGCGGCCCAAGCTGACTAATACAGTCAGTCTAGCTAAAGTTTTGTCAGTTTTGTTGATCTCTACAAGAACCAACTTTTGTTTTTGTTGATTTTTCTCTATTGTTTCTCTATTTCATTTATCTCTAATTTCATTATTTCCTTCCTCCTGCTCTTCTTTTTCTGGTTTCTTAAGGTATAAAGTTAGCTTCTTGATTTGAGATCTTTCTTCTTTTTTAATGTAGGCATTAAATACATTAAATATATACAGCTATAAATTTCCCTCTGAGTACTGCTTTTACTACACCTCATAAGTTTTGGAAGGTTGTGTCTTCATTTTCATTCATCTCAAAGTATTTTTTACTTTTTCTTGTGATTTCTTCACCCACTGATTATTTAAGAGTGTGTTTTCAACAAAGCCTATGAGTTGACCCCAAGTGAACTAGTGGGTTAAATAAAGACAAATTCTATCTATGAGGGGGTTTTCCAGGAAATTGCCAGACAGGTCAAAACATGACAGTTTTCTGAGAATGAGGCCTTTGGGGTGCTTCAAACCTGCCTGCTCACTCCAGTGACTGCTTGGATGCTGGTTTTCACTTTGACTGCAGAGCTGGTGGTTTTCAGGGACCTGGGGAGAGAGTGAGAGGAACAGGGCAAGTTTAAATGCCACAACATTTGCTGTTCTTACTGAGAGCCAGTTTTCTTCTTGAATAAACACTCCTCAGATTGTTGCAGCCTTTGGTTAATTTTCAAAGTCCTGAAGAAATTGATTTTGACAATTTTTGCCAGTGTTCTTGCTTTTACGGAGAATGGATTTTCAAAAGTGCTTACTTCACAATTCCTGCTGGCATCCTGCCTGTTTTGCACTTTCAATTGCTCTTTCACCCCCATGTGATTTTGTATTTTCATGCATTGATAGTTGGGGAAATAATGGTTTTGCACTTTTGCAGTTCTTCCAGTTGTTGCCGTATTTTATTATAAAACATCCTTCCAAACTGCGTTCGTTAATATCACCACTGATCTCATCAGAAGAGTCTTTAGGTGTCGGGAAGCTATCAAGCTCACAGTAGTAGGTACAAGTTTTTTAAAATTCTTGTTTTCTCTTGAGAGTTCAAATTTTATTATTGATAACAAATACTATCAGTTGTTTTCCTTGAAGTGACGGGCTCACCTCATCAATTTTTGAGAAAATGTCTGCCAGATACCCAAGTCTGCATAACATAGTTCTTATGTCATTCTTTTGAGTAAAAGAGATGCTCCTCGAAAAAAAGTGCCTAATTCAGCTTGCAAATCAAATAACCGCACAAATGCTTTCTTCAAGATGACTGTCATGTACATCCTCTTTACACAGAATGCTAAAAAGACAGACCACGAGAATCAAGATTTAATAAAATTAATTCCTGCTGCTTCACTGAGGACTTCTTAAATGAAGCTCTATCATCTTTCTATCATCTTTCATCTATCTATCTATCTATCTACCTATCATTTTTCTATTATTCATCTTTAAGTCTGTCTATCTAGCTAGCTAGCTATCTGTGGTGGTAATGGAGAATACAGTGACTACTACTAGAGCTTGTTAGCAATGCCCTGATTGATGCTATGGAGCTAGTAGTTTTACCCTCCTTTGCTTTTGCACCATAAGTTCAGATATCAGGTTAAACCATGAAAGTCAATAAAGGTATTCAATGAGGTATTTCAGTTAGTGTCACTTGTGTTTTGCTGCCAAGTATTTACATAAAAGGTCTTTAATGACTCGTTACTATTGATACTGGATGAATACAAGCCAAACAGCAGGTCCAGGCATAGCTCTGCAGGTGAGATACTAACTCAGCATTCATGTTTGCAGCTTAATCTTTAATTCAAGAAGCTACTGTTTCATTGAGAAGTAGCATGCTGTAATTTCTTTTGCTAACTCTCCATCCAGCCGGCATTCAGTAGTATTGGCTCTACAAGGCTGTTGTGTATTTTTCTTGGACCAATGCAGTATAATAACGTACACTTTAAGGTCTTCAGTGTCTTTGTTTTTTAAATAATTGGGCTTGGGGGTGGGGATAATTTTAGATTTACCGAAAAAGAAAAAGAATACACAGTTCCTGTGTGCCCATAACGCAGCTTCAGCGGCTTTTTAATTTCTAGTCTGAAAAGATATAACAAACAAATTTTCAGTTTTTGACTTTTAAAGAACTCAGTCACATCTATGTTTAAAATATTTAAATTCTTTTTCTTTGGACTCTGAATGATTGGTCTCAAAATTATACCTTAACTGGCTTTATGTGCTCCGCAGCGGGAGAGGCCACAACAGTGAGAGGCCTGCGTACCGCAAAAACAAACAAACAAATGTTTACATAAGGTAAATTATTGACATCTATAAAACTGAGGGAAAGATAACTTCCATCATAATTTTGGTTTTTATTTGCAGTTTTGCCCAGCTTTTCTGGAATAGATTCCTCCCTTCCATGAGTCAGAGACCTTTCTGATAAGTCAGTTTCATTTTTTTCAGCATTTTTTCATATAAATGGTGCAGCTGTGGGTTGAGAAATTGAGTCCTCTGATCATTCTTTGTGTGTGTGTGTGTGTGTGTGTGTGTGTGTGTGTGTGTTTTGTTTTTTTTTTAACATCTTTATTGGAGCATAATTGCTTTACAATGGTGTGTTAGTTTCTGCTTTATAACAAATGATCATTCTTTTTTAAGCCAATGATCCATCCTTAAAAGTATAAGAAAAAGACTTTGTAAACAAATTTTCTTTTATCTTAAAATAAATGATTCTTAAATTTTAACAGTTTTAGAGAGAAATTTTTAAATTAGAAAAGCTTTTCTATAATTTTTCGTCATAAAAATAACTGTTGCAACATAAAACAATAAGTGTACCGCTAGTCTGTTACTGCGTAGGAGCAAGGAAAACCTCATGATTTCAAAATAAAGATTTATTGGTTGATAATGAAGTTATATAAGTTATAGTAGATGTAACCAAAGATTGCTAGTAAAAGCACAGTAGAAGTACTGAGCACAAACTTAGTTATGAAAATGTACATATCTATACCCCAAACCTTAGAAATTTCTAGAAAACACAAGAATAAATAAAACATACATTTATTAACTATCAGAGTGATATCATCATGTGTCATGTAGCCTCCAGAAAACTTCACTGTATCATAGAGAATGAGAGTGAAAAAGGCAAATATTATTACTATTAAAATAATTGTGTATTGTTTTACATTTTATAAATGATAATAAATATATAAGTATATTCTATGTGATATATAATAATATTATATTATGAACATAGTATAGACTTTATAAACCTCCTGAAAGGATCTTGAGGCCTCTGAAGCTTCCCCAGAACACACTTTGAGAACCACTGGTTTACAGTTTAGTTTTGTACATCTTTATGTGTTTGGTTATTAAAATTTACTCTGGCTTCGTAAAATAGATCAGGAGGATTTTTATCTTGTCCTGGGGGCTGGAATTAGTTTTGTTTTTGTTTTTTTTTAATTTTGTCTTACCATTTCTTTTGCCCCCCCCCCCCCCGCCCCAATCCCACCTGGCCCATGGTGTACGCACATATTCTCCTGAGGAAGTGAAGCCGGTCAGTCTGGTACAGGAAGTGGGGGGAGGGGGGAGGGGTCCGAGGTTAACCGCCCCCCCAGGCTGCTGTCGTAAACTCAGACCCAGTGACCATCTCGTGTGGTTGATATGACATGGGAAGGCTAGGCTTCTTCTTTTCGTTTTCTTTTTTAATCATATTTCCTAAAGCATCGAAGTAGAAAGCAGAAAACTAGGTCTTATTCCTTAAAAAAAAATTTTTATGTCACTAATTTTTCAAGTGATACTCTCTTTAGATGCATTTTACCAAATACAAGGCCCTGGGTAGAAACATCAGTATCCAAAGAAAGGCCGGGCTCAGGCAGTAGAGCTGAATCAGTGGCTTTTATAAAATCCCAGTATGTTCTGACGTCACTAAGGAATCACATCAAAAGCACTTGGCAGGGCTTCCCTGGTGGCGCAGTGGTTGAGGGTCCGCCTGCCGATGCAGGGGACACGGGTTCGGGAGGATCCCACATGCTGCGGAGCGGCTGGGCCCGTGAGCTATGGCCGCTTAGCCTGCGCGTCCGGAGCCTGTGCTCCGCAACGGGAGAGGCTACAACAGTGAGGGGCCCGCGTACCGCCAAAAAAAAAAAAAGCACTTGGCACAGTTCCTGGGACACCGTAAGCCCCTGGTGAATGTCGGTTCCCATGGTGATGATGGTCATGGTTATGATCCTCAGTATCACCACTGTCGTCAACTTCAGGCCCACCACACCTGGCTGTAGAGCACATATTACGTACTGGTGTTTCTGCACCTGGTGTCCCATTGTATTCTGGCTCTGGTGGAAGCATGGGTGCCATAGAGGAGCCTTAGATAAGGATATGGCCTCAGGTGTTTTAAAATATAGTGTATTAATAGAAGATGTGAGCTTCAGTTAGGCTAACAGATCAGAAAAAATAGTTGCACCCAGTTCGCAAGAGGTTGGGGCACATCACACCCACGCGGGTACATGTCAGGGGAGAGGAGGCACCGAGGTCAGGAGGCTGAGGGAGAGAAAGGAAATGTGGCCAAGAGACTTTGTTGTGGTTTCTGAGGAAAGAATGGTCGGGGCAAGGTAAGATTCGCTGGTTTGAATAATTTCACGGGGCTTTGTGGTCTAGGGGCTGTCCTGAGTTGTCTGGTACCTGGCCAGACAGGTGATTATGGCGGGTGGATAATGGCCCAGAGTATGAGGACCCAATACAGGAGGTGATTGGGGAGTGGGCTCTGGATTGGTTGGTTTGCATTTGAAAGGTGTGCTCCCAAGTGAGTTGTTTAATATCTCCAGGAACTGGCTACTTCTAGGAGAGGCAGTCCTTCCATGGTCAGCAAGACCCCAGATGTCAAACCATCAGAAAAGAGAAAATAAAAGGCATGGTTAATACACGAGGCTTCCACAGCCTGGCCCCACCAGACTTTCTAGCCTTATCTCCCTCCTCTCCCTGACACTGACTCTTGAAGTAAGCAGGAGCTCTAGGGACCCTGCGTGGTCTCAAACCTTCCCTGCTGTTTCCCCTACTGCCTTTATCCCACTGTTGCTGCTGCCTGGGTTCCGGGGCTGGGACAATTACCGCCGTCATCATATCTGGTAATCTGGTCATAAGAGTCACGTTGATCCCTTAAGTATTCACCCCAACTGGTAAAGACCAAAGTCTTTCAAATGGAACTTTTATTTATTTAAAAACTAGAGGAAGAGGGACTTCCCTGGTGGTGCAGTGGTTAAGAATCCGCCTGCCAATGCAGGAGACATGGGTTCGAGCCCTGGTCCTGGAAGGTCCCACATGCCGTGGAGCAACTAAGCCCGTGCGCCACAACTACTGAGCCTGTGCTCTAGAGCCCGCGAGCCACAACTACTGAGCCCGTGTGCCACAACTACTGAAGCCTGCCCACCCAGAGCCCGTGCTCCACAAGAGAAGCCACTGCAGTGAGAAGCCCACGCACCGCAACAAAGAGTAGACCCTGCTCGCCGCAACTAGAGAAAGCCCGTGTGCAGCAACGAAGCCCCAATGCAGCCAAAAATTAAATTAATTAATTAATTAAGTTAAAAAAAAAAAAAAACGAAAACTAGAGGAAGAAAGCGAGTAAAAGAGGTGTTACAGCTGTTAGATTCAAATCAGCTTCAGAGAAGGTGGGCATCCAGGCTGAGGAATGGCATGAGTCAAGAGCATAGGCCGGACACCAGCCAAGGATGGTTCACTTTGGCCTCAGCTTGGAGTATGCGAAGGGGAAGGGAGGGAGACAAAGCTGGAAAGGCGGTTTGGAGCCAGGCTACAGAAAATGGAGTATCTGTGAAGCCCTGAATATTTATGTGTGAGCCTGGGAGGGATGTGAACAGAGCTGTGCTATAGGATGGTTGATCTGGCGTCAGTGTTCAAGTTAACAAGAGATCGAGAAAGCTTAGAATTACTGAGGAGCCAGTATCTTCTGAATGCTTACTGTGTGCCGGCCAAGAGCTTAACGAGCTTTCTTCTATTTATTCCTTGTACCCCCTCTGTCAAATAGGTACTTTTATTAGCCCTGTTTCTTGGATGAGAAAGCCAGAGTTTAGAGAGGTTCAGAAACTTGCTCAAGGTTACATGGGCAGTAATTGGTGGAACTGAGATTTAAACCCAGGCTGGTGTGAGAGTCTCTGTGCCCGCCCTCCCTCTGCTGCATGCTTCAGTGGGGATGATGCTGAACTTGGCCACCAGCTGGGAGATATTCTGCAGGGGGTGCTCCTGGAGGTGGAAGTGGCAGGAGTTGGTCACTAACAGGGCATGTCATTAGGAACTGAAGGCCGGGAACCTTGACCCCAGATAGCAGGGAGGGTGGTGATGCCTTTAACGAAAATGGGCAACAGAGGCTTCGGGGTGGGGGAAGCCTATCGTGTATTAGGGGGAACTTGATTTTATGTGGGAGTCGCATACCATTATCTGGCTAGAACAGAAAGTGGGTAGGGCCTAGATCCAGTCAGTTTCCTGCCCGACCGGGCTTCCTTCGAGCGACCTTGCATTCCACAGACAGAGAGGTGTTGAGTGCTTGGGCCATGACCTCCTTTCTCTTTGGCCACCTTTATACACAGCCTGTGAGATGGTTGATCCTCCTGAAACTGCTTCAGAGTACACGTCCAAAGAACCAGCTGCTCTCTGTGAATCACCTCTGATGGGTCACCTCCTGTCGTCTGCTTCCTTGGCACCGTGCGGGATATGAGTTTAATTCCCTGTTACCTAATTAGCAAAGAAACATCTGTTTATGTCTGTGTTACTTGCAGGGCCTTTCCATTATTTAATCAAGTCAATGAAGAAACCCAGTGTTTCCCAGTTACGATTTTTGCTTTTTTCTGGTTCTAAACTCGCTTATTTCTATAACACAGCTCCTATGCTCTCATACCTTGGCGGGAACAAACCACCCAACAGGCTGACTCATGGCTACTGCCCTCGTTTCCACTCTGGTTTCTATGGAAATAGACATCAGATGGCTCAAAACAAGGTGAGGGCTCGGAGACACCTCCAGATTCTGAGGCATTTACAAACCCTATTTGTCCAACATCTGTTTCCATGGAAACAGATGCAGAAAAGGTCAACCAGTACTCTACAATAAACATTTTTTTCTCTTATCTAATTTTTTACAAATACCACAGCAGTGCATTGCTTTTTCCTGTTATCATAGATTTTTGGAATAATAGTACTTTTTATGTAGTGAGACATGTATATTTCTAATTTTGACCTATTTGATAAATCCTTATACTTAAGTGCATTCTGCATTATTTTAAAATTTTTATTAAATAAACTTGTTTCTACTTACCTAATCAAATCACTATCACTTGGCATTCAGAGATGAAACGCTTAGTGTCTTAGGCCTGGGAATGTGAGTGGAGAAAAAATAGTGCATGACCTGCCATCCCTTCCAACTTAAAAATTCAAGACATTGGCGCTCCAGGTAGTAACTAAGACCCTTGCTTGTATCACTGTCATTTGGCTGTAAGGGCTCAGGGTCTGTTTGACTCAAATTGAGCCAGTTTGTGTCTAAATTCTGTGTGCCACGTGTGTTATATAAAATATTGAATATGCCTGTTATATAAATAGAAGCAATTTTCTGTTAGCAGTGAGCAAAATGAGCAATGCACCATATTCAATTTTGCAGAATGACAAGAACAACGAAATGGACAGATACTCATTAAGCTGTTAGGCGTGGTTTATTCAACTTAAACCAAGATCTGCTGCTAAGAGTAGACAGATATAAGTCAGATCTTTAAAGGGAAAAGCAGAGCAAGCTCACTTGAAAGAGAGAAGACCAGAGAAGCAAAGTGAAAGTTAACGTTGCTATGTGGTATGCGGGAGAAACACTACAGGGAATGCAACTCATAGTCATGCAACTCACGTTGCTGCAAATTGTGTGCTACTTTTGGGCATTTATTTTGATATTACCTTTCACGATGGATTCATCTTTTTTTAGATGCTGTTTATTCGCACTGCCTTTTATTCTCCACTAGTGAACTGTAAGTGCCACTAGGGCGGGGACAGTGTCAGCTTTGTTCTCCAGAGCACCCCCAGCACCTAGCACGGCACGTGGCACACACTGGTTGTTGGGTAGGGATACTGGTTGGGTAGATGCTCACAGGAGCTCTGATGGTTTCTCTCTGCAGAGAATTCCCCCAGAAAAGTGGATGCAGGCAGATTCACCTGATCCAAATGCACACACCTGTGTAACCACCATCCGAATCATTAGCGTCTGCATCTCAGAAGCCCCACCTTGAGTTCTCGCTCTGTTGTGGACATTTATGTAAATGGACTCCTACAGCATGGTGCACTCTCTGAGTTTGGCTCGTTTGCTCAAAATGTTTTATCTGTGACAGTACCAGTTAGCCCTTGCTAACTGATAAAACCACCCCAAATCTTAGTGGCTTAAAAAAAGCGAGTCTTTTCCTCCCGATTCTGTGGGTTGACTGGGCAGGTCCTGCCCTCCTCCTCCAGTGAACTTGCTGGGCATCTTCACAACATGGTCGTTTCCAGGCCCTCAGAAGGCAAAGGCCAAAGCCACTAGGCCTCTTGTGAAGGAGTGTGCTTGCTGGCATGGGAGGAGTTGCTGTCTGTGCAACAGTCCACCATAGTGAGATTCATCTCAGAATAAACCATTTTAGGACTTCCCTGGTGGCGCAATGGTTAAGAATCTGCCTGCCAATGCAGGAGACACGAGCCCTGCAATGTTCGAGCCCTGGTCTGGGAAGATCCCACATGCCGCGGAGCAACTAAGCCCGTGCGCCACAGCTACTGAGCCTGCGCTCTAGAGCCCGCGAGCCACAACTACTGAAGCCCGCGGGTCTAGAGCCCATGCTCCACAACAAGAGAAGCCACCGCAGTAAGAAGCCCACGCACCGCAACGAAGAGTAGCCCCCCGCTCGCGGCAACTAGAGAAAGGCCACGTGCAGCAACGAAGACCCAATGCAGCCAAAAATAAATAAATAATTTAAAAAAAAACAAAAACATTTTAAGGGGCTTCCCTGGTGGCACAGTGGTTGAGAGTCCACCTGCCGATGCAGGGGACACGGGTTCGTGCCCCGGACCGGGAAGATCCCACATGCCGCGGAGCGGCTGGGCCCGTGAGCCATGGCCGCTGAGTCTGCAGGTCCGGAGCCTGTGCTCCGCAACGGGAGAGGCCACAACAGTGAGGGGCCCGCGTACCGCAAAAAAAAAACAAAAACTGACAGAATTCATCTGGTTAACAGGTATTTATCAAGCACCTGTTTTATGCCACGGACAAGTCTATGTCCTTACTGATTTTTCTGTCTACTTGTTGTTCTACCAGTTACTGAGAGAGGAATATAGAAATCTCCGATTTTAATTGTAGACTTGCCTATTTTTCATTTCAGTTCTGTCAGTTTTGCTTCATCTATTTTGGAGTTCTTTTGTTTGAATCATATATATTTGTAATTGTTGTAATATATCATCCCAGTGTTGACCCCTTTAATCATTATGAAACGTCCTCTTTGTCTCTAGTAACGTGCCCAGTATGTTTTGTCTGTCTGTTGTTGTTTTTTTGCGGTACGCAGGCCTCTCACTGTTGTGGCCTCTCCCGTCGCGGAGCACAGGCTCCGGATGCGCAGGCTCAGCGGCCATGGCTCACGGGCCCAGCCGCTCCGCGACATGTGGGATCTTCCCGGACCAGGGCACGAACCCGTGTCCCCTGCATTGGCAGGCGGACTCTCAACCACTGCGCCACCAGGGAAGCCCTAGGGCATTCATATTTTTAAACAGTTTTATCGAGGTGTAATTTACATACCATGAACTTCATCTGTTTTAAGCGTACAATTTAATGAGTTTTAGCAAATTTACAGAGTTGCACTACTGTCCACACAATTCAATTTTAGAACATTTCCATCACCCCAAAAAGATCCCTTAGGCCCTTCTGTAGTCAATCCCTGTCCACTGTCCCCCTCCCCCACAAGCCCCAAGCAGCTAGTAATCTGCTTTCTGTTTCTGTAGATTTGCCTTTTCTGGACATATCACATAGTATGTAGTCTTCTGCATACGATGGGTTTCATTTAGTATGATATTTTTGAGGTTTAACCATATAGGATATAGCAATAGTTCATTTCTTTTTGTTTCTGAATAGTATTCCGTCGTATGGATAGACCACTTGTTTATCCATTCGCTGGCTGATAGACATTTGCATTGTTCTTATTTTTCTGGCTATTATAGATAAGGCTGCTGTGAACATTTGTGTATAAGTCTTTGTGTGGTCATATGTTTTCATTTCTCTTGGGTAGTTACCCAGGAGTGGAATTCCTGGGTTGTATGACAAATTTATGTTTAACTTTTAAAGGAATGGACGAAATGTTTTCCAAAGCATCTGTACCCATTTTTACATTCCCATCAGCCAAGGTATAAGGGCTCCAGTTTCTCCACATCCTCACCAATGATTGTTATTTGTGTGTTGTTTTAATTATAGCCATCCTAGTGGGCGTGAAGTGATACTACGCTGTGCTTTTAATTTGTATTCCCCTAATTACTAATGATGTTGAGCATCTTTCTACGTGCTTGCTAGATGCATTAGTTTCCTAGGGCTGCTGTAACAAAGTACTACAAACTGGCTGGCTTAAAACAACAGAAATGTATTGTGTCACAGTTCTGGAAGCTGGGTGTCAGCAGGGCCACACTCTCTCCAGGTTCTGGGGGAGAATCTGTTCCATGCCTTCTTCTTAGCTGCTAGTGTTGCTGGAGGTCCTTTGCGTTCCTTGGCTTGCAGGTGCACTTCTCACCT
Organism: Delphinapterus leucas; assembly: GCF_059928025.1. Taxonomy (NCBI): domain Eukaryota; kingdom Metazoa; phylum Chordata; class Mammalia; order Artiodactyla; family Monodontidae; genus Delphinapterus; species Delphinapterus leucas. The sequence continues at coordinate 8,681,662 of NC_143136.1, read as the reverse complement.
GTGTGTCTTCGCATCATCTTCTTGTAAGGACACCAGTCACATTGGACTAAGGGCCCACCCTACTCCGGTATGACCTCATCTTAACTAATTACATCTGCAACAACCCTATTTCCAATTAAGGTCACATTCTGAGGCATTGGGGGTAGGATTTCCACATACCTTTGGGGGATACACAGTTCAACCCTAGCCATTTGCATGTCTTCTTTGGTGAAATATCTATTCAGATAGTTTTCCCATTTTAAAAATTGGGTTGTTTGTCTTTTTATTATTGAGTTGTGAGAGTTCTTTATGTATTCTGGATACAAGTCCTTTCCCTGATATATGACTCGCAAATATATTTTCCTGGTGTGTGGCTTGTCTTTTCATTTTCTTAATGGCGTCTTTTGAAGTACACAATTTTTTTGTTTTTTCTTTCATGGTTTGTGCTTCTGTTGTTGTACCTAAGAACTCTTTGCCCAACCCACCGTTTACCAACCTTGGGCGCTGTTGACATTTGGGGCCAGATCATTCTTTGCTGTGGGGACTGTTCCACGTGTTGTGGGATGTTTAACAGCATTTCTGACCTCTACCCATGGGTGCCAGGATTATTCACCCCACTCCAAAGCTGTGACAACCAAAAATGTTTGCTGACATTGCTAAATGTCCTCTAGGAGGCAAAAGCACCTCCACTTGAAAACCATTGGCCTAAACCAATATTGCAAAGATCTTCTGGAACTTCCCTGGAGGTCCAGTGATTAAGACTCCACACTTCCAATGCAGGGGACATGGGTTCGATTCCTGGTTGGGGAACTAAGGTCCCACATGCCATGATGTGGGCAAAAAAAAGCAGATTTTTCTCCTATGTTTCCCTAAGAGTTTTATAACTTTAGCTCTTACATTTAGATCTAGGACCATTTGTAGTTATCTTTTGTTTACGGTGTAAGGTAAAGATCTAAGTTTATCTTTCTGCATGTGAATATCCAGTTGCCCCAATACAATTTGTTGAAAAGACTGTGCTTTGACCCATTGAATGACTGTCAAATTGAGCCTCTGTAAAAAAATTGACCGTAAATGTAAGCATTTATTTCTGGATTCTCATTTCTGTTCACTTGTGCTAGTACCGCATGATCTTAATTATTGTAGCTCTATAATAGGTTTTGAAAATGAGTCCTCCAACTTTGTTCCTTTTCAAAATTGTTTTGTTTGACATTTATTCACATTTAATGTAATTATTGGTGTGGTTGGGTTTAATTCTGCTCTTTGCTGTTTTCTATTTGTGTGATCTCTTCCTGTTTTTCCTGCCTTCCTTTGTATTAAACAAATGCATGTATTACCCTATTTTGTATTATTAAACAAATATTGTTTAGCACACCATTTTATTTACTGTTAGTTTTTTAGCTGTATTTCCCTTTTTCTTTTTGAGTTGGTTCTAGGGATTACAATATGCACCTTTACAGTCTTCTTCGAGTTAATACTGATTTGTTTCTCATAAATACAAGAACTTTGCACCAGTACAGCTCCATTTCTGTTTCTCTTTTGTGCTCTTGTTGCCATATGTACTACATCTATATTTATTATCAACCCAGTATTGTAAATCTTTGCTTTAAATCGTCATAAATCTTTTAAAGAAATCGGGGGAAAGTGTATGTCTATGTATCCACCCATGTATTAATCATTTTCAGTGCCCTTCATGCCTTCCTGTGAGGTTACCATCTGACACCATTTCCCTCTCGTTTGAAGCACTGCCTTTAGCATTTCTAGTAATTCAGGTCCGTTAGCAACAAATTCTCTCCATTTTTTAAATCTGGAATTGTCTTTAAATGTACATTTATTTATGTATTTATTTAGCTGCACCAGGTCTTAGTTGTAGCACTCAGGATCTTCGTTTCAGCGTGCAGACTCTTAGTTGCGGCATGCAGGATCTAGTCCCCTGACCAGGGATGGAACCCGGGCCCCCTGAATTGGGAGTGTGGAGTCTTAACCACTGGACCACCAGGAAAGTCCCTGGAATTGTCCTTATTTCACCTTCATTTTTGAAGGACAGTTACACTGGGTATAGACCTCTTGATCAACAGGTTTTTCTCTCTCACTTTGAATATGTCACTGTCTCCTGGCTTCCATTGTTTCTGATGAGAAGCCTGCTATTAATTTTATCTTTTATCATCCTTTCCCTGGATGTGGTGAGTTGTTTTGCCCTTGCTGCTACTTAAGATTTTAATGTTCAATTTTGGTTCTCGGCAATTTGACTATGATGTGTTTGGGTGTAGTTTTCTTTGTATGCATCCTTTTTAGGATTCACTGAGCTTCTTGGGTCTATAAGTTACAGTTTTCCACCAAATTCGGGAAGTGTTCAGCCATTATTTATTCAAGTATATATTCTGCCCCTTTCTTCTCTCCTCTCCTCCTAGAAATCCAATTACACATACATTAGAATACTTGATCTTCTCTGACAGATCTCTGAGGCTTTCTTCATTTTCTTCAGTGTTTTTTCTCTCTGTTCTTTAAGCCAGATACTTTGTGTTGATCCGTCTTCCAACTGACTGATACTTATGCCAGTTCATATATATCTGCTACTGAGCCCATCCACTGAATTTTTCATTTCAGTTATTAATCCTTTTCAGCTCTAGAATTCCCATCTGGTTCCTTTTTATAGTGTCCATTTCCCTGTCAAGATTTCCTGTTTTTCACTCATTTTTAGTTTATTTTTCTTTAACTCTTGAGCACGTTTTCCTTCAATTCTTTAAACATTTTCATAATAGCTGTTTTGAAGTGTGTGTCTGCTAAATCCAACATCTGGGCCCACTCAAAGCGAGTTCTCGGCTTCTTGATATTTCCTGAGCGCAGGTCACATTTTTCTGTTTCTTGGGCCACGTCTAGTAATGCTTTGTTTGAAAACTAGGCGTTGCAGATAATATGTTGCAATGATTCTGGATTACGTTTTGTTCTCCTGAGTGTTGTTTAGTAAGCTGTTAACTTGCCTGGTCTCTAACTGTGAACTCTCTCCCCCAGTGGTGTCTCTGTTTGTTACTTCCCCTGCATATTTTTACGGTCAGTCAGAGATTTGGGCGAAGGTTATGTTGACACACCTCAAGTGACCATCTTCTGCCACTTGAATTATGTGTAGGTTGAGGAATGCATTTAAAAGCACAGAAAATTTGCAAGTTTCCCCAAGCTTTTAAATTTCTCTGAGCTCCCTGGGGTTTTCTGTGTGTATCTGTAGTTTAGCAGTCGGTGGGGGATGCTTGGAGATTTTATTACCTCAGTCCTTCTATGGCTCCCTTGCTTCCGGGTATCCCCCTTCAACTAGCTGCTCTGCTACTTGCCCTCTACCAAGGCCACACCTTCAGCTGATAAAGCTGTGGGTTTTCACTGCCTGAAATAGACAGGAACTCCCCCAGCCATTGCACCATTCTTGCCCCAAGTGCAGTAGAACTTCCCCAGCGAGCAGTTGTGGCCTGCAGCGGGTCATTTTCCAGTGTCCTGAAATGACTGTTTTTAATACATTTGTCACATTTTGTGCTTGATCTGTGTAAAGGGTAATTGCCTGACCTCATATTCCCTTACCAGAAGCCATCAGGGCGTGGCAGTAAGCGAAACAGATACTCTTATCGGGAGAAAAGCAGGCCTTAAACAAATAAGAAAATAGAAATGTGATATGTCAAACGGTGGTAGGTGCCTTACGGACCAATAAAAGTAGGAAGGGCTTGAGGGAGAAGCCCCGTGGTGGACACTGGGAATAGCAAATGTCAAGGCCCTGAGGTAGAAGCCTATTTGGGGAGCCACAAGAAATGGGGAGGGAATAGGATACAGGGTCACAGGAGGTAGCTAAGGTCAGATCACCTGGAGCCTTGAGAAAGACATTAGCTCTTATTCTGAGAGAGGAGGGAAGCTGTTGGAAGGTATTAAGTGAAAAGTGACATTATCACTCGTCTTGCCTTAAGGGCTCACTCAGAATGCCCACTGACCGCATCACAATGAGAACTACAGCTGCCAAGTGAATTCAGAAAGTCATTGACAGGCTTGGCATCCCTGTCCTTGAACTGAGCCTTGAGGCACTGGGACCAGGGAGCCAGTGGACCTCGTGAGTTTCTAGGCTGAAGAGGCATCTGGGCTTAGCCGAACATCATTCATCTTAGGATCAGGGACCCTTGTTGGGGTCCTAACTCTGCCATGTACAAGACTCCGTTTCTCTAAATGAGCCAACTATCCAGTGTCTAACACATGTGATATACAGGCAGTAATTGGCTCTAACTCACATGTGGACGTTAACAGAAACTGAGGTTCCTAAACTGCCTGCTTGTCCAGGCCCCCACACTCCTTCAACAGCACAGTGACCTGTGGCTCTTCCTTCTCCTCTGTACTTTGTCATCATCCTCCAGACACAGTGGTTCATTGTTCTGAAAGTCACTTTCATCTACCCCTTCATTTCCTTTTCTGTTCCACATCCTGGCTTAAGCCTCAGTCTCTTCCCTCCCCAGCCTGTCCTGCATGTGGCCACCAGACCATCTTTCTAAAGCAGGGCTTGGATCAATCATGCAGGGACATGATCTCTTCATTTTTAAATTGGGGGACATTTTAAACTTTCTAGAAAGTCCAGAAAATAACATGACATCAGTGGATCTATCCCTTCATCCCTCTCGTCTCCCACCTTCCCCAGAATTAACCACCATCCTGAAGCTGGTGTATAAAATTCCATGAGCATTCTGTGCTTCTATAGTATCTTTATGTTTCCATTAACAATATACAATATTGTTTTATGGTTTTTAAATTTACGTGAATGGCATAATACTCTATGAATCATTTACCAGCTTTTTCCATTCAACATGACGTGTTAGAGATTTATTGATACCAATACGTGCTGCCCTAGTTCATCCTCTTAACTGCTGTACAAAAGTCTCATCTTTATTAGATACTGCCAAATTGCTCTTCAAGGTGGCTGAATCCATTTACACTTTCACTTGATTCCGTCTTAAAAACATTCCCATGCCCCTATCACCTAATAAAATTAAGTTGCTAATGGTGGTATGCAAAGGCCCACTCTGTTGAGACCCCAGTCTACTTTTATATTTTCTTTCACATTACTTGCTTTGTTTCTTCATCTATAAAGATAAAGATAATTACTACCAAATTGTTGTGAGATCAGTGAATTAATCTGTGGCACATAATGGACACCCAAAAAAATGATAGTTTCCGTTCCTTCCTTTGTATCTATATAGTACACACTTGCTCCTTCTGGAGCTATGTGAAAAGAGTCTAATCCAGAAAATTTGGGGGGTGAGCAGGGGGACACGTTAAAGCCAAGACTAGGACGCTCTCTTGATCTCCTGATATCTTATTGTTGCAGCTCACTGGGGTCTTGGATCACATTCTTGTCTCCTCTCATGGGCGCATTTGATCATGTGTACTGTCCGTGTCCTCATTCCAAGTCCAAGGTGACAGGGGCCAAGCACAGAAGCCTCTCTGTACCCCCGAACAGACCCTGAAAATGACAAATACATGCTGGATGTTAAAACAGCGAGTGTTTGAATCTAAATACAGAGAAAGTGGTTCTGTAATCAGACTGCCTGGGTCTGAGTCCTGCCCCATCTCTTACCAGCCATGTGGCCTGGGGCAAGTTGGTTAACCACTCCAGGCCTCAGTGTTCTCATCTGTAAAGTGCAACTATAAATACCCATTTCTTCAGGTGGTTGTGAGGATCGAATGAAATCATCCCCATAAAGTGCTAGCACAGACGCAGTGCATGTTAGCCAGTTTTGACATTACTGTATCATCATGACCTACAGGCAGACTAGACTGATGCAGATGAAGGTCTGCTAGAGTGGAGGTTCCTCGTGTGGTACCCGGCCAGAGCTGGAGCCAAGGTTGGTGGGCGGCCAGGATGGAGCTGGGGGTGGAGAGCGGGGGAAGGGGGCCATTGGACGCCCTCAGTGGGTAAAAGGAGGGGAGGGAGGTCGTTCCCAGCACAAACTTCCGGTAACAGCGTGCTTGTGAGGTTTTTCCTAAAAAAACTAATTCAGATTCCTAATCAATCCCCGCAAAAGCATTTTCCCCGCCGCAGGGAGCCTGAGAAACACTGACAAATCCTTACTTTTCAAATCTCCTTCATCTAGATTCTTTGAGGACTTTGAAGTTCATCTAAACATTATTTCAGAACTTACGTGATTTATTGAATAATAATTTTTCCTTATGACATTCTTGCTGATGTGTAAGCATATACCCTCATTGTGTCAGGGGCATTTCCGGGTCTGCGGTGGTGGTTTCTGGCTTGTCAGCTAGCCGCCCCCCTCACTCCGGGCTGGGGGGGGGGCCCACCCAGCCTTGGGGTCTTTTGTTTCCCCGGAGTGCCGCACCGCCCGCCCCTCCCATCTCTTGAGCACGCTCAGTGACTCTTATTCAGAAGGAACCACAGCGCGGGTTACACGAGTCGTCCTGTCTGCGTCCCGCACAGTGTCTGGACACTGCTATGATGTCGTCTTCCTCCCTCTGTCCCACCAAAGCTTTCTACTGTCTTTCACTTCCAGTCCTGTTCAGCCTCCAAGTCTCCTCTGATTCTGTGTGTTCCATATTTTAATACGCTCGGCTTCTCTCAGAGCAACACTGCCGTCGTCTCCATGTGTCTTGCTATTTTCACTTAGACTTCAGGTGAAGCTGAAGCGAGCATACTGAGCAGCGAAAGCAATGGCTTAGAGGAATCAGGGAAGTGAAGGGTGTTGGGGTTTGTCTGGTTAGTTAATGAACTGAGCTGGTTGTTAAGCCAGCTGTCATTACCCCCAGGAATGTCATTTTGTGGGTAGGGAAGTTGCTGTCTAGAGCAACGCAGCATCGCGACAAGTCCTCCAGGATTCAGAACCTGCTTCCATCCGCAGTCCTGGCACACACTCAAAGAAATCTGCAAAAATGGAAAAGGTCCATTCCGCTAGGGGAAATATGTTGATTACACTGCCTGCCTGGTCACCTTGGTCCACCCTTTCTCTCCCATGTGGAGTGTTTTTTCCTTATTTTTACAAAGAGTGAGATTTCCAATTCAGTGTTCTGAGAAGGTGTCTCAAATTTAAACTGCTGGTAGAAGTCTTATAATTATTTCAAGTGGAAAACACACTCGATACTTTCACTTGTCATATGTAAAACCACTTGAATACATTCTGCTCTCTGCATTATATCTGTAAGAATCTGAGTTTTCAAATGCATTTAGTGGTCAACCTCAGTTTTGTTTTCAGGCCAATTGCTTAGAATCTGGTTTGTCTGGAGTATTATGTATCTAAGCCCTCCAGTTAAGAATCTTGTAGTGTCATAAGATCACCGAGCCGCTATGGGGAAGCTTCGTATTAGAACATCTAAATTCATCTCAGCTCAAGTGCCTTTTTTATGAGGCATTCTTAATTTCTTGAAGTAATCAGTTATCCCTGGGCTCTCCCTTCAGTAATCTGATGCATTCTGCCGAAGTACATAAAGACCAGTAATTTTAGTAAAATTCCTCCCAGCAATGGTATTTAAAACCCACCCTAATGAGACATTTATTCTTGAAGCATTTCCTTATCCATCACCTGCTTACTTCACAGAGTAGATTGCAAAGTATGTTTCATTTGGAATTCCCAGGCAGCTCGGAAAAGCTGGCAATGTGGCTGGTGCTGTTTTTACACGGTGTGTTCTGCACCCGGGTGCTGCCGCATTCAGCTGCTCACACACACTTAAGTGAGGCAAGGGAAATTCTTCCCACTTAAATTGGGGGAAACTAGTGGAAGTAGTCTCCTCTCTCCCAGAGAGAAGGCTGAAGCTGTAAACTTATCACTGAATGTCTCCTAGGTTTGCCCATTTCAAAAAGTTCTGACACATCCTCAGTCGTTTCCACCCACTTGGCCCCAACTGAAGAAGTGGACCCAGTGCCCTGCTATCAGTAGGCATCAGTTTTACAGCCTCTCTCCTTTCGTTTCCCACCACACCTAGTGGTTTCCTCTGCCTTCCCGAAGCTCCCTCTGCGTCTAGTTTCCCAAGTGTTGCTGGAAACAGATTGAATAGTATTGAATTAAGCTCTTGCTTCTCTTTGCTAAGCTGCACTTTCCAGCTCATCGAGTACAGCCCATTTTCCTTCTGCTCTTTACATTTCAGGGGTCCTAACGATGCCTCCGTTTCCTTTTTGCTGATATCAGTGTTTCTTAGAAAAACTATGACAGTGACTTGTTTGTGTCTATACAGTATATGGCTTTTCAAAATCAGAGAACTTAAGAGATTTCCTTAATCAGTAAGGCATGATTTTAAAAGGGACAGGATTTTAAATGATCTCATTCGCCAGATGGAGAAACTCAGGCATTGACAAGAATCACGTCTAATCAGAGCCTCATTACAAACTTTCTTAACCAGGAACTATCAATTTAATAATGATTTTCACATCCATTTGCTTACATTTATGCATCTTACATCAACATAATATTCTTGAAAGCACCAAGAGTATTTGCCTGCGTGTTGGCAGTAGAGAAACCGTGGCAGAGGAAGCAAATTCTCCAGGTGGCAAGCAGATCGGCTGAGATGCCCTGGTTCTTCCTCTGGCCCTACACTTGCATATGACACTGTGACTTAAGTCGACTTTTATTACAGGGTCGTATATATTAGGGACCAAATGTAGAAACTGGCCTGTGTTTTATGAAGGTTATCAATTACCAATGAATTTAGCTATGAAGTATCTTTAATAAAAAACAGCTTCAACTTGCTTTAAATTTTTAAAAATTTGAATAATATTTCAGTGAATCTCTTACTAACTTATTTTTGAACGAGTTAATAAATCAAGCTTTAACTTATGATGGAGAATATGTTCGCTGGTTTGTATATTTGCAGGTGAATGCCTTACATATGTACTCGTTGTCGAGAGTAAAGAAGTACTTTTGTGAGCGTTGACTAAGGTTAGCCATTGACCTTTTATTTTTCATTGAAATGGAATGTGGGCATTTGTTTTGTTTCTTAAGGTTTCATATCTCATCCTGGCAGGGAAGTGGTGTATGACCAATACCTCTGTGAAACTGTGATCCATATGCCCATCTCCAGCCGGTGCCTCCAAAGCCTGGTTCCCTAGGAAAGAGATGAAATACTACCCCACTGCCCAGAGCGCTTGGCCACTCACGCTGACCACACAGCCCAATGCTTTTGTCCACAAAGAGCAGTCATTTTCCTAAAATAATCATATAATGTACACACTATTTGATCACTAAGATGCTGGTATTGTAGTAAGCTAAACTCTAAGCCAAGGCAGCAGCATAAATCTTACCTGGCTGTCCCAGACCTGACCTCAGGTAGGGCCTCATATAGCATTACCTTTAAGGAACCCCGAGTGAAATTTCAGGATGGCGTGTTCACATGCACTTGACAGAGCTGCCAACTCAGGTGAAGCAGCAAGAGAAGGCAGCAGCCCTTGCGTGGAGAATGAGTCGGGAGTAGAGGCTGGACGACCATGAACCTGGTGTTCCAGGTAGGACAAGAGCGGATTCTCCGTCGGTGATTAGATGCGACAGGAAGAGAGAGGACAAGACACGGGGGTCCAGAACGGTGCCGCGGCCCTCCTCTCCCCTCTCTCTGCCCCATTGAGCTCAATCTCCACCGGGCACTGAGGACCCTCGGGCCTCAGAGGACCCGGTCAGTCCAGCCTGTGCCTCCTCAGAGACTGGCTTCTCTGAGGGGCCCCAGGTGGCTGAGTCAGAAAGATCTGGGCAGAAGGGGACTGGCCCAAGGTTAAAGTCCAGACTCCTGCCTCCAGGCCAGGCTCTCACTGTGGACCTGTCACTTCTCTCCAGCTCAGATTCCACATCAGACAAAGTAGGTGTAATCAAAGGGACCCACACGGAGTCACTGTGAGAATTAAGGTGAAGTGCTGTGGAAATGTAAGGTGGATTCCTCCATGGTTCTGTGGTCACAGAGCATCAATGAAGTGCTCAAATGTAAGCTGGAGGGAGCAGCGTCTCCGCAGCAGCCCCTGCCGCGGGTAAGACAGCACGGAGGGTTAGGAAAAGCTATGGGTTGGACTGGAACATGCCTCTCAGTCTGCTGGTTCTGGTCTGCTTCGGGGGCCACCTAGAATAAGTCGAATCCCCTTTCCCTAAGAAAGCCCATCCTGGGGTGACAGCGTCTAGTGGTGGCAGATGGCACTGACTGGGTGGTGAAGAAAGCCCGGGAGACAGGGCTGCGCCCTGGAACAGCCCTACCCAGAGGCAGTCCTCACGGGAATTTGGGCCTTCGCATCCCTTGGAAACTGACTCCGATAAACCAAATTCACAAAAGACTGGGGCACCCAAAATGGCTGGAAGTTTGTTTGAAAACAAGGACAGGTACTTGACGTTTGCTTTCTCTTCCTGTTGGCAAGTTTAGAGGAAGCAAGTCACATGTGGTTGAGTGGGTGAGGAATCAGGAGAAGGATTGGTTAGATAACCTCAGGGACCCTTGTCACCCAGGCGTGCAGCCCTGGGGCACCCCCTCCGCCCTGAGACTGGACGGGCACTGGACGGGCATCTCCTCCAGGGCCCCTCCTTCCTGCCATCTCACTTCACAGCAGGCCAGCTCCCTTCGCACGGACACATTCTTTCCTTAGTTTCTACCTCAGTCAGGTGACGGCCTGGTCTGTTTTGTATTGATCTTTATAATTTAACCTGCAAAGGACAGTGTAATCTCCGAAGCCCTAGCAGGGAGCGGGAAAGAGGACCGCAGCTTCCCCGGTACCATGTACGTCGTTCAGCTGGAGTTTGATTAGACACAGACCCGAGACAGCTCATATATGCTATCATCTTGTTTGTAACTCCTCTCTTTTTGTGTATTTGAAAACTTTTTATTTTGAGATAATTATAGATTGACATAATGATAGAGAAAAATCTTGTGTACCCTTTACCCAATTCCATCCACTGGTAGCATCTTGCAAAGCTACAGCATAACAACAACCAGGGTATTAACACTGATGCATTCAAGAGCCAGAAGATTTCCATTACCACAGGGTCCGTTTACAGCCACAACTCCCATTTCCTCCTTAAAATCTGGCAACCACTAATCTGTTCTCCATTTCCATAGTTTTAGCGTTTCAAGAACGTTGTATAAGTGGAATGATATAGTACGTAACCACCGAGGATTGGCTTTTTTCACACAGCGTATTTCACTGGAGATTCATCCAGGCCCCTGTGTGTCCATAGTTCATGGTGTGGGGCTTCCCTGGTGGCGCAGTGGTTAAGAATCCGCCTGCCAGTGCAGGGGACATGGGTTCGAGCCCTAGTCTGGGAAGATCCCACATGCCGCGGGGCAACTAAGCCCGTGCGCCACAACGACTGAGCCTGCGCTCAGAGCCCGCGAGCCACAACTGCTGAGCCCGCGTGCCACAACTACTGAAGCCCGAGCACCTAGAGCCCGTGTTCCTCAACAAGAGGAGCCACCGCAACGAGAAGCCCACGCACCGCAGGGAAGAGTAGCCCCCGCTCGCCGCAACTAAAGAAAGCCTGAGCGCAGCAACAAAGACCCAACGCAGCTAAAAATAAATAAATAAAATAAATAAATTAAAAAAAAAATAGTTCGTGGTGTGGCTGGACCACAGTTTGTTTAACATTCTCCTGTGGAAGGACATCTGTTGTTCCCAGTTTTTGGTTATTACAAATAAAGCTGCTATGAACATTCATGTACAGATTTTTGTGTGACAATAAGTTTCCACTTCTCTGGGATAAATGCCTAAGAGCATAATTGTTGGGTCACATGTAGCTCCATGTTTAGCTTTTTGAGAAACTGCCAGGCTGTTTGCCGGAGTGGCTGCTCCAGTTCTGTGTTCCCACCAGCAACGTATGTGTGATCTACTTTCTCTGCATCCTCACCAGCATTTGATGTTATTACTGTTTTTAACTTAGCCATTCTGATAGGTGTGGAGTGACTCACTGTGGTTTTAATTTGCATTTTCCTAATGGGTAGTGATGTTGAACATTTTAATGTGCTTATTTGTCATCCACGTGTCCTCTTTAGTGAAATGTCTCCTCATATTTTTGCCCGTTTTCTAACTGGATTGTTTGGGGGTTTTACTGTTGAGTTTTGAGTATTCTTTCTATATTTTATATATTTAGATACTAGTCCTTTGTCAGGTATGTGGTTTCCAAATGTTTTCTGCCAGTCTATAGCTTTTCTTTTTGTCCTCTTAACAGGGTCTTTTACACAGCAAAATTTTTAAATTTTCAATAAAAATCTGATTTATCAAATTTTCCTTTTTATGGACTGTACTCCTGGTATCAAGTATAAGAACGCTTTGCCTTGCCATGGGTCCTGGAGATTTTCTCCTATTCTAACAATTTGAGAGCTTTACATTTAAGTCCATGGTCCATTCTGAGTTAATTTTTATATAAGGTGTGAGAATTAAAGTAAGGTTCTTTTTTTTTTTCCCATGCATGTCCAGTTGCTCCAGCACCACTTGTTTTTGTTTGTTTGTTTGTTTGTTTGTTTTTAATAACAATGGTTGGCATTTATTAGTCATTTACAGTGTATCTGGCACTTTTCTAATGTACAGTTTTCAGAAGTGTCCTATGAGTTAGATTCTATTATTACCATGATTTTACAGATAAGGAAACTGAAAGGTAGATGGAATAAACCGTACAAAGCCCAATGGCAGATGACCATCAGAGCCCATGTTTCTAGCCTATGTGCTCTACTATCTCCCGTATAGAATATTTTACCTTCTCTAGTATTAAGATATTTTATGATAATTTTAGATTTTAAAAGTTTCCCCGGTGATAATTTACTTTTTCACACCAAGAGATCTGTTCCAGTTTGCAGCAATCTAGTCAATAATTCAAAATTTTCATTATTGAATCTTGGGGCAGCACCACTTGTTGAAAAGACTGTCCTTCCTCTGTTGAAATACTTTTTGCACCTTTGTCGAAAATCAGTTGGGCGTATTTGTGTAGGTCTGTTGGAGGTTCTCTGTTTTGTCCAGTTGATCTATATCTCTCTCCCTCTGCCAATACCACATAGTCTTGATTCTGGTAGCTATATAATGTCAACTGGGAAAAAAGTGCACAACCTAAAAGTTGAGAGTTATGTTTTATTCAGGGGCTTTACTGAGGACTGTAGCCTGGGAGACAGCCTCTCAGACAGCTCTGAGGGACTGTTCCAAAGAGGTAAGGGAGGCACTGGATATAATAGGAGCTTTTGCTGGGGAGGAGAATGTAGTTGAACATCAAAAGATTACTACGAATCACACACACACACACAAAACGGACATCTCAAGTTAACGATTTTAGTGCTTTTCAGTGTATGGGAAGATGCAAGAGCCTGGGCTCATTGAAATTACCGTTTTGATATTCATCTTAACTATCTAGGGCCAGTACCTTGTTTTTTTCCATCCTGAGTTCCCCTCAGGGTGCACCAGCAGGGGTGGCTGCAGTGGCTGATGACTTTATGGCCACAGCATCCTTTGTTTGCTGAAATGGCAGACGACAGTCTTTGCCTACAATAATAAGTCCTGAAATCAGGTGGACTGACTGATTCCTCCCACTTTATTCTTCTTTTTCAAAATTGTCTTAGCTATTCTAGTTCCTTTGCCCCTTCCGTATAAATTTTAGAGTAGTCTTGTACCCATCTACAGAAAAAGCTTGCTGGGATTTTTATAGAAATTACATTAAACTTGTATATCAACTTGGGGAGAATTGACATTTTAACTATGTTGAGTTTCTAATTCATGAACAAGTTAATGTCTTTCCATTTATTTAGACCTCCTTTGATTTCTTTCTTTAGTGTTTTGTAGTTCTCAGCATACAAGTCCTATACATGTTTTGTTAGATTTACACCTAAGTATTTCTTATTTTATTTTTGTGTGTGTGTGTATAAGCAATTGTAAATTATATTGTATTTTTAATCAGAGTCTTAATTTAAGACTAGTATGTAGAAATTGATTTCTGTATGTTTATCTTATATCCTGTGACCTTGCTGAACTCACTTATTAGTTCTTTGAGTTTGGGGAGGTCAATTCCTTAGGATTTTCTACATAGACAATCATGTCATCTGCAAATGAAGACAATTCTATTTCTTCCTTTCTGATCTGTACGCTTCCTATTTCCTTTTTTGCCTTCTTGCTCTGTCTAGAACTTATAACACTAAGAATGGTGAGAGTAGAAATCCTTCCCTTGTTCCCAGTCTTAGGGGGAAGGCATCCAGTCTTTCACCATTAAGTATAATGTTAAATACAGGTTTTCTATAGATGTTCTTTATCAAGTACCCCCCATTCCTATTCTTCTGAGTTTTTGGTCATGAATGGATATTGAATTTTGCCATGCTTTTTCTTCATCCATTAATATAATCATGTAATTTTTTTTCTTCGTAAGCCTGCTAATCTTGTGGATTACAATGATTAAATTTTAAATACTGAACCAGACTTGCATCACTAGAACAAACCCCACTTGGTCATTGTATAATAATTTTTTTTAGCATATTGATCTATTGGTCTATTCTATTTGCCTATATTTTGTTAAGGATTTTTTTTCATTTTCCTTTAACTTGGTTGTTAAGGACTTTTGCATCTTTATTTATGATGGATATTTGTCTGTACTCTTTTTATAAAAGTACTATCATTGTCTGGTTTCGGTACCAGGGTAATACCAGCTTCATAAAATGAATTAGGAATTATTTCTTCCTCTTCCGTTTTTGGAGAACATTGTGTAGAATTGGTGTTAACTTTTTAAAAAGTTTGGTAGAATTCTCCAGTGAAACCATGTGGGCCTGGAGAAGTCTTTGGGGGAATTTTTAAATTAGGAATTCAATTTTCTTGATAATTATAGGATTATTCAAGTCATCTGAGAGGCTTTGTGTTTTTTATCTAAGTTGTCAAATTTATGTACGGTTGCTCATAGTAATCCCTATTATCCTTTTTTTTTTCATTTTTTAAAAATCTTTTATTTATATAAGTGTGAACTCTACCTCTGTGGATTTCTACCTGATAATCCATTAATATCCACATTTATTTTCATGCTCACATTGTCCCCATTTGGCCAGTGGAAGTCCCACCAAGTTAGCTCTCATGCATTATATGCACAATTTAATTGTGCATTATTTGTTACAAAAAAATTGAACTAATATATCTTTTCAAACAGTGAAAAAGAACAAAAAGTGACAAGGGCCTAAGAGAAGACAGTGGCAAGTAGAAAAGAAATTTAGAAGTATATAGGTGGCGAAAGCGTGATGATTAACT
Source organism: Delphinapterus leucas (assembly GCF_059928025.1). NCBI lineage: Eukaryota > Metazoa > Chordata > Mammalia > Artiodactyla > Monodontidae > Delphinapterus > Delphinapterus leucas. Next base: position 8,666,502 of record NC_143136.1, on the reverse strand, counting down.
TGGTATGGGCCTATTATCCTTTTGATGTCTGCAGGTCTGTAGTGATATCTCCTGTTTCATTCCTGGTATCAGTAATTTGTGTCTTCTTTTTCTTTGCCAGTCTTGCTACAGGTTTGACAATTTCATTAATCTTTTCAAAGAATCAGCTTTTAGTTTTACCAGTTTTCTCTGTTGTTTTCCTTTTCATCGATATCTGCTCTTCTCTTTATTATTGCCTTCCTTTTGTTTGCTTTATGTTTACTTTTCTATGTTCTTGAGACTTCCTGTTTTTTTCATTTGTTTCAAGAATGTTTGTGATTGCTCACTGAAGCCATTTTATGATGGTCGCTTTAAAATTTTTTCAGACAATTCTAGCATCTCTGTATCTTGATGTTGGCATCTCTTGATTGTCTCTTAATTCAGTTTGAGAGCACGCTGGTGCCTGGTATGATGAATGATTTTTTATTTAAACCCAGATATTTTGGATACTATGTTATGAAACTTTTGTCTTATTTTAAACCTTCTCTTTTACCTGGCTTCTTCTGACCCTGCTGTGGCAGAGGAGCGGGGGCTTCTCCTCATTACTGTTAGGTGTGGGTAGAAGTCCAGGTTCTGCAGTTGGCCTCTGTTGACACCCCGGGGAGCAGGGGAGGAGACTCCTTGTTACTGCAGGACAGGGGTGAGAGTTCTCCATCCCTGCTGGGCCGCCACTAACACCTCCCTGACTGGAAGAGGTGGTAGGAATGCCTTGTTACTGCCCCCCACGTGGCCTCCCCAACACCACAGGAACATGGTGAAACGTGGCAGTGGTGAACGTCTTGAGTCTCCACCAGGCCTCCTCTGACACCGTCCCTGGTTGCGGGGCAGGGACATCTCATTACTGCAGAGTCGGGGTGGAAGTCCAGCCTCTCCACCTGGTCTCTACTCTCCTCTCCGGGTAGGGGAGCTTCATTACCACCCAGCAAGGACAAAACTCCCCCTCCCTACTTGTCCCTCTCTGATATCACCCCGGTGGGGGTTACTGGGGTGCCTCGTCACAGCCTGGTAAGGGCAGAAGTCTCAGCGCCCTGACGCCCTTGCTGGTGTGGTTGTGGGTGGGATGACAGTGTTTGCTCCGGTGTTTGGTTAGTGTCTAAAAGTTCCATCATGCTGGGCTCCCCGTTTCCTGGTTCTTTGGCTAGACAGAGTAGGCTTTGGGGGACTTTTTTTTGTCTTCACCATGCTCGTTTCCGGGTTGCTGGCTTCTTCAGCGCCAAGTGGGGAATCTCTAAGGCAAAAAGTAAACCCAGGGGACTCACCACCTTTTATTCCTTGTGTTTCAGGATACCCAGCCAGTCTGCCCCCTCCTCTCCACCTCTCAGGGCCTCATATTTATTTTGTACGTAATGTCCAGTGTTTTTGGTTGTACTTAGTGGGAGGAACAGGGAAAAATATGTCCACTCCATCTTCCCAGAAGCAAAACAGTTTTTCTCTTTTTGCTGAGTCTTCTTATTGACCGTAAACTGCGGAAGAAGAGCAAGCCTATAATATACAGTTTTGTATCCTCTGTAAGGCCTGCGCATGTGGAGGTGCTTAGTAGTTATTTGTAGACTGGCTGATTTGGCTGTTTACATGGCACCTTGACCTCACAGAGAAAAACATCCTGAGAACTGTAACTAGGAGAGACCATTCAACAGCATCTTGGGTGAACCTCTTCCCACCTGTGGCCGTGGAAGTGTTCATTAGGCGCCCAGCTTCCTAAAGACGTAGGTTGGCATTTTCCCTTTCATCTTCGCGGAGGTTGTGAGCGGAGGGCAGACGGCCCTGGAGAACCTTTGAAATGCAAACCCATGAGCCGCTGCTGTTGGGCTAAGGTCTTCCCATTTCATGAGGCGCCCACTTGGGGAGGCGCCCTCTGGGAACTTGCAGCGAGGGAGGGGTCCAGAGCACTCACCCCGTGTCTCCTCCTTTGAAACAGGAGGACCATGACACTATGGAAGCCGATCTGGACAAAGATGAACTGATCCAGCCCCAGCTTGGAGAGCTCTCAGGCGAGAAGCTTCTGACCACGGAGTACTTGGGAGTAAGTACCGTGTGACGGGGACGGGACCCCGAAATAGAAAGGAGAGATGGACCATTGATGGACTTAGCATTTGCAGTAACACATAAGGGTTTGGTTTGGTCTGTTATGATACTATGTTTATCAGAAGATATGTGTCAGCCAGCTTGCTTCCAGCGGCCCTAGTTACTATCCTAAACAGACCCGCTGCTGGACAGAAGGCGGTTAGAGTATAACTAAAAGGCACACTCCAGAGCCTTCGTAACATCCGAGGGTAAGCCCGTCCTTAGTAGCAATCGTCTGCCCGTCCAGCGTCTTTGTTTTCTCGTGCCTCATCCGTGAGAAGGGAAGACTGCTGCATCTTTGTCAGTCGTCAGCACACAGGTGATGGCCGAAGCCATCCGAGCAGGTGAGGTCGCCCGCTGAGAGAGGCAGAGGGTGGAGAGGGAGGGAGGGCGGGGCCGAGCCAGCAAGTCAGGTGCAGGAGAAGGAAGACGGGCCCCTGAGAAGGACAGAAAGTGAACAGCCAGGGAGGCTTGAGGAGAACCAGGAGAAAGCAGTGCCACGGAAACCAGGAGGCAGGGGTGTTTCCGGGTGGGCTGAGTGGTCAGTCAAAGCACCAAGAGGCCTGTGGAGTCACACGTCTGTGAGGGGCCATAATCTGAACTCCCCGACGACCCCGATGCTCCGGGAACGCCCAGCTAGGTAGGGAAGGGTGTGAGTCAGGGGAGCTGGCTACTGGCTGGGAGAGGACGGCGGCGTCGAGGACCCAGGTGTCTCGTGGAGCCTTGATCAGAGAACACATGGGTGAGCAGGTGGGATGCCGCAGGGTAAGGTGTCTGAAGGGAGCAGCAATGGTACAGGATGAGGCCAGTTCAGACCGAAGCCCCGTGACAGATGGCTAGCACGTAGGAGTGAAGGCCGTTGATATTAAAAGGAGCTCCTGGAATTTTGAAGCTGGTGGTTGACTGGGTCGGCTACGTGGACCCTGAAATCTCCTCAGATTGGGCAGGTCAGTGTTGGAGCTGGGATGCTGAACAATCGAAGCGAGGACAGTGACTTGGGAAGGAAAAAGGTGGTGGGTGCAGGTGGCGTGAGCCTTTCCAGGGGCAGGTGGAAGCAGAAAGCACCTGTCCATTCCCATTGCTGCCCCGTCCAGGCCCTCAGCACCTCACCCTGGGCACTGGTCTCCCTGGTCACCTGGGCCTGGTCTTCCTCATTGTTCAAGGAGTTTCCAGGGGCCCCAGGCTGGAGTCAGTATATGCTGGCAGAACTTGAAGTTGGAGGACAGCCAAGGGCCCAAGCATGGGGACATTGTCGGCGAGGGTTTTGGAGTTTACTCTGCATGAGCTGGGAAGCTGTTGGAGGGCGCAGAGCAGGGCAGTGCTCAGTTTGACTTACGTTTTACTATATTAACTTCTATTTTCACTCTGGCTGCTTTGTGGAGAATAGACCACATGGGGCAAGAGTTAAAGAAAGGGGGTGATTTAGGAGGCTGGGTGACCACCGGCCCCCAGTCATGGACAAGTGCCTATAGCCCGCCACTGTCCCTAGAAACAGCTCAGGGATCAAAGGAACCTAACTGACTGCGGAGGCTCCATTACGTTAAGTCAAGTGGGGAGGTAGGTGCTTGAGAAGGGACAGAAGTGAGGCCATCCGGGTTCCAAACTGCTGATGGAAGTCTTGAGCCCTGACTAGGCCTTTGCTTCCCTTTGGAAGAACACTGGCTTTGTCAGGGAAGGCCTGAGCTCCATTTGACGGGACGTGCATTTTTTTTTTCAATTTATTTATTTTTTATTTTATTTATTTTTGTCTGTGTTGGGTCTTCGTTGCTGTGCGAGGGCTTTCTCTAGTTGTGGCGAGCGGGTGCGACTCTTCGTTGTGGTGCGCGGGCTTCTCACCACGGTGGCTTCTCTTGTTGCGGAGCATGGGCTCTAGGCGTGCGGGCTTCAGTAGTCGTGGCACACGGGCTCAGTAGTTGTGGCTCACGGGCTCTAGAGCGCAGGCTCAGTAGTTGTGGCACACGGGCTTAGTTGCTCTGCGGTGTGTGGGATCTTCCTGGACCAGGGCTCGAACCCGTGTCCCCTGCACTGGCAGGCGGATTCTTAACCACTGTGCCACCAGTGAAGCCCTGGACGTGCATTTTTAAAAGCAAGATTCTCATGCTTCATGGGCAGGTGGTGAGGAAAACAGAAGGCAAGTTGGTGGGGCTTCTCTGGAGGATGGTGGCGAAGCTGTCGAGAACTCAGCCCTGAGATGCTGGGACTTCCCCACAGACACCACTGCACAAGCACGCGAGGGTCAGCAAGGATGTTGAGACAGAAACCGCAGTACAGCCCCTCCGCTAAATAGCTTTTAGCACCTCTGCACAGTGAAATGCCGCGGGTGAGATCTTACGTTGATGTGGTGAAGATTTTTAACAGCAACAACGAAAACAAGACACCGAACATGCTGGAACTACCAGTTTAATCTTGCAGCTTGGTGAGGCACAAAGTGACAGAGCTTTCAAATCAACCAATAATCCAGCTTAATGGCATCCAGAAATGGTGTCACTTTACCATAGCCTGCAGTTCTAAATCTTCTTAATGCATAGGTACTGTTCTTTTACCAGAAGGAAATATTTAGAAAAGTTCTACACATGCTTGTTTATCTCATTGGTGTCAGTTACTTGTCGGTGGCAATGTGAGTGGTAAGAATGAAGTACAGAAAGAATTCACTATAGGGACGTAAAGACCAAGGTTATTAGTTTCCTAGGGCCGCAGTAACAAATGACCATAAACTGGATGGCTTAAAACCACAGAAATGTATTCTCCCACCATTCTGGAGGCCAGCAGTCCACAGTCAAGTTATCAGCACAACCACACTCCCTCTGAAGGCTCTAGGGGAGAACCTTTCTTGGTCTTGCACCTTCTGGCGGCTCCAGACCCTCCTTGGCTTGTGGCTGTGGAACTCCAGACTCTGCCTCCTCTCCTCTTCTCTTTGTGTTCTCTTGTCTCTTATGACACTCTTCACTGGATTTAGGATAATCTAGGATGATCTCTTCATGTTAGGATCCCTAATGTAACTACATCTGCAAAGACTGTTTATCCAAATCAGGCCACGTTCACAGGTTCCCGGGGTTAGTACATGGACAGATCTGTTGGAGGCCACCATTCGACCCACTAGACCAGGTCACCATAGGATCTCATGTGGAAACGCTTTAAAGTTTTATTAGGAAACTTGCTGTTGAGCAGTAATCGCTGAGGCTGTGGGAACACGGCCCATTTTGCTGTCTTTGTTCGTTAGATTCCTCAGCTGCCCTCAGCCACCCAGCCTTGACTTGAAATTGACAGCCGGCCAGCGCTGTGAGCTCGCCTCACCTGCCCACCTTTGGCTCTGGTGGTTCACGCGGGGGTTGTGCACTCATACCTGCTAACTGCTTGTGTCAAACGAGGGAGCCTGCCAGAGATAGAAGGCGTTGCATTTCACTAGGGAATGTGCACCCCAAAAATCACAATTCACGCCTCCCATCCTGGTGTACTAGGTAGACTGTAGATTTTTCAAGATCAGTGGAAAGCTGTTGACTTTTAGAAACTTGTATTCAAAACTTTTTCATTGAACCTGTGCCATTTGCCTAACCCACAGCAGAATGCTGGCAAAGTTTCTCAAGCTGTTATCTTCCAGAAGTTTACAGAAGATGACACAGAGCAGATAAAAAAGTGTGCTGCTGTTGAGGGATGGGGGGTCAGGGGGTTGACGGGTGATCGTCCTGTGATGTCAGAGCTGACCATCGAAGGTGTGTTAAAATAGAGTCTAGGGGCTTCCCTGGTGGCGCAGTGGTTGGGAGTCCGCCTGCCGATGCAGGGGACACGGGTTCGTGCCCCGGTCCGGGAAGATCCCACACGCCGCGGAGCGGCTGGGCCCGTGAGCCATGGCCGCTGAGCCTGCGCGTCCGGAGCCCGTGCTCCACAACGGGAGAGGCCGCAACGGTGAGAGGCCCACGTACCGCAAAAAAAATAAAAATAAAAAAATAGAGTCTAGGTCCCAGCCCAGACCTCCTTACCATAATCCCAGGAGTGGTAATTGTACACACCAGTGATTTAAAAACTATAATACTAGTTAGGGCGTGAGCGGGGAGGTGCAGTGAGGGCAGCCTGCCGGGGTGTCGAGGAGATGGAAGGGAGCCCTTCCCAGGATGCCTGGACCCATGACTCCCCGCTTGCTGGGCATTGATGGCCACCCCGCGCCCTGCAAGGCCACACTCGCCGCCTGTCCTCACCCCCCCAAGTTCAAGCAGATAGCGCCTGCGCACTGCAGAGCCCAGGCCATGAAGAAGCTGGCGACCACAGGGAACTCAGGGAAAGCTTGGGCAGAACAAGCCACTTTTCCTGGGCTTGCCTGAGCGTGGTGGTGGCCACATCACATGTATCCGTTCACTCATAATTCTGGTGAAAACAGCACCCTTTTGTGTTTCTTCTTCAGGCCGTGATCAGCAGCAGATCAAGACTGATGACTTGCCAACTTCTCCTTGCTTGGTTATTTCTAAATCTTTCAGAATCATCCATATTATGCCGAATAATCACTTAGTTCTTCCTAAAAAGAGTGCCCTGCTTTAAATATCTTCAGTACCCTGGGTGAAGGAGTGTAGATATTTATCATAGGATCTCAGTTGTTTTGTTTTTATTTTGAAGTTTAAACTTATTGTTCAGTTACCTTTAACAACAGTCATAGGCGTGCCTTAAATTAGCTGGGCTCACGTCCTGGGCCACGTCCTGTGCGGATTGCCTCACACATCTGATTCCATTTATTTAACCCTCCCAACAAAGGATGGGGCAAATTCTGCTCGTGTTGCGCGTCATAGGTGAGGCAGCTAAGGCTGAGAGCGTTGAGGAGCATTCTCAGGTGTTATCTGAGCCTGCTTGCTCTTTACCACTAAGCTCTGCTGCCTTCTGGGAGAACCGTTGATTTTCCAGTGAATTCTGTTCCGTATTTGAAAGTTTAGAGTCTCCAACTGTGTGAAATATTCAGAATTACTCTATGGTCCAATTTCTGAGCATAGACTCAGTTTGGAGGGGGAATGCCTGGTGTCAATGCTAATCACTCCCTTTCCACACTTCCTTTTCTGCCAAGTTGGTTTGGAGATCTCCTAAAGGGCTGGTTAAAGCAGGGGTCCTGGCCCAACCTCCGGACAGCCTGAGCGTGTGGACCTGGCCCCAGGAATCTGCCTCTTTATTACACCCCTCAGTGGTTCTAAAGCCAGCATCTGGGCCATGGAAACATTGCCACGTGGGCAGACCTCAAGGTTAGCGGGGCCTCAGCAGGGGAAGTGAGTGCATCTGGCCAGGGGGCAGGGCCAGCCCGCCGGAGACAGGGAAGAAGCTTGGGCGCCTGCAGCTGGCCCTGTTTTACTCGCAGTGAAAACCAAAACCGGAGAAGGAAGGGCCTCAGTTTCCAATTTTTCCTTTTTTTTTTTTTCAAATTTGTCTCCACTTTGGGGTTTTTTTCTAATCACTTTTCAACCAATTATTCCTGCTCTGCCTGACTCTGATGATTGAAAAGTCACTTGGAACTAACTAAAAAGTCCATATTCCTATGTGTGAAAACACAACCAAACAAGCAGGGGGAAGAATCCCCAACCCCCAAAGATTCCAAATCCTTTTCTTTTTCAGTTTGTTTCTGGGATTCTTTTTTCTGATTGCAAAAGAAATACATGCTTATTACTGAAAAGTCAAAAGTAAGCACAGCATAAACAACCACCATAATAATTCTGTCCACCCAGAGATAACCACTGTTCCCTCTATTTTCCTTTCATTTATCTCTGTATCTCATCTTTCCTTTGTCAGCTGGTTTTGAGCTCATCTGCAAGTAGCAGGGAATCCAGCCTTATCAGACCCCAGGCTCGTCTCTTGCCTTCTTTCACCCAGCCCGTCAGAAGGGAAGATCCAGGTTTTGTGGGCCCTCCAGTGTACAGGGTTTTGCAGGCCTTCTTTAAAACAATGGAATACAAAGTTTAGGTATAAAAGTGAATACTTAGAATGAGACTAAGAAAAATAAATCACAGTCAAATTCAAATTTTAAGAACTGACAGATTGATAACCAATAAGGACCTACTGTACAGCACAGGGAACTCTACTCAGTATCTTGTAATAACCTATAATGGAAAAGAATCTAAAAGAGAATAGACATATGTATAACTGAATCACTTTGCTGTACACCTGAAACTAACACAACGTGGTAAATCAACTATAGTTCAATTTTTTTTTTAAAAAAGTAGGTAAAGGGAAAAAAAGAACGAACTGACGGTATCACAAACAGAAAATGATGTTTTATTAACTAGCTGCCCGCCACGTGCTTCATGGTTTTCTTTCCGTACATTTTTTGTTTTATACTCTTTGATTGCCTCTACATATGTTGCAACGAGTTTGTAATATTTTCTACAGAGAAAGAAAAGAAAATTAGTCCTTCCTGTAATGTATTTGATCAGCTTTGTTTCTATCTTTTTTTTTGGCGGTACGCGGGCCTCTCACTGTTGTGGCCTCTCCCGTTGCGGAGCACAGGCTCCGGACGCGCAGCCTCAGCGGCCATGGCTCACGGGCCCAGCCGCTCCGCGGCATGTGGGATCTTCCCGCACCGGGGCACGAACCCACGTCCCCTGCATCGGCAGGCGGACTCTCAACCACTGCGCCACCAGGGAAGCCCCAGCTTTGTTTCTTATTACTGATAGATTTGAAAATTTTCTTTTGGCTTCACATTTAGTTTTATGGTAATGCTGTGTAAATTTTTAGGATTGTTGTTAAATTTGAGAAAACCATCCTCAAACTTCTTTCATAAAGAAACTGGAAGATTTGGGGGCATTTCAAGTTTTCCTGTGCACTGACTCTTCATAAATTCTCTGATGGTGTGTGGAATTCTAGAAGCCACTTCCACACCAGGACAGCTAGCGATGTTTGGCTATGCACAGAAGTGACTGGGAATCATATTTCCCACTAAACTCAAATTAAAGGTCATCCGGATTCACCGTCCTTTTGGCTAAGTTCTAAATTGCCTTTGGCCATTCCAACACCATGAGGGGGAGTATGGCAAGGGAAGTGAGAGTAGAAAGAAACAGCAGTTTTAAGTGACTGCAACTGAAACATGCTACTTCTGCAAATTTTACAAAAACCATATGAGCACATTGCCAGGGCTCTTTCCGGGACTGTGAAGCTTTGGTTTCATTAGCTCCATGGGCTCTCTGCCTGGTGCATTGGCCCTTCATTCACATGCTTGTTGCCTCTTGGTCATAAGACGATGGATGCAGCTCCTGGCACAAAACATGATAAAGTCAGGAGGAAGTCAAGCGTGCAGGCCAGCCAAATCCACCCCCTCTACAGTGCTTTTCCCAAAGCTACTTCTGGTGTCCCCCACTTACTTCTTTTTTTTTTTTTTTTTTTTTATTGGAGTATAATTGCTTTACAATGGTGTGTTAGTTTCTGCTTTATAACAAAGTGAATCAGCTATACATATACGTATATCACCATATCTCCTCCCTCTTGCGTCTCCCTCCCAACCTCCCCCCCCCCCACTTACTTCTTACTGGTCAGAACTGGGCCATGTGGCCCCTAGCTGCAAGGGAGTCTGGAAAGGTGTTTTTAAGTAGACGCATTTCTGGGCCCACAACATCAGAGGGCTGTTGGTCAAGAAAGAGGGAATGAGTATTAGGTGGCCAGCTAGCAGTGTCTCCTTCAGCTTCCAGGTTGTTTTCCATGTGTATAGATGGACATATTGTGTGCCTGTATTTTCTTACAAAAATTCATACCGCTCTATAGCATGTCATAATTGATTTAAGTGATTCACCAATACTCAAAAACTAGCAAATGGGAAATTTTTTACCTCAATTGACATGTTGACCATCTTTTACTACAGAATAAATTACGTTCAGCTAAATCACAGGCTGCATTTTTTTCTAATTGTGGTTAAACATGCTGTATTTTTTTAGTATCAGAACGTTTTTTCAAACAGCATCTCCATCCGTAACACAGATGGAAGCTGAGTTCCTTTGGTGAGTAGGGTGGTTGTCAGGAACCCTTTCTCTTCTCTCCCAACAACCCCTGAAGCATTTCTGTGGAAATAGCACATTGTTGGTAGACACACTTTAAGACCTTTCCAGCCCAAAAAGGCCCCTTTGCAAACTGAGGTGCCCAGAGAGTGCCCTGGAGCCCTTGTGGGCCCCTCCGTGGCTCCCCACATGCACAGTGGCTTGCGAGGTGAACAGGAAACAAGCCCTCTGGAAAGAGCTGCTCTGAGACACCGAGCGCCTAACACAGTCGTTCTCGGCCCTCACACCAACCCTGTTCACCAGAGACCTTTCCTCAGGCCTTCTGACGACACACCGTATGGTTCTGCCCACAGGCCTGACCCAGTTTCCTCATCCACTGGAGAGGACAAATACCACCCGCCTTAGATTGTTTCTTAGGCCTGTGAAGTTTTAGGGAGATGGTGTGGCTGACGGGGTTTTCCAAAGGCTGAAACACTCTCAAATATGTGCTGTGTTCTCTCTCCTCTAGGAAGGAGTTGGGAGGGGTGAGCTGGGAGAGACAATGGAACAGGGAGGAGGCAGGGGGCTTGGGGGGGCTGGCAGCCCACACACTCGCTGTCTCCCTCTCCAGCGCCTAAGACTGAGCTTTCCTATCCTAGCCCTCTGTGGAAGGACCCGGGTGTCTGACTGGCATAATGGAGGGGGAAAGAGAAGCCCCGGGTGGTCCTAAGGTACTGTTGAATATTGGCCTGAAGGAACCTGCTCTGGTGATGGGGGCGGACATGTGAATTTGACCCTAGGTACTAGACGGGGACAGCGGGACAGAAGGGACGTCAGAGGAGAAGCAGACAGCAGTGTTGAGTGACGGCAGTTAAAATAGGCTTCTTTTGCAAATTTCGCAAGAGATATTAAGAGAGATGAAGCTGCATATTAGTTCTTATTTGGGAAGCTTAATTACGTTCCATTTCCTCCAAGAGGGTAGGGGCCTCCCCACCCCTCTCACCTGCCTTTCTCCCCTTCACACCCCCTTCCCTCTCCCCCCACCCGCTGACCAACCCCTCCAGCTGGTAGCTGTCCCCCACAGCACAGGTGAGGCCTAGTGATGCTCTCCCAGAGGCAGTGGGCCTTTTTTTTCTTCTTCCTACCTCAAATACTAGATAAACCCAAATAACTTTTAAGTAAAATCAGGAAATCAAAGACGTAATTCCGGGCTTCCCTGGTGGCACGGTGGTTGAGAGTCCGCCTGCCCATGCAGGGGACACGTGTTCGTGCCCCGGTCCGGGAAGATCCCACATGCCGCGGAGCGGCTGGGCCCGTAAGCCATGGCTGCTGAGCCTGCGCGTCCGGAGCCTGTGCTCCGCAACAGGAGAGGCCACAGCAGTGAGAGGCCCGCGTACCGCAAAAAACAAAACAAAACAAAACAAAAACAAACAAACAAAAAAAAGACGTAATTCCAATTAAAAATTTTTCTTTAGCTTCTTATTTGGAAATAATTCCAGATTCACGGGAAGTTGAAAAAGTAGTACAGAGAGGTCCCGTGCACCCCGCACCTGGCGTCCTCAGTGGTGGCTGTAGCATGTATTGGGCCAGGAGACTGATGTTGGTACAGTCCGCAGACTTCATTCACATTTCACCAATTTTACAGTGATTTCTTCTTTAAACAGTTTTTCTTAATTATTAACATAATATAACCATATTACAGAAAACTCGGAAAATAGAGAGGAAAAAAATTATTCTTGGTTCACTGTCCTATGTAGCCACTATAATCATTTTAGTGTTCATTTCCTTCCAGTCTTTTTGTGTACTTAGCATAATGAAAAGCATCATTTATGTACAATATTATAACCTGACCTAACAATGTTTTAAATAAACATTTTTCTTCATAACCTAGTCTGTATCATTGTACATGGCCATGTAATATTTCCAATGAATATGCCATATTTTACTTAATTATTCCCCTATTACTAGACAGTTAGATTGTTCCAGTTTTACTGTGTAATGATTTTGTAACGTACAGCTTTATTTAACATCTTCCACATTTTGGATTCTCTCTCTAGGGTTTAACACCCAAGGATATGAACATTTTAATGACTCTTGATATAAAATGCCAAATTACTTTCCAAAAGAGCTGTCTCAAATTTCCATGCCACTGACATTTTAAACTATTGTCAGAAGTGGATGGGGTCATTTCTTTAATTGTCACTCACTTAATAATTGGAGAATGATACACTTTTTGTAAAGTTGTAGTTTCTAGTTACTTATAAAGTCGATCATCATTTTTTCTTCTCTTTACTGGTGATACTTTTTATTTTGTGACTTGGCTGTTGGAATTCTTTTCCCAGTCATCTACTTAGTGTTTTACTTACTGATTTGTAAGAACTCTTTATCTAATGAAAATCTTAAGCTTTCCTCTATTATACGTGCTGTAAATATTTCTTCCCAGTTCGTTGTTTACCTGTTAATTTGGTTTATCATTAAATTACTGTGTACGTGGAAATGTTGATTTTTTTATGAAACCAAATCTGTCTGTCTTTTTTCCCTTCTTACTTTCAAAAGTCAGTCCTCTCCAGGGATGTGATAAGTTACTATATCCAGTTGTTTTCTTCTCCTTTTTCCGTGGTTTGATTTTGTTTTTTTTATTTATACTGCTAAATGGTATAATATGAAAACCTAAGCAGATTTTCCGCGAAATTTTCTGTTTAGCTGAATGATCTGTGTCATGATCCTTCCTCACTTATTTGCAAATCCTCTTATTACTATAGATTATTAAATGTAGTGAGTTAGAATGTCTAGGTCAGCTCTCAACCAGATGATTTCTCCAGCTCTGTTTCCTCTTTGCTTCCACCAGATCATGACCAACACGGGGAAGGTGAGGCGAAAGGGGGCGGCCGGCGTGCAGTGGGGCGGCCCTGAGCCCCTGTGCCGGCCCATCACTCCCGGCGGCCACAGGACCGGGTACCCAGTGTAAGTCTGGGTACTAAAAGAGGCGGGGATTTACTTTCTTAAGCTTTGTTTTGATCAACTGCAGTGTAAGATGTACGTATTTTTAAAATTCAAAATAAAATTTCATATCAGAAAGCATTTATCTCTTTATTATTTATCTTTTGAGGATTTTTTGAAAGGAAAGAGGTTGAGTCTCCCTCTTCCCCCCATGTCCCTCAGGGTCTCCAAGCCACTTACAGCCTTTATCCAGGAGAAGGCTGGTGTTGGCCAATGTGATTCTGAAGGAAAGGACCAAAAGGACTAGTGGGTCTACCCAGAAAGGACTCCTGTTCTTTTCTGCAGCCTCTCACCGTAGCACCAGGCCCTTTGTTGGGATGGAGTGTCACAGTTTAAGATGCCGTCAGCTTATTTCTACATGACTCTATAAAGCACCGATATGCATTTTTGGCTGCCAAGCCTTATTCATTCTTCATAGCCTTGCTCCTACCCTGTTTATATAAACAAAACTAGTCTGGTTATCCAGAGCCTCTGGTCTCCCTGGGCACCTGAGGACCTGACCCCTGGGGGCTCTTGGGGAGCCCCAGGCCAGGCAGTCCAGCTTGGTCAGGGTGAAGCCTCTTCCGTGGTCTGGGTGGCCTCTTCTCCTGTCTGGAGAGAACGCTGGAGAGAAACAGGTGCAAATAAGGGGATTATAGAGAGCAGGGGAGAAACCTACATTTATTCATACAACAGTGGCCATAAGATATTTCAAATGAATATGACATATTTTACTTAGTTATCCCCTACAGCTGGGCGGTTTGCTTATTTCCAGGTTTGCTCTATAGTAATCTGTAATGAACAACTCGGCACCGGGGATACAGCAACAAACAAAACGTCACTGCTGTGACTCCTGTTTCCCTTAGGGACCAAATCTAATCAAATGCTGGCCAACCAGTTCCTTCTTAATTGACACCCCCCAACCTCAGCCTCGAAGCCCCACGTTCCCCAGGACACTGTGTGCCCTCCAGCCTGCGTTGTGAGTGCACTAAATCTCTGTAACAAAGCAGCGCACATATATGCTTTTTTTTTTGCCTTTTGCTCTATATCCTGCCCTGCCTGTTCATGGTGCTTGCTACCTCTGCCGGGAAATGTTCCGTCTTCGGGCCCCTGACAAACCCCAGCTCAGAGTTCAAGACCGGCTGAGCCTGTCTGTCTGCCTCTCTCTTACACACACGCACACACACACAGAGGCTTTTCTGCCCCGCACGGCAGTTAGCTGTCTGCTTGTCTTTGCTGCTGGAACTGACATTCAAGAACAGCCGTTTCATGGGGCGCAACCCTAGACAGAGGGGGGGACAAGCCTGCCGTGCTGGAGCAGGTGGCTGCTATCTCCCTGTTGAAGGGGAGTGAGTGCTGTGCTGCTGTGTGCACACTGCAGAACCTTCCTGGGGATCTGCTGTGAAGGCTGACGGGAGATGCCACCCCACATCCTACTTACCTCCCTGTGATGTGCTTTGCCCAGGCCCCCTGTCTCTCGCAGGTGCCCACTGCATGTCTGCTGGGTGAATGAGTCTCCATCGACCCAGGTGCCAGCGGTAGGCACTGCACACACCATTGATAGTGTTCCAGAGAACAAGCTCTTCCCCAGTCCTGTTCCGGCCTAACTCTTGTTGTCACGGCTGACGTATGTCACGTCTTTTCTGATGGAATTCATCCCTTTGCTAATCTGCTTCATCCTTGGAAGAAAGCCCAGAAGATTGATACTTTAAATTGTTTGGTTGAAATGTCATGCTCCCGTGTCACCCAAAGCCAAAAGATCCAATTGTGTGTTAGAAAAATAATAGCCATGTTTCACTGTAAATCTATAAGAGCTAACAAGAGTGAGGTAAGGGCACTTCCTCTTTCTAAAGAGATTCAATATGTGCTAATATCAGTTTAACAAAAGGCTTTCAGGTACTTCCACTTCCTGCATTTTTGTGATGCTACACAGTAGTCAGCAGTCAAATATCTCCCATCTGTATTTATTACTGTTTTTCTTTTTTTCCTCCAGGCTGGAAGACCATCCCATCTCTCCCCAGATGGCCAAACATGCCAGAAACAGCTGCCTCCCGTCTCTGCCAAATGCCCACCGTCCAGTCTGCAAGGGGGTCATGCCTGGTCCTGAGCCTTGCACTTCCTCCTCATGTAAGCATACTGGCAGCATGTGGGGGGCAGCTTTGGGCCTGGGGGCAGCTCTGGGCCTGGGGGCAGCACTGGGCCTGGGGGCAGCTCTGGGACTGGGGGCAGCACTGAGACTGGGGGGCAGCACTGGGACTGGGGGGAGCACTGGGCCTGGGGGCAGCTCTGGGACTGGGGGCAGCTCTGGGACTGGGGGCAGCACTGGGCCTGGGGGCAGCTCTGGGACTGGGGGCAACACTGGGCCTGGGGGCAACACTGGGCCTGGGGCCAGCTCTGGGCCTGGGGGCAGCTCTGGGACTGGGGGCAGCACTGGGACTGGGGGCAGCTCTGGGCCTGGGGGCAGCTCTGGGACTGGGGGCAGCTCTGGGCCTGGGGGCAGCTCTGGGACTGGGGGCAGCACTGGGCCTGGGGGCAGCTCTGGGCCTGGGGGCAGCTCTGGGACTGGGGGCAGCTCTGGGACTGGTGATGCCTGGAATCTTATGAAGCAGCTGTAGTTACAGACCCAGAAAGGCCTTGGCCTCCCACTTGCTCCTGAGAAGCCCTCTGTTCTCAGCCACTGCTCCGTGTCGTAGAGGCCCACAGGCTTGCGACCACACAGCCAGACCTGACCGTGGGCTTTTCCTCTAGACCCCCTTCTCTCAGAGCACTGTGTCCAGTGCTCACATGTGCAAGCTATCTGAGCAACATTTCTGACTGGGGAAGCTGTGTTTAATGTGAGATTTTTAAGTAGGAATCTCAAAACAATGTAGACCTTTGACCAAAACTTTGGTGCCCCAAACTCTGGTGCTGAGGTGGTCAGCCACGTGTTAGAAGGCTGAATTGAGTCGGAAATGTTGGCTAGGAGCAAAAACTACTGTGGGATCCAAACACATTTTGAAGTATCCAGTTGAGTTCATCAGAGACTGATGGGGGATAAATGTAGTTTTTAGATGCCAGAAAAAATATATGTGATTTGAATTAGAAATGTACAAAGTTTTTTTTTTTAATTTTCAAGAGGAAATTAAAAAGATATGAACAGATCAGATAAGACTCTAATATCCATTCAAATAGAAAAACAACAGAGGAGCAGGTCAGATTCCAGTATGAGAAACATCTGCGAGCTTTTATAATCTGCTCACAGTTGGATTCAAATGCTTCTCATCCCCAATTCAGAGCAATAGACCTGTCACGGCGCCAGAAGAAAGCCAGGTTATTTGGTTACCCCAGGAGAGGATCTCTTGGCTATAAGCAGTGTTAGAGGTTTTGCCAGCTTTGATCATCTGTTATTTTACATGGGTTTTGTTAGAGCTGCAGACATTAATATGCCTTCTCTAAAAGACGACTAGCTCCATAATTTACCCAGAGGTCTCTGCTCCTGGGGTGGAGGTTTTAGGTTGTCTAACAATTTTTTGCCAGTTTGACCTAATGCCACTGAGTTTAAAATGAGTTCAAGTTCTATAGGCCTGGACTTCCAAACAGTTGCATTT
This sequence comes from Delphinapterus leucas, assembly GCF_059928025.1. Lineage (NCBI taxonomy): Eukaryota > Metazoa > Chordata > Mammalia > Artiodactyla > Monodontidae > Delphinapterus > Delphinapterus leucas. The sequence goes on along the minus strand of NC_143136.1, from coordinate 8,649,926 downwards.
AGGCTAAACTTATTTAGCAGTAACATCCTTGTTTGACCCAAATGACCACCAGGGTGACCCTCTGTCTTGCACGGATTATAAGTGTGGTCCTATCTTTTGGAACGATTTCTCATGGTATTATTACCTGTAGGGTGGACGCACTTGAGGCTGTCAGGGATAGAGGTGGCTGAGGGTCAGCGGGTGATGTAGACGTTCTTGTTAGTTTCAAGCACAACTGCCTTTGGCCCTGGCAGGGTCTGGTTCCTTGCAGGAAAACAATGGGCGCCCATCCCTGGGATCTTCAGCCGTTCCCAGTGCCTCTCCCTGCAGAGGCAGCAGCTGCTCACCAGCCCCTCCGGACGGGCCCGGCCACGCTGTCGGGTGCACCCATGAGCCTGCTGTGAACACTGAGGCCGTATTTTTTGGGTCCCATCTTCCACCTGCTCCTGTTCGCTTAGGTCTGGCTGGGAGCCCATCTACTGCCCTCCTGCCTCGGTGGACTCCACTACACTGACCCCCAGTCCGCCCTCACTCCCCCTGCAGACACCAGGCATATTAGTCTCTCCCTACACCCCCAGGCCGTGTCTCCACCTCAGGCCAGCACCTGTAGTTCTCCTTTACAATCCTTTTCCTTGACAAAAGTTCTCCCCTTGGAGAAGCCAAGCGTCCGGGTCATCGGCATCCCGGGGTCATTTAATGAGCGTGGATTCCGTCTCCGGTGTAGATTCTGTGCTTCCTTCCTTTTGCCCAGCTGCAGCCACCCTGGCTCTCGCCTCATCCGTGGACCAGTGCCAGCTCCCCACCCTGTCTCGCCACCGCCATCTCTTCCTCTTCTCAGCCTCCACGTGAGGTTGCGTGCAAACAGGCTTCAGCCAGTGTGCTTGGAATGCTGCCTTGAGACTGGTTCTGAGGCTGCACCTGGGACTGAGTGCCACGGTTGAGGGAAGGAGGGGACAGCGGTGGGCAGCGGGCCGTCCTGACCCTCACCGGCTCCGGTTTCACTCCTTCCCCGACAAGAGCTGATCTGACTTCCTCTTGACCCTACTGTCCTTCCGGTCCTACCCCCCTAGCTCTTTCTTGCCCGTCTCTTCTCCTGCTCACCTTGTCCCCCCGCATCCCATGCTGGCCTCGCCTGGCCACTCCCCACAGCTCCCCTCACACATGACTTGCTACTGAGTCTGGCTACCCTCATGCTGGGAATTAACACCTCTAGACCCATGGGAACCCAGCACCGTGGCCCACATGTCGGGTTTGTTCAGGACACCCCATCACACCTGTGCATTCAGTCAACACTGAAGGCAGGACTCGTGATGAGGAACCTGCGGGATCCTCAAACGGCTTGATCAGTTGAATGCAGGCCCAGAAAGTACATTATTTTTAAGCAAAGGACTCAGCCCCACGGAGCCGAAAGGAAATAGTTCCCAAGAAAAAGAAGCCAAGAATGTGACTTAGAGTGTTGCACGATACTGGCCCGAGGCAAGTCATTCTCATTCCCCATCAACCAAAACGGGGGTATCAAAATCACATGCCTTGTCAGTGGGCCGTGGAGGGACGACGCCAGCCCTGTCTGAAATGGATTAACAGCTAGGAAAGCAGTGGTTGTCCCAGGAAGCCTCAGGTGCACGCACGCACTGCCCTTCTCCTCCCAGATCCCAGCTCTTTCAGTGGAGCTGGTTTTCTTGCGGGGGGTGTGCCGCAGCGGGTGCTCTGAAAGTCTGCAGTGTGGCCTAAGCAGAGGGAATAGGCAAGGACGGAGGGGTGGCTACTGCTTGGTGACTGAACCGAGAAGACCTCAGAGGGTCTCCGGAGACCCCAGCTTGGTGCCTCCTCCCTCCTGCCAGAGGGCTTTGCCAGCTGTCTCCCACCACCAGTGGCCGGGGAAAGGTCCTGATCCTGGAGGGCTGCCTACCCCTGGGCACCATCTTGTAACACCATTAACTCTCATGGGATTTTCTGTGTGTAGCTCAGCACTCATGTGTGGTTCCACTCAACTATTATTTCATACACCCAAACCTGGTCCTCTGGACTTTATTAAACAGTTAAGTCTCCTACATAGGAACGCGTTCCGTTCTGAGATCACGTTCGTAAGTCCAATTTGTTCGTAAATCCAACGAAGCTAGCCTAGGTGCCCAGCTAACTAATATGATACTCATAACTAATATAACTAATTATAACTAATATAATCAGCTACATTGTACTGTAATAGGTTTATAATACTTTTTGCACAAATAATACATAAAAAACAAACACACAAAATAAAGAAAACATCTTTGATCTTACAGCACGGTATCTTGAAAAGTGCAGCAGTGCAGTACAACAGCTGGCATACAAGGGCTGGCATCGAGGGAACAGGCAAGAAGAGTTACTGACTGGAGGAGGGGGAGGAGGTGGGAGATGGTAGAGCTGAAGGGTCGTCAGCAATAGGAGATGGAGGGCAAGCTGCAATTTCACTCTCGCCTGACATTGATGGCACAGGTTCTGGTTCCTTGCTGGATTCAATTCTGTCTACCCTCTTGAAAAAACGATCCAGTGACGTCTGGGTAGTAGCTCTTTTTTCTCATCATAGATGACCCGGTAGCACCGGATTGCATTCTGAATGGCTGCTGCAACCATTTGTAGAGGATGCACACACATGGCAATGTACGCCAGAGACGTGAACTAACTCACGTGACTGGACGTGCAAATCCACGTTCACATCTTTGAAAGTTCACAACTTGAAGGTTTGTATGTAGGGGACTTACTGTACGACCATTGAGCAGAGAGCACAGACAAGCAGGCCAGCTGTCCATTGAAGAGCAGATCAGAGAAGGCTGAAATTCTAGTTCCAGTCCCAGTTCTGGGTGGAGACTGTCCAATGTGGACTGTAAATAAAGCCACCCATTGGGTTCCATACCAGAAACAGAGTCCTTGTTTGGGTCAAAAGAGAGTTATCTGGAAGTCAAAGCTGTGCCCCCTTGCTATGGATTTGAGGAGACCTGCAGGGAAGATTTTTTTTTTAATTGAAGTATAGTTGATTTACAATGTTGCATTAATTTCTGCTCTACAGCAAAGTGATTTAGTTACACATATGTATACATTCTTTTTTATATTCTTTTCCATTATGGTTTATCACAGGATATTGAATATCGTTCCCTGTGCTCTACAGTAGGACCTTGTTTACCCATTCTATATATACTAGTTTGCACCTGCTGGTCCCAAACTCCCAATCCATCCCATCCCCACCCCCCGCCCCCTTGGCAACCACAAATCTGTTCTCTATGTCTGGGAGTCTGTTTCTGTTTCATAGATAAGTTCATTTGTGTCATATTTTAGATTCCACGTATAAGTGAGTATGTGTTTTTGTACCATATATGGCACAAATACCATATATGGTATTTGTCTTTCTCTTTCTGACTTACTTCACCTAGTATGATAATTTCTAGGTCCATCCATGTTGCTACAAATGGCATTATCTCATTCTTTTTTAAGGCTGAGTTGTATTCCATGGTATATATGTACCACGTCTTCTTCATCCATTCATCTGTCAGTGGACATTTAGTGTCTTGGCTATTGTAAATAATGCTGCTATGAACATAGGGGCGCGTGTATCTTTTTGAATTATAGTTTTGTCTGGATATATGCCCAGGAGTGGAATTGCTAGATCATATGGCAACTCTATTTGTAGTTTTTTTGAGGAAACTCCATTCGTTTTCCATAGTGGCTGCACCAACTTACATTCCCACCAACAGTGTAGGAGGGTTGCCTTTTCTCCACACCCTCTCCAGCATTTGTTAGAGACTTTTTAATGACGGCCATTCTGACCGGTGTGAAGTGGTATATCATTGTAGTTTTAATTTGCATTTGTCTAATAATTAGCGATGTTTAGCATCTTTTCATGTGCCTGTTGGCCATCTGTACGTCTTCTTTGGAGACATGTCTGTTTATGTAGGGAAGACTCTTTATATTTAAGATAAAGCAGAGGCCACATTGCAAAGGTGCTAGAGAGACTTTTTTTTTTTTAATGAAAGAGCTGAAAAGAGCTTGGATTAAGGAAGCAGTGAATCCAGACTGTCACAGTGTTGCTCTGATGGTGACACGGACCCCTTTGGCTGTAGAACAAGAAGAGGAGAAGCAGGGCTGGAGAAAGAGGGGTCCACGTCATTTGAAATACAGAACAGGCCCATCCCCAGACCCTTGGGAGGCATCTGCGGCAGTGTCATCTGGGACTTCTCCCATCACTCCCCGTGATCTTGGGGTGACCTAGGTGGCCTTGTCCTTGCTAGGTGGTATTATGGAGGTTCCTGCCCCTGGGGGAAGACAGGGATTCAGGCCTGAAGGATCCTGGGGCAGCACAGGGCAAAGAGAGCCCCACCTCTGGGGTTGCCAGATTTGGCAAATAAAAATACAGGACACCCAGGCGAACTTGAATTTCAAATAAACACGAAGAGGTTTTCAGGGTGCCTCTGGGCCGCTGTGCATCAGTGCCAAGCAGGGGCCCAGGAGACAATCCTGGCTTTTGTTGGCTTTTCCCTGAGAGGCAGTGGGAGTGTGGGAGGCGACAGGGCCGCTGGTCTGTCCTTCTCTGGGCTCCGTGTGCTCCAGCCAGAGCATGCCTGTTGCACCCTCAGGTTATAAGTACATCAAGTGGCCATCTGGAAAGGCCCCGAGCTGCACGAGTAAACAAGTCCCCATCCACAGGCGCCGGGGAGCCGTGAGGGACTGGCCCGGGGTGTGTGCTTTTCTCGACTTCAGGGCGCGGCCCAGCAAAGAGCATCCTCAAAGAGCTTCCAGAGCAGAAGTCAACTGAGCTCTCTCCTCTTCCCCAGCCGCCATCGATGCCAAGTCGGGAGAGTGGTTGCCAGCAGGACGTCAGGGAGAGCCTCACCTGCCCCCAGCGGGGGGCCCGAGCCAGCCTAGGGAGGTGCCCTGTGCCCTGGACAGTGGCGAGATCACCAGGTAGGGATGGGGAGGTATCCTGGGGAGGCTCCTCTGAGGCCCAGCGTCTGACGATGGAAGCAAAGGAGCGTTTCGCTGGGCCCTGAAGTGCGGTTCTGAGATCCTCGGGGGACTGTGGTCACCGCGCTTGATAACCTCAGAGCCCAAGGGGAGGGACCTGCCTCAGGAGAGTTATCAGTTGTCAGACCGGAAGGAGAGAAAAACTTACAAACATGCCCAAGAGACTAGTTTTAAGAACTGATAGGTAAACATGTTTGGGAGGGTTTGTGATTAGAAGTAATTTGAGGTCGGTGTCCTATCTTAGCAGTTGGCTTTGGAGGGGAGAAAGATGAACGAGATCAGTAAAATGGTTGGGCTCCGATGTCAGCTTCCTGAAACCGAAACTGGGCCTCCAAGAAGAAAATAAAAGTTCTTTTCTCTCCCTCTTTCCCAACGAGCACAAACTGCTGCTTGACGGGTTACTAGGGATCCTTTAGAACCTAGAAAGCACTGTTTTTCTCAATCTCTCACAGGCCCCCCTTTCAGCTCGGAGGAAGCCTGCTCAGGGGGAGGGGCCCGGCTCTGGACTCAGACCCAGCCTGTCTCCCAACTTCCGCCCACCACTTCCTCCTGGTCACAGAACGCCCTGCCGGCTGAGCGTGTCACCATAGACAAGCCAACCTCCTGCACTAAAACACTGGGCTAGAGTCATGGTGAACACGACTACGCCCTGCAGTCTCGGAAGTAGAGGGATCTTGCCACAGTGACTGTCCAGGCCTCCCGCGCCCCACCTTCCCGTAGAACAGGGAAGGACTTCCGTTGCTGTGTCCGCAGGGTCACCCTAACCTCAGTTGTGGTCACGCTCTGGCGGCAGCAGCGGCGCCTCGGGGAGCTGGGTGAGGCAGTGGGAGGGCCCGCATTCCAGGCTCCAGAGAGGCCTCAAGCCACCCACCGCCTGCAGGAGTGGCCAGGGAGTCAGAGATGACCTGCAGAAGCCCTAGCAGAGCCGGCACCCACTGAGGCAGGCAGCGAGCCTGCACCTTTCTTTCCTGCTGTGTGGGGATGAGCCAGAAGGACCTTGGAACCTGCACAGGGGAGGGGGGCAGTCCTGGATGTCTCTACCGGGCCGAGGGCGTAAAAGATGGTGAGCCCGAGGCTCACTGTGTGGTCACGTGCTCCGTGACTGTCTCCCGCTCTCCTCAAAGACAGAGGCCGTGAGCAGGGTGTTTGTCCCTGTGTTCCCACACCTGGCCCAGGGCAGGAGCTCAAAATAGGCAATGGATGGATCCTCAGGAGAAAGGAAGAGAGAGTGGCTCTCTGTCTGGCTTGACAACTCCCCTCTCTCTGTCTGTAGGGGGGAGGGCAGCCCCTGGCCCTGGAGGAAGATGAGTTGGCTGGGTGGGCCCTCATTTGCGGCAGAAGGAAGGCCCTGGAGCTCTGGGCGTGGGTCATTGGTAGACGGAATGATAGCCCTAGCCCTCGTTGCTTAACCCCAACTTTGAGGTGGTGTAAAGATGATTGCAGCCTCGTGGCTTCCAGCAGCTGGTCTTGCTGTGCAGTTGCCTTCCTAGAAAAGCCAGGAGTAAAAATGTTCGGACCCCACCATCCCACACCTCCCCACAGCCAAGTTCTCCTTTTCTTTTTTCTATCCGCTTAGCTTTGAGTAGCTGTTAACCAGGCTATGAAAATGCATTTTTTTAAAAAAAGCATTTATCCCAAGAAGAGCCAAGGCCCTCTCCCGGGAAATCTGTCGGTCCAGACCTGGAGGGGCTGACCTGCACCTTGGAACGTGCAGCGTTGCTTTGCAGTCGTCACCTCCGGGAAGGTGAGGGGCCTTGCTGCCCAGACTGTCCCGTGGCCTTGCCGACCCCGTCGGCTGCCAGCCATCTTCGGATTATGACTCAGCAGCGTTCCGAACACAAGTAGAGATTAAATGTCTCCAGAAGCCTTTTATTGCTACTCCCTTCCAGAACAATGTTCCCATTGATAAGGGAGATAATATAAGCAGGCCAGTCTTCTTTAATAAGTAATCGCCTACCTTGCAGGCCACCTCCCAATTTACCAATATATTGAAGTTTGCCTCTTACTAGGACCCAGCACCATGTGTTCCTGCAGCAGATTACGTTTTTCTAAATCGTAGGCGACTGCCATCCATGTGCTTTTTCTGCTCTGCCCTCATCCGGCCCCATCTCCTGCCAGACCGTCGCCCGTTCCTGGCTCTGGCTCCTAGCTGCCCAGACTGCTGAGCTCAACATTCTGGGGCATTAGGGGGCTAGGGGCCACTCAGAGGCCAAGCTGACCCTTACCGACAGACGCCCATCCCCGCCTCCTACAGAGTCCTTTCCAGGGGGTCCTGATGCCATCATCCCTGCAGAGTTCAGTGACAGTGGCCAGCGCCCTCAGTCCACACCGCCGCTTCCTGCAGCCCCCCAGGTGGTTTGGGGAACCTCATGGGATGGGGGGCACCTGCCAAGCCGAAGGGCGGCCCCCTGGTGTCTGCCAAAGGCCATTTTCTCCAATGCCAACGGGAGGAGCCAGCCGAGGGAGCCTCTGTCTGAGGGTGCTCTTTCGCAGCAGCAACGCTGCCCTGGGCAAACAAAGGCCACGTCCCACGGCAGAGAGGAGGCTGCCTTTTAAGGTGTATTAGTTAGGATTCTCCAGAGAAAGAGAACCAACAGGAAGTGTGTCTACACAGAGATTTCTTTTAAGGAATCGGCTCCCACAGTAGCAGAGGCCTGACAAATCCAAAATCCAAAAGTGATCAGATGAGACCCACCCACATTCTGGAGGGCAGTCTGCTTTACCCAAAGGCCACCTATGAGGAGTTCCCTGGCGGTCCAGTGGTTAGGACTCCGCATTCTCACTGCCAAGGGCTCGGGTTCAATCCGTGGTCGGGAAACTAAGATCCCACAAGCCGCACAGCACGGCCAAAAAAAAAAAAAGTCCACCTATTGAAATGTTCATCTCATCCAAAAAACACTTGCACAGAAATATCCAGACAATATTTGATCAAATACCTGGGTGCCATGGCCCAGCAATGTTGACCCATAAAATTAACCTGCACGTAAGGGTATTCATACGCATTGCCAAATCGCTCTCCAAAAAGGATGGGACCCTTTCCTGGTTGCCCTGGGTTGGGAGGTTAAAGATTCCCAGCCCTGCTGCCCAGACTTTTTTCTCCCTTCACTTCTTGCCAACTCACCTCGGCTGCCTCTGACCCTGCAACTTGACCTTGCTGCCCACTGGCTCTAAGGCCCCACGGGGTGAAGCGGGCCAGCCGTCCTGGGCCTGCACGTCTAGCTCCTCCAAATCTGGCCACCCTGTTCCATGACCGTGTGATGGGACATCCCCAGGTAACCCAGGGCTGACCCTGTGCCGTTACCATTGCCGGGAATAGCCCCAGTGCTCACCTGAGTAGTTTTTACTAGTGTCTCTCAAGTATTCCTTCTTAAAGTGTAATGGGGCTACATTTAAAGATGGTCAAGATTTTTATGTTCTGTATATTTTACTGCAATAACAATGATAAAAAATATGAAAATTAGGGAGTTCCCTGGTGGTCTGGGATTCCGGGCTTTCACTGCCATGGCCCGGGTTCAATCCCTGGTCAGGGAACTGAGATCCCACAAGCCACAGGCCAAAAAAAGAAAAAAAAAAAAAAATCTATATATCAAAATTAGAACAGCAAAATAGGAGAAAACATCTGAACTAAATAATATGAAAGGAAAACCACCTCATTAGCCCATATAAGAAGCTTCTTTGTATGTGGAAGAAGTGTCAGCGATGCATGCCTGCTTTCACACAATTGCAGTCAGACTTACATGCTACTCTGTATTGCTCTGTTTTCAGCCTTATTCCATTCTCTCTCATATGCCTGAGTAGCCCCCATCTTCATTATTGTTGTGTGCTCTTTCCTCTGATCTACACACCGGGATTTATGACGCCTTTGCCCTAACGTTTTGCTTTTCTTTCATTCACTGGTAATGCATGTGGTGCTCAGAAACCGTGCTGGACACTGGGGCTCAAAGGTCAACTAGACCAAATTGCTGCTCTTAGGGAGTTCACCTGGAGGGACAATATTATGAGTGACATAAAAATAAATGTTGCTTTTTGAAGAAAAAAAATTAAAATTTAAGAAAAAGTAATAGGGCTGAATCTCCTCTATCCTTTTCAACCTGGTATGAAGGATTTCTTGTCTAAAGTATGGGCGGTTTTTATGCCAGCCTGTTTTTTTTTGCTTTATTGGAATATAGTTGATTTACGATGTTGTATTAGTTCCTGCTGTGCAGCAAAGTGAATCAGTTATACGTATACATATATCCACTCCTTTTTAGACTCTTTTCCCATAGAGGCCATTACAGGGTATTGAGTAGAGTCCCCTGTGCTCTACAGTGGGTCCTTGTTAGTTATCTATTTTATATATAGTAGTATGTGCCAGTCTTTTTCTAAATTTGAATTTGGAGACTTTTCAGATATTTAAGTTTTATTTTTCTGATTATTAAAGTAATAGATTCTCAATAAAAGAAAAAAAAAAAGGAGGCATATAGAAATGAATCCAAAAATTATGCAGTTTCCTCCCGAGTCTCACTCCCCAGAGCCGTAACGCCCATTTAGGGGGCACTTTACCACAACTGGGCCCGGAGCACAGCCACCCTACCTTCAGAGCTGTCCTATAGAAAACACTTTACAGGTGAGGAAACTGAGGCTCCCAAAACGTCAGCAGACTTGCTCACTCTCGTCACCAGCTAGAGAGCAGCACAGCGGGACTGAGAGTCCAGGCACTTCCGGTGAGCGCACCCTCTGGGCCCCCCACCCTCCTTCCCGGCCACTGGATCCCGCACTTCCCACAGACCTCAGTTTCAACCCCCAGCACACACCACACACGCACACGCACACGCACACACACACACTGCCCACTGGGAAGCCCTGCAGCCGGTCAGCATCTCCCTATCCCAGGGGATGCAGTGGGGGGACCCCCTCACTCGCCAAGCTCACAGTACCTGCCGTGCGCCCACTGTGTGCAGCCCGCAGATGGAGACACCCACTTATTGAAGGGCAGCTGGACTATAGGAGTACCTGCTGCCTGCCGGGAGCGGAGCTGGCGCTGACATCAGCTCATTCAATGGTGACAACAACCCTGGGTGACAACCCGGGACTCCAGTCTTCAGAGTTATTGTCCGGAAAATGGGCGCATAGATAGCAAAGGCCCCAGAAGTCGAGGTGGGAAGAAGAATTGAGCATGTATATAGCTCAATGACAGCCAGAGAGCAAAGGGCTGGGCCGGGAAGTCACATCACCAACCCCAGCTGCGGTGGCTGCAGGTGCCGGAGGAAAGCTGGCTCCTGTCTCTGTGAAGCTGGTCCATTGGGATGGGGTCCTGAGGGCGTCTGGAGGATGGCTGGCTATAAAATCCCACTGGGTTCAGAGCTTGGCCTCACTAACTGCTTGTTATGTGTGTGACCTTGGGAAAGTTTATGAACTTAGAGCCTCAGTTTTAACATCTGAAAAATGAAACATCTGCCTCTCTCCCACTCTTAAGGACCCTTGTGATTACCTTGGGCCCACCCCAGTAATCTAGGATAATCTCACACCTGCAGCCTTAATTCCCTTTTGTCATGTAAGGTCCCAGGGAGTAGGACATGGACCTAACTGGGGACCATTACTCTGCCAGCCACAGCTTTCCTCACCATTCGATCTCACAATTTAATACTCTCCCAAGTTCCCTATTCCCTTCCTTGCTTCCTCTCCTCCTTAGCATTGATTCCTCTTTCATCGTCTCCCTCCTGCCCTAAAACGTGAGCTCCGTGGGGCAGGGATTTATGGCTCTGGGTGCCCTGCTCTCCCTCACGCCCGCCGCGTGCCCAGGACAGTGCCTGCCTGCCATCTGTTAGTGCTTGGAAAGGGGGGTCCTTCCTTCCGCCTGTGACTTCAGATTGCACATTTTGTTCCAGGGAGTTTACACCAGGCTTCGCCTACAAGCCCCGGGCCCCCTGCAGCCCGGAGATCCTGGACCTGAACCCACCCAAGGCCAAGGCATCGGCTCTGGCCCCTCATTTCTCCTCGTGTGGCCCACAGCAGGCCAGCCGCCCCGGCTCCACAGCGTCCGCCACGAGGAGCCTGCAAAGTAAGTTAGCCTGCAGGGAAGGGCGCTGGCCTTCCACATCTGACTGGTGCCCCTTCCGTGCCCACCGGACCAAGGCCCGCTTCCCCTCCCCGCAGGACCAGGGCCCTAGCCAGTCGCTTCCTCTGCCCCAGGGACCGGTTCTTCACTCATCTTTCTGTTTATGAAATTGCCCTTGGCCTCAGCGGCTCATACACAGATGGGCGGAATGACACCCTCCAGGCAGTGCCACTCGGAGACAAGATCCCCCTGCGTGGGGCTTGCAGGTCAACCCCGAAATCCGAACCGGCCTTCTGGTGGGAAGCAGCCAGCAGCAGCTCAGGGTGGCCTCGAAATCAGACAGAAGCAGGTGCTTCCTCGCAGGCTGGGCGGAGGGGTCGCCCGAGGGACCGAGGGGTGGGGGTGTCCAAGGGCCCCCCTCTGTCCCTGGAGCCCCCCTCCGGCCCTTTTACTAGCGGTAAAGACCGCTTCTCTGTCCCCAGCCCGTCAGCTAGTTGACCACACCCCTCCACTCCCCAGCTGAGCCCGTAACTTTCTAAAGGGCTTTACTAAAAATAAGGGAAAACAAAAGAGAAACCGAACAAAAGAACGTCAAGCGGCACAGAATCAGTCACTCTCAGGATGTATGCAGGCCTGTGGCCAGCCCCTTCCCTTCCTGACGCGGCCCTGGGCGCTCTGGCCAGCCGGGGAGCCGTTGGGCTGGGAGCGTGTAAATGGGCCGAGGCTGGGAAGCCCGCGGGGCCCTTCCCCTTCTTTCAGCGCCCCTCTGCTGGGAAACACACGCGGGGCCCCAGCCCGGCCTCCCCACCGCGGTGCTTCCGCACACAGGTCCGGAGGAAATGCCGGCGAGTACCGTGGGGGGCGGGGGGGGGCGCGGCCAGGATAGGGGCAGGCAGGCCGCCCATCCCTGCCCGGCCTCCGGGCTGCAGCAGGCCGGGCGCCCAGGCTCTCATAACCACGGTGGCAGCACCCGGCAGCGGACGGGCTGGCCGGCGCACGGGGTGGGGAGCAGCAGATACGCGTCCCTGGGCCTCAACAGACACAGGCGCGCGGCCGGCGGAGCTCACTGAGTCCCCGCACCGGGCAGCCTCCTTCCTGTAAGGAACGAGCGTGGCCGCCCGACTCAGGCCCTGGCCGCAGAGCAGGTGACCCGGGAGGGAAGGTTCTCCTGTTGAAAGGAGGGCTTGTGTGGGACAGAGGGGGCTCTGTGCTGAGACCGGCCTGGCGCTGGCAGCTTGCCTAGATTTTCTTCTCCAGGCGGCCAGTCTTCCAGGAAGTGAGGCTGGGTTCTTCCCCGGTGTCACCATCCCGTTGCCCAGTGACCAGCCAACTTCCTGCCCTCAGCCAGCCAGCAGCTGCAGGTGACAGATGTGAAGAGACAGTTGTCAGTGAGCCGCCAGGTGGCTTCAGGGGCTGAGGGGGACAGCCCTCCAGGCATCCAGGACCAGGCCCACCACAGCCCATGCCCCAGGGTCCTGCCACCGCCCTTCCTGCCCGCCCTCCCCCTGGCACCCAGCTGGGGGGGGCAGCACAGCCAAATCCATGAGCCCGTCCATCTCGTCCATCTCGGGAGCTTCTGCGGAGGAGCCGGAGCCAGACAGCTCGGCCGGAGACGGGATCCTGGCCTCGGCGGAAACTGGCCCCCCTCACCCAGACCGAGTATGAGGAAACAGAAGGGACTGACAGTAACAGAAACTCATTCTCAAGCCCGCTGCCTGAGCAGCAGACTTAGTATTTTCTTCCTCTTTTAAAATCTGGTAAGAATGTAGTGTGTTCCCCTCTCTGGCTGGGAATATGGCTATTCCAAGGCAGCCCCGTGCTTCTGCACGTGTGTATTAAGGACTCAGAGCTCTCCCTCCATTAAGACCATAAGCACAAATAGTGCCCCAGGCAGTGTGACTGTCCCCCGCCGGTGGAGGCCTGTACTCGCTTCTTGCCGAGGGTGCCCTCAGGGCCCACGTCTGAGGACAGAGGAAGAAACTTCACTTCACTGCAGAGCCAGGAATGTTAGTCAAGCTAGTCGCAGGGTCTGACCTCTTCTAAAACACAAATATTGAAATAAAATTATCAGTATTTAGATGGTACGTGTGTGTGTGTGTGTGAATAAAATCACATGCTGCCCCCCAGGCAGTCCGTCTGCCCTGGCCATGCCCATTAGTGGAGACATTACTGTGGTCCCACTGGACGTAAATAAAGGATAAGCACTGCGTTTTTCAATGGCCTTCTGACTCCTCAGGAGAGCGGGCAGAGAGGTAAACGGGAGAATGTTGGAGCAGGCAAGAGGCCAGGTTGCCCCGGCGATGACTGTAAACACATCATGGGCCAGGACCCTGGGTTAATCTCGCAAGGTCTTGGCAGTGGTGCCAGGCTGGGCACATTAGAACTCTGTGGTTGTGTCACTGGCCCATCTTGATTCTCTGGAAATGCGTGAGCCCCTCTCTGTTCCTGGGGAAGGAGGCTGTGTGGAACACTGCCCTACCTTCTTGGGAATGTCAGCCTCCGGGCCCTCTGAACTCCTGGCTTGACCTCTGAAGGAATGAAGAGAAAACACGAACACTTCTCTCAGTGTTGTTGATACGGACAAACAGGAGGAGGAGAGGCTGGGTCCCTGAAATGGAAGCGCTCCGCGGTGAAACGTTGAAAAGGCAGTGTGTTTGCTGATAAACAGCAGAGGAGCATCATGGAAAAACCTCTCCCATTCTCTCCAGCACTGTCCACTCCCTTCAGATTCTTCAGATGCCACCAACTGGCACAGCCGTGCCCTGCCTTGGCGTGGGAGAAGCCCTGTCTCCAGAATCCAGAGGGAGTGGGCGGCTCATCTGTTACCACCCATAGCCTCCCTGATGCAAGGGGAACTTCTCTTTCTCCTCAAGCCTGCGGATGAGCTCAAGTGTGATTTGTAAATGTCTGGCCATTTGGGATAAAAAAACAACGTGGGCAAACTACACTGAGGTCACCAGCAGTGGCCTGGGCGGTTCCCTGGGGACTAAACATGGCCTCGGCCTCTGGGAGAGCCCTCTTGCAGACACACACTTCCACATCCCAAGGCTGATGGCACAAAAGAGACTTTGTAAAATACCAATGATTTATGCGTAAATATTCTAGCTCTCTGCTGCCCTAATGGGAGGTGGATATGAACACTGTCTACGGGGTGGCGTGCGGGGGGGAAATCAAATATACAAAACCGAAACCAGAACGTTTTCACAGGTCATCTGGAAACTGAATCATGCAGCTTTGAGGATTTGCCCATGAAACCTACTCAGGGAAGACGTGGAGAGGAGTCCATGGAACTTTGGAGAAATGGGCCTTCAGGAAGAGTCCTTCTGCCCCTGAAAGCTGATCCCAGCTCTCTGGTTACTGGCCCCTTAATTTCTCCTGAGTAGGACTTGATCTCATTTGCTTCATTCACAACAAGTGTAAAAGTCCGGCAACAGCTTAAATTATGACCCTTGGTGGGAATATAATAGGCAGGTAGAGGTTTGAGATCTAGTCAGATGCCAGGGCTCACGCGGTAGGCTGGAAAGTACTTGGCCCAAATCAAAGGAGCTAAAAAAAAAAAAAGCACAAATAAATAAGATTAACACAAAAAATCCATGACAAAGTATCAAACTTATAATAAAAACAGAATCTGGGGCTTCCCTGTTGGCACAGTAGTTAAGAATCTGTCTGCCAATTTAAGGGACGGGGTTCGAGCCCTGGTCCAGGAAGAGCCCACATGCCGTGGAGCAACTAAGCCCGTGCACCACAACTACTGAGCCTGCGCTCTAGAGCCCGCAAGCCACAACTGCTGAGCCCACGTGCCATAACTACTGAAACCTGCGTGCCTAGAGCCCGCGCACCGCAACGAGGAGAAGCCCCCGCTCACCGCAACTAGAGAAAGCCCGCGCACAGCACCGATGATCCAACACAGCCAAAAATAAATAAATTTATTTTAAAAAAAACCAAGCAGGATCTGACCACATGCTTCTGTGGCCCTACCTTGCTTGCAGAACCTTAATCCCAGCCCCGATTCCGATAAAGCTTTATTTACAAAAATAGGCAGCCAGCCCACGAGCCATAGTTTGCTGAATTGCATTAAAATATCATGTATCTTGAATCTGGGGGCACCCCTTACATTTTGTGTGCGAGGTGAATGCCTCACTGGCCTCGCCTGGGATCTGGGGAGATCCTCCTGGGGCCTCCCAGGGTGCTAATAGTACAGCCTCGTGGCCGAGGGCCTGGGCCTGCCTGCCTGACCATCTTCAGCTCTCCAGACCCTGTGGGGAGTTGTTCTAAGGAGTGATGCAGTTCACTTTTGCACATAACAAACTACCCCCAAAACTTAATGGCATAAAACAACAATTTATTAGCTTCACTAATGTGAAGGATCAGCACTAATCCACACTAATGGGTGGATCAGCAATGGAGGCTGGGCCCAGATGGGCAGCTCTCTCGGGCTTGGATGGACCCAGCTGATCAGAGGGCAGTCAAGGACCTCACTCATGTCTGGCGGTTGGCTGCGGGCTGGGTCCTGGGTTTATCCTCCAGCAAGTTAGCTCAGGCTCGTTCACATGGTGGTCTCAGGGCAACAATTGCAGTGAGAGAGATCAAACCCACGTGCTGTTCAGGTTTCTACCTGCATCACGTTTGCTGCTCTCCCATTGGCCAACACAGGTTACATGGCCAAGGCCAAGTCTGTGCAAGAGGGACCGACAAGGACCCAGAAACAAACCCGACAGGTCTGCGACAATCTACCATAGAGAGGGTGTTCAGAACTTACCTCACGCCTCAGAACCAAATCTTTCAGGATGGTTTTTCCACCGTGGCATAAACTTCCCATTTTAATTCAGTTCAACAAACGTATCCTGTGGGGCTGCTCTGCACTGGGTTGTGGAGTGTTGTGATTTTGTTAAATTAACGTTGCTTAGGTGGAGCCCCGGTGAAGGGAAAGTGCAACAGAGAAGTACCTCCGGGGGAGGTACACGGCTCTCCTGGGGTCGGGGACGGGACACACGGGGAGGTCCTGGGAGGTGGGGGAGACTATATATCACTAGGCCCTTGGGGAAGTCCTATCGGGAACTTACTCTTACCTCTGAGCTGCAGGCTGTTCCTCGGCCACGCACTAGCGAGAGGGCTGGGGTCAGTTCAAAGCCTCTGCAGCGTCAGCCACACAACAGATGCTGCAGCAACATCACAGAGGAGCTTGGCTAAACTCGCAGCAGGAGACAAGGTTCCACTGGCCTGTGAGTTGCTGTCCATCTTCTAGGAAGAAGTCCTGGCCTTTGCAGACAGCCACAGTTCAGGGCAGGGCACCAGCACCAGACTGAAGTGATGGGCAGATTTCCAGGAGGAGCTTGTAGAATTCGCAGCAAGTCAGGCCTAGAGAGACCTACACAGAGTCGTCTCTTTAAGGTGTCAGTTGAAGCTTGGGAATGGATGGGATCTCAGAGGAGGGAACTGGAGAAATAAGAAAACTAGGGCAGAACCAGGGGTGAGAGAAAGAAGAGTGGCTGGTGCAGGAGACAGTCTCCAGGGAGGAGCCAGGCTGGGAGCACATGCTCCAGAACCCGGGGAGGAAAGCAGTGCGTGGAGGGTGCTCACCATGGTCAGAGCTGGAGGAGGGTTGGGCTGCCTGAGGACACCTTCCAGAGAGCGGTGCTGGGCCAGAGGTCAGCCTGGCCCCGGGAAAAAGCTGAGGCAACGAGTTGGATGCTAGAGGCTTTGAGGTCAGTGGGGTCTCCTGGAGAAGGACGAGGGGCCAAAGTGATGGCGTGAGCTCTAAGAGGGGCAGCTGGAGCACAGGCCACGGAGCAGTGATCTTGAGGAGTGCTGGGTCCAGGCCCTGGGCCAGGTCCCACCTGGGCAGGAGGCAGTGGTGTCCTGTAGTCAGTTTGTGCCCGCTCGCTAAATGTTCAGGATTTCTATGAGCTGGTGTTGAACATAGCCATTTTCAAAGCTTAAATTTTATAAACTTAAAATTAAATAATTTCTATTAAAAACAAAGGTAATAAATACTCAAAACTCATCCCTTCCTAGTTTTACTGTTTATATTGTCTACATCCTGGAGGATACATACACCTGTTGTATTTGTAGGAGGGAGATACACTATAATGCTGCCTACTATGCACCCCTTCACAAGTCTGTGCTCAGTAACATCACTTTGGTAGCTTGAAATTGGCTGTGATGGGGACACTTACACCACAGAAAGTGACGAACACTACAAACCAGGCTTCCCCCTGCCCCCCAGCAGCAGAGCCGGTTGCTAAGGCGTGTGCAAGGTGCAGCCTGGGGCAGAAGGTTGGGTGGGTCAGGGGCAAGTTGGAAGGATCAGGGCAGTGTGTGCCCCCTAGAACGGCAAGGGGGACACGTGGCGCGGACTGGTGGTGGCTACATCACTTCACTTCCAGACCTTTGCCCTGCAGGAGCTGACGTGGCGCCTTGCTCCTGGGTCACGTGATAACTGAGGGTGACATCTGGTCACTGGGGGTGCCCTTGAGCACCTTCCCCCTTGACACACTGCTGCTGATTGCACTTGCGTTATTTCTGTGCCGCCTAGAAACACAGCCGCCATGTGTGCTTAAGGGTACGGCGCTGCTGCTGCCTCCCAGTCACGGTGGCGGGCCACCCTCCCAGAGAGTCAGGAGGGCTCCCCAGATACACTCCTAGGGCTTTGTGTTCTGACTCTGAAACACCCAGGTGGGAGCACTGACAGGGCTGAGGAGGAGATAAGTGTGGATGCCCTCCTCACGTCAGCGGGTTCCCGGGCAGCACTCAGGCCAGGCTTGAACCCAGGCAAAAGCATCTTCAAGGCGGAAGCCAGGCTGAGGGTCCCAGTGACTTACAAGCGCAGAGGGGCAGGGTCTGGGCGTACTGGGGACCTGGCTGCACCGGCAGAAGGCAGGCATAGAGCCTGGATAAATTGCCTAAGCCAGAAGCAAGAAGAGTGCAGGCGGAAGTGGCTGGGACTTGAACTGGGGGACACTAGCGCCAGGCCAAAGGCCAGTCTTCCAGGGCCGCCCTGGGGGGCAGCATGACTGGAGGGCTTGGGGCCTCCTGGGCGCCCCGGGGCCCCGGGGCTTGAGGGTCGATTAATGTTTTGGTGTGGGGTTCCCAGCTGGGCCATCTTCAGGGGGACCCAGTTTCTGAGCCCAAAGCCCCACAGGTGAGGCCCCAGTTGCCCAGGGCAGAGGGGCCCAGAGACGGGGGGCAGGGGGAGCGTTGGGCGTGGGCTCCCGGGCAGGGATACAGTGACCAGGACTTTCCATCCACAAAGGGCATGGAGTAGGGGGCAAGTGGAAAAACACAAAAATCAGGCAAAAGAGAAGGATTTCTGAGCTTTTGGGGGCCCCCTGGGAGGGACACCTGGAAATAGGGAGGTGGGAACCTGGCTATCACTGGGCCGCCTTGGAACCCCAAGGAGACCGACTCCCCCATCACCAGAAAGGGGGCCAAGCCAGGCCCGGCCAGTCCCTCCTCTGAGCAGCCAGGGAGCCTGCACCCTTGTTGTCCCAGTGACTGCAGAGCGTAGGGAAGAATGGAGTGACATTTCCATTACAATGACTTCAAGGAGGATCAAGTACTAAGAAAGGTGCAGGGGGGCAGCTGGCAAGGGAGAGCCTTGACCGAGAGGCTGCAGAGGCACCACCAAAGCTGAGGTGTAGGGTGGCGTCTCCCAACAGCGACATGGCTTTAAGGCGTCGTGACCCTCTGCCGCACCATCCGTGGGGCCGTCCCACCCGTGTCTGGTATTCCTTGGTGATCAGAAACTCGGGTGCTGCCACGGGATGCCTGAGCAGACAGACCTCCCTCCAAGTAGGGGTCTCTCCTCATCCCGCCCTCACCACATGGTCCAAATGGAGATCCCATTCTCTGCCTTGACCCTGGCCCCCCTGGAGTCATGCGGGGGGGAGGTGGACTTGAGCCACACCAGTCAGACCTGGGGGCCCCTTTCCCTCTAGATGGCGAAGCTGAGATGCCGGCCGCGTTCCCTCCTGCAGGAGGAGAGAAGGAGGCGCCACTGAGGAGGAAACAGAGGTGAGATCCCTGGACAGAGTCCTGCTTGCAGCCGTCTCCAGCAACACCCTGATCCTTCCTGCTCATCTGGGCCAATAAATCACTGATAAATCCCTGCCTTTTTGATTGTGTGTTTAATGATTCTTCGTGTTGGGTGTCACTTACCATCAAGCCTGAAGATTTGAAGCAGTGACCTACCCGCTTAGACTCGGGTTGCTGGCGGGTTCTGCCGGCCACGTCGCTCCCAACCTTCCTTCAAAACCCACCTTCTCTTAGCGGCTGGGGAAAAGCGTCGCTAACTCTGCTTCTGATTATTTTCATAGGCAACTGCCCTCCCACTCACCCACGTGCTCCCCGCTCTGGCCCACAGGAAGTGTGGCCTGATGCTGTGGCTCGTCCCCTTCCGCCTCAGGTCTCTTCAAGGAAACGTCGTTTGGCTGGGTCCCTTGTGATTCTTTAGCAACATACACCCCCCTCATGAAGTTCCAAACCACTCACCCTTCGTTCTTGAGAGAACAATTTTCCACCTGCACTGTTTTTTCCATCCCTCTGTGATGTGTGTAAATGTAAGACTAGGAGGGGACAAGAGAGGTGACCATGAGGCCGGGTGTGGGGAATCGGCAAAGGGACCAAGGGTGATGCTGCAGTGACAAGCTCGCGGTCTGCTGGGGACTAGACTCCCTCCACAGCCTCGGTCGTAAGGGTCAGGGGTCCTGCAAGGATTCGGAGGTCATCATAAGGCAGGAGCAGCAGCAGGCCAAACAAACTGGACCAAAAAGTCAAGGTCATAGTTGTGGTTAAATACATCCTCTCAGAAACTCAGTCTGGCTCAGGGATAAAACACACTGCCATCTTTTTCCTGCACGGTGGTGTGGCTAACAAAAAAGGTTTCTGCCAGAAGGTAAGCTACCATGACTACTGCCTAGGGTGGGTCAGGTAGGCACTGAAATGCCTTCACTGCTGTTTCTGGCCCCCTGGAACGGCTCTGGCCTTTTCCCCTCTCTCTGTGCCCTGGAGCAGACCTCCCAGCGCTGGGCTCCAGGCTCAGACTCCCCGCCCTCACTCACGCCTCCGTTGGTCAGCTTCTGCTGTTACAACATCAGATCCAGGCTGGGTTTTCTTTTCTCCTTTGTTGGTTCTCCAACATCTATAATCAGTGGCTCCCCTGTACCTGCAGTGACCCTCCCATGTTAAGGAAAGATCTTGGGTCCCACTCTCCAGAATCATGGGGCCCCCGGCTCTGAAAATGCTTTTATCCACTCCTGTCCCTCACCCCACCCCTCACAGACCCGCTTCCTCCCAGCGCTTCTCAGGTCTCATCTTTCTGGGGCTCCTGCAAATCTTCCAGCCCCTGCTCCAGCCAGATGACAGTTCAGGAAGATGGGAGGGCACCAGGGACTTCACCCTGCGACAAGAGGGTCTAAGCAGAAAGGAGCGGAGGGAACCTCCCCTCTGTCCCGGCGCCTCTGGCTCCATAAACTGAGAATCGAGATGGTATCCTGTGTCTAAGGTGAGCCTCAAACCAAGACCAAACCGATCCAGAACTGTGGTCCACGCACGACTGGGCCAACATGGCTTGAACCACAAATCCCAGAGAGAGGAAGCTTCCAGTCAAAGAAGAAATGATTCCGCCAGTGTCTCCCCTCCCCATTTTGATGGGGAGAGCAGGATGGGGTGGGGAATGGGAAAAGAGCTGCCACTCAGAAGTGGGGGCTGGGAGGACCTCTGAAGACAAGGCCTCCCTTGGCCCCCTGGCTTCCCTGGAAGTGGATCAGCTCAGTCTTCCACGGCCAAAGGCCTTGCTCTCCTGCAGGGAGCCCGAGGCTGTTGAGAGGGATTTCCATCCATGGGAAATAGGGTGGGAAGGGGCGTTAAGCCCAGCTCTCCCGGTCCTGCTGGAAACTTCCTTGGTCAAGCAGGACTGGGTGTGAGGTTTCACCTTCCCAAAGCAGCCTTAGCTGAAGGGGAGAGGGAAAAGTCAGCACGAAGGTGAGCCTTGCGGTTTCATTCCTTCCATGTCCGAAGCCCAAGGGGGAGGCCGCACAGGCGGGCAGCTGCCTACAGCCCAGACATCTTTGGCACACAATGTCACTGTGTCTCTGCCAACCCTGGACAGGATCACATCGTCCCCTTATCCCTGGATGAGGGATGCTCTCCCACGGTGCCCGGAGCAGGCTGGGGTCTCCACTGGGGCAGGGGTCCAGGCCCTGAAATGTGTATCACCCCGCATCTGTGTTATCACTTTCTAGGCAGAGTCCGGCTTCCTGAGACCCTGCCCTGTGCTGGGGGGAGGGTAGCAGGACCAGCAGCCAGGCGATGGAGGGGCTGAGCGGATCGCCGGCCCAGGCTAGGGTCAAGGGGCCCACACCGTGGAGAAGGACGGCCCCGCGGGTTCCCAGGGAGCAGTTAGCCCCCAGGAGACACAGGCTTCTCCTTCCTCCCTGTCCCTGGCCGACAGCCCACGTGTGCCTGCCCTTCCCCACACACCCCCATTCCTCCTTGGGCCTCTGCTGGGACACCAGCTCCCAGGAGGCCTTTCTTACCCCTCCCCCCCCATCACAGCACAGACACCCTGGAGGTTTTTGCCGGGAGCTCTGGGAGGGCAGGGAGGGCCTCTCCCCAGTGTCCTGTGGGGTGGGCACAGCACACCTGAAGGTGCAGGATTCACCGGCGCAGGGCCAGTGGCCTGGAGTCAGCATCCCGAGAGCACCAGGGCCCTGGCTCTCGGTCCAGGGCTCCCCCGCTGGAGCTACTCCTGGCTGGGCCTCAACTCTCCTCCCTGCAAACCACAAACCCCCTCAGGGAGCCCGTGTCTAGTACTGCTGCTGCTGCTTTTTAATGGTTTTACTGAGGTGTCATCAACATATAATCAACTGTAAATTGTCTGGTGTACAATGTGATCAATTCGGATGCGTGTAAACACCCATGAAACCACGCCACAAGCAGCAGAGTGAAGAGACCCATCACCCCCAAAGGCTTCCTCCGGCCTCTTGGAACCTCTCCCGTCTCCTCCCCCCACCTCTAGGTGATTTTTCTGTCATTAAAGGCAGGTTTGTATTTTCCCAACTTTTACGTACACACTAGAATCATACAACAGGTATTCTTTCTGGTCTGGCTTCTTTCACTCAACATAATTATTTTGAGATCTATCCCTGTTGCGGTGTGTATCAGGAATTTAGTCCTTTTTATTACTGAGCTGTAGTCCGTTTTATAATACCACCATTGGTTTATTTAGCTACTAAAAATAAAGATGCCGTGAGCGTTCATGTACAAGTGTTTGTAGGGACTGAGGATCGTTTCCCTTTGATAAATACTTAGGAGTGGAATGGCTGGGTCCTGTGATAAGTATATGTTTAACTTATTAAGGAACCATCAAACTGTTTTCTGAAGGTGTTGCAACAATTGACATTCCCACCCCCAGTGGACGAGAGTTCCAGGGGCCCCGCATCCTCAGGAACACTCGATGTGCTCAGACTTGGTAATTCAGACCTTCTAATACACTGTAAAATGATCCCCCCATCTAGTTAATTAACAGCCATCACTTCACAGAGTTATTTATTTATTTATTTATTTGGTGAGAACATTTAAGTTCCTCTCTCAGCAAATCACAAGTATACAATACAGTGTTATCAACTCTAGTCACCATGTTTCACCTCAGATCTTTAGACCTTATTTATCTTTTTTTTTTTTTTTTTGCTGCTGCACTGCACCGTTTGCAGGATTTTAGTTCCCTGGCCAGGGATCGAACGCAGGCCCACAGCAGTGGAAGGGCGGAGTTCTAACCACTGGACCGCCAGGGAATTCCCCTTATCCATCTTATAGCTGAAAGTTTGTACCCTTTTATCAACCTCTGCCTATTTCCCCCACCCCCAGCCCCTGGCAACCAATTTTCTCTTTTTATGTGTTTGACTTTTTTCTTAGATTCCACATATAAGTGATAACATGCAGTATTTATCTTTCTCTGTCTGGCTTTTTCACTTAGCATAATGCACTCAAGGTCCATCCACGTTGTCAAAAATGGCAAGATTTGGGCTTCCCTGGTGGCGCAGTGGTTGAGAGTCCGCCTGCTGATGCAGGGGACACAGGTTCGTGTCCCGGTCCGGGAAGATCCCATGTGCCATGGAGCAGCTGGGCCCGTGAGCCATGGCCGCTGAGCCTGCATGTCCGGAGCCTGTGCTCCACAACGAGGGAGGCCACAACAGTGAGAGGCCCGCGTACAGCAAAAAAATAAAAAAGAAATAAAAATGGCAAGATTTTCTTCATGGCTGAATAATATTCGTGTGTATGTGTGGTGTGTGTGTGTGTGTGTGTGTGTGTGTGTGTGTGTGTATCTCACATCTTCTTTATCCATTCATCCATTGACAGCCGCTTAGGTTGTTTCCATATCTTGGCTATTGTGAATAATGTTGCAGTAGACATGGGTGTGCAAATATCTCTCTGAAACACTTTTTTCATTCCCTTTGGATATATACCTAGAAATGGGGTTGATGGATCATATGGTAGCTCCTTTTTTAATTTTTTGGAGGAAACTCCATATTATTTTCCATAGTAGCTACACCAGTTTACATTCCCACCAAAAGCACACAAGGTTTCCCTTTTCCCCACATTCTCACCAACACTTGTTATCTTTTCCTCTCTCCTATAAGAGCCATCCTAGCAGGTATGAGGTGACATCTCATTGTGGTTTTGACTTGCATTTCCCTGATGATTAGCGATGTTGAGTACATTTTCATGTACCTGTTGACAATTTGGATGTCTTCTTTGAGAAAATGGCCATTTTAAAATCAGATTGTTTGTTTTTTTGCTGTTGAGTTGTTTGAGTTCGTTATATATTTTGGATATTAACCCCTTATCAGATATATGATTTGCAAATATTTTCTCCCATTCCGCAGGTTGCCATTTCATTTTGTTGATGGTTCCTTTTCTGTGTAGAAACTTTTTAGTTTCATGTAGTTCCACTTGTTAATTTTGCTTTTGTTGCCTTTCCTTTGGTATCAAATCCAAAAAAAATCCCAAAAGTTGCCAATACTCATGTCAAGGAAATTACCCCCTATGTCTTTTTCTAGGAGCTTTATGGTTTCAGGCCGTAATCCATACAAGTCTTTAATCCATTTTGAGTTGATTTGGGGTGTGGTATAAGAGAGGGGTCCAGTTTCACTCTTTTGCATGTTGCTAACCAGTTTTCCCAACACCATTTATTGAAGAGACCATACTTTCCCCACTGTATATTCTTGGCCTTGGCTCTTTTGCTGTAAGTTAATTGACTACATATACATAAATTTACTTCTGGGCTCATTATTTGGTTCCATTGATCTTTGTGTCTGTTTTTGTGCCAATACCATACTGTTTTGATTACTATAGCTTTGTAATATAATTTGAAACCACAAGTGTAATTCCTCCAACTTTGTTTATCTTTCTCAAGATTGCTTTGGTTATTTGAGGCCTTTTGTGGTTCCATACAAGTTGTAGGGTTGTTTTTTCTATTTCTGTGAAAAATACCTTTGGAATTTTGATCGTAGAGCCCTGGGAGTATAGCCAGTTAAGAACTGTTTGTTTGTTTGTTTGGTATAGTCTGGCTTTCAGGGCTAGGTGTTTGGGGGACTCTTCCCTCTGGTGGAAGTTTTAGAATTTGGCGCACTAGACTGGGGTCCAAACCCTCCACCCCTGAGAGAGAAGCTGGGAATTGTGAGTCCCCTCCTGGTACATGTCACTCTACCAGGGGTGGAGTATATGGCAAGAGTGTGTCTCAGCCTTTCCTATCCTTTCAATGTAGGTTTTTTCCCCATTTTCTCGATGTGTAGTTGTCACTCAGCTAGTTTCTGGGTTTCTTTCAGAAAGAACTGCTCCATGTGTCGACATAGATTTGGTGTGTTCCTGGGAGGAAGTGGGCTCAGGCACCTCCTATGTCGCCGCCTTGGACCACAACTCCCTATGTCTATTGACCCTGCCAACCTTCAAAAGTTTTGACTAAGTCACCATAGAAAATTCTCAGATAAGTCACTCATCCCTGTCTCTCAGGTGCTGGACCTCTCCCCAGTGACATCAGCCCTGCTGGGTGAGGAAGGGGCAAAGCTGGGCCACCTGAGCTTCTGGGCAAAGTCCAGAGTCTTTGCTTGTGGGCGGGTGACAAAAACCACCAACAAAAAATTATCGGCACCTGTAACCAAATCAGGGGAGGCAGGGTGGCACTAGTTCTCAGGCCCTATTTTATCTTCCTAATACTACAGTAACCAATTACCACAAATTTAGCAGCTCAAAATTTATTCTCTCACACGTCAGTAGGTCAGAAGCCCAGGGTGGCTCAGATAGTTTCTCTGCTCAGAATTTTACAAGGTCAAAATCAAGGTGTTGGGGCTTCCCTGGTGGCTCAATGGTTGAGAGTCCGCCTGCCGATGCAGGGGACACGGGTTCGTGCCCCGGTCTGGGAAGATCCCACATGCCGCGGAGCGGCTGGGCCCATGAGCCATGGCCGCTGAGCCTGTGCATCCGGAGCCTGTGCTCCACAACGGGAGAGGCCACAACAGTGAGAGGCCCGCGTACCGCAAAAAAAAAAAAAAAAAAAAAAAAAAAAAAAAAAAATCAAGGTGTTGGTGGGCTCTTATTGGGAGGCTCTGGGAAGAATATGCTTCTAAGCTCATTCACACTGTGGGCAAAATCCAGTTCCTTTTGGCTGCAGGACCGAGGTTCCCGAATCCTTGCTGGCTGTTAACTGGGGGCCACCTACAGCTCCCAGGGGCCTCTCTGGTCTCTAGGCTCCAAGTGGGTCCCTATATTTCACAACCAGTAAAGGCACGTCAAATGCCTCTCACACCTGGAGTCTCTCTGATGCTCCCGTCTGCTTCCAGCCAGAGAAGGTTCTCTGCTTTCAAGGCCTCTCATGATTAGATTGGGCCCACCTGGATAATCCAGGCTAAACACCCTATTTCCAGGTCTAGAACCTTAATTACATCTGGATCCTTTTTGTCTGTTTCCTAATATGGTAACAGGTTCTGAGGGTCAGGGCAGGGACAGCTTTGTGGGAGGGGCAATACTTTGCCAACCACAGGACCTCTAGATCCAGGATTCCGGCCCTGTTTCTCTGTTTGCTGTGCGTGTTGTTTGTTGTTGTTTGTGAGTGGGGCACGGGGTGCATGAGCACAACACTTCCCCAATATGTTCAGAGCCACACTCTCAAAAGCCTGGCGACCAGAGAGGAAAGGGGTGTCCCTCTCCAGGTTCCACTCCCCAGGGCAGAGCCCTGACTGGCCCAGTTTAGGTCACAGGCCCACTCCTTGGACCAAGCATGCTGTCAGGGCAGGAGGGGGCATAAGAGACTGACTGGCCCAGCCTGGTTGAGAGCCCACCCTGAGACCAGAGGGAGGAGGTCTGTTACCAAAAGAAGGGAGGGGTGCTGGGCACAAAGCCCAGAACAGATTTTGTGACCATTGTCACATGAAGCCCACTCTTGGACCCCTTCTCCAAGGCTCCTGGCTCAGCCCTTTACCGTGCTCACCGCAGTTCTTCAAGGCCCATCGTGTTATTAACCCGTCTTTACCGAGACCCGGTCCCAGCTCTGCCATTCCCCAGCAGGCTGACTTTTCTCTGGGCCTCAGTTGTTCCTTCGGTAAAATGGGAATAATGAAACCCCATGCCTGGCCAAGCTCTCTAGGGCTGCTAGGGAAGCAGGTGGGAGGGTATGTGTGTGAAGAAGAGTCTTTGTCAATGTGGAGAGGCCTTTGACCAGAGCCTAGGTGGGACTTTTGGGGCTCTGAGTCTCAGCCAGAGTCTCAGTGGTCCCTCTGGCTCTGGCCCCTCGGTGGTAGCAGCACCAGGCCAACAGCTACCCGGCGGGCTGTGGTAGGAGCAGGGCTGCCCAGAATGCACCTGGCCAGGCTCTGGGCCATGAAAAGGCAGCCATTCAGGGCTTGGACAGGGGCCGGGTGACGAGAGACAGGGAGCCCTGTGCTTCGGAGAGGAGGGAGGCCTCCCGGTGGGGCTGAGCTGCCAGGCCGGGGAGGGCAGGCCGGCTCACAGCCGAGAGGGAGGCGCCGGGGAAGGAAGACTAAGCTAGTGTGTTTGAGGCCGAGGGGCTGAAAGGAGGCTGTGTGTGCCCAAGCCGGCCGCCTGGCGGGCGGGGATGTGAGTCATTGATGGCCTGGGGGGAGGGGGCACACAGCTGTCCAGGATGAGAGGGCACAATGCCCACCCTCGTGTGAATGCGTGTCAGTGTGAATTTGAACGTGCGTGCTGGGGGTGGGGCGGGAGCCCTGCAGATCTGTCTGGACCTCCCAAGGCTCCCTGGGGTGGGCACACCCCGTCATCCTCTGAATACGGCTGTGGCGAGACTGGCCTAGTCTGTGCCAGGGTCTCCTCGAGGCAGCCAGTGCTGGTAATTCATGGCCTCCGTTTTTCAGCCAACGGCATCGGTGCCTCCCCCACCCTGTGCCGCCAGGAGAACAGAAGGGCCTGCCCCTGCTCTTGTTTGTGATGGGACAGGTGGAGGGGGGACAGACAGACAGACATGATGCCAGCCAAGAGAGGGAGCACCTGCTCCAAGGAAGGGGACATTTGAGGTGGGTTTTGAAAGATGAGCAGAAGTTCACTCGATGCAGCAGGGGGGAGCGCATTTGAGCAGAAGGAAGCTGGAGTCTTGGTGAAGGAGAGAGGAAGGCCAGGGCAGCTGGAGTAGGGATGGGAGGTAGACTCGGGTGGTGCAAAGGGCCTGTGGTCAGTAGCTGGAGGTTTCTGGAGGTATGGGTGGGCATAGGCTTGAGGACCTGCAGGAGATCAGAAGAGGCCACTCAAGGATGCAGTAGGGAGCTGCCTGGTGCTGAGCCCATTCTCAAAGGCCTGCCAAGCAGGGTTTCACTGGTAGCAAATGAGCTGGTTGGGGGAAGCCCCTCCGACCTGGACTTGTGTGTGTGTGTGTGTGAAGTTGTGTGTGCATGTGTGATGAGTATCTGGGTGTGTCTATGGGTGAGTCTAGGTGTGTGTATGTGCCTCTCTCTGTGGAAATGTGTGTCTCTGTAGGTGTATAAGTGTGTCTGCGTGTATTTCTTACCAGGTGTGCATGTATCTCTTGTGTGTATGAGTGTGTATGACTATGACTGTCATGCCAAACATGCATGCTTCTGTGTGTGAATGTATCTGTGTCTGAGTGCTGTGTGTCTCTAAATACGTCTGTGTATTCATGCCTGTCCCTGGGCGTGTGTGTGTGTGTGTGTCTGGGTCTGTCGCTTGCTTGCCTGCATGTCTCTGTGTGTGTCTGCTGTGAGTGCCCACCACGCCCTGCCCACAGCAGCCTGGGGCTCAGCCCAGCTGGCCTGTGTCCAGGGCAGCATCCGGGGAGTGTGCCTCTCGTTCCCGCCCAGCTTCTTCACAGGCCGCCCTGACCCTGCTCCTGGGCCTGTTTCAATTGTGGCTTCTCTCTCGTCTGACCAGCTCCACCCACATGTGACTGGCTCCCACCCCTACAAAGGCCAGGGTGGCTTCGGCTTCCCCCAGGCCAGCCAGTGGGGGCCCAGGCACAGGAAAGGGGAGGCCAGCCCCGCAAGGGGGCTGTGCCCACCCCCCCAGTGGCTAGCCTGGAGAGAAGGACTTGTCAGGAAAACATTTACAGACACTTCCCACACAGACACCACCCTTCTTCTTCCTTCTGGGGCCCTCAGGCTTAGGACTTGTTTCTCAGGGCAGTTTGAGAGTCCAAGGGGGCGTCAGCAGGAGGACTGGCCCGGGCAGCTCTTCCCTTGCCTTCTTGAGAATAGCAGCTTCCTTTAAGGGATCTGCCCCCTCACAGTTGTTTCGACTACAGCAGCGGACACGTGGCCCAGGCCCGGCCGATCATGGCACCCGAACCCCCCAGACACAATCACTGGCCCATCAAACAAGCTTGAGCTACTTGGATTTGGGTGTCTGTCACTTGCAGCCAGAGGGGCCCCGGACAATCCTTGCCTCAGTTGCGGGTCTGAGTCTCCAGGGTGCACGGGACCACCCTTGCCTGGCGCTTACCACTCCTCTGTCCCTCCCTGGCTTTCTCAGATCCCATACAAGGGCTGTGGCCACCCTGCCCCCCTCTTCTCAAGCCACTGACTCCACGGCCGCTTCCTCAACTGCCTCCTGCTTCGATGGGAAAAGCGAACTCCTCAGCTCTTCCATCTTGGCCTGATTTCCTCCACACCTGCCTCCCATTAGGTCTTTCCTGTCCCCAGGCTCCCAGGAGGAACTGTCCCTCCGTTGGCCCTTGCCCACGGCTGACCAAAAGAGCTGGAATTGGAGGGCTCAACACCAGTGGCTCCCAAACCTCCCTGTGCAGCAGAGTCATCTAGGAAAGTGGGAAAATACAATTTCCCAGGTTCCATCAGGTTCTCTGCAGGCAGGCCCTGGAATCATGATTTGAAAGCAGCTTCACCGGTTATGGCGACATCACCTTCTTAGTTGTTGGGTCAGTCTTGGCTCCATCAGGATTTGGCCCTAGAAGGGCATCTCGGGCTTCCCTGGAAGCAATGGGGTTGCCCGTTGTGTTGCTCATATGGGGACCCTGCAAGGAGCCCCTTTTACCTTCCTCCCATCTTCTCTCAAGCCCCTGTGATCTGGGCTTCTCTTTGGCCCAGTCTTCCTTTGGGTGAGGTGACCTCTCAGACTCCAAACCAGACCACCCGTGCTTCAAAACCCTGTCCCTCGTCCCTGCCCCTTCCCCGAGCCCCCCTTTCTTCCCCCATCCCCCCACCCCTCTGCTCACTCCTTTTGGACCTCCTCCTGTTCCTCCCACTCTTTAAAGGGAGGGCCAACCCACAGGAAACACGTTCCCCTGGAAGACTGCAGGGGGGACAGAGTTTGCCTGCGGGGGGCTCCTCCAGTGCCAGTTTGTGCACTGCCCCCCTTGACCAGGAAGCCCCTCCCAGCATGCCCTGCAGGGTGGGTCAGGTTTCTGCAGGGGATATGGTGGCCTCTGAGGACCAGAGGTAGGTGAGGACAGTGGGCCTCACCCCACACCTCCTGGGCAGGTGGTGTGTGACAGTGCAATCAATGCTACCCCATGTAAAGCACCTACTGCGGAGAAGCACATAAGCAGACCTCCTATCCCTGCCCAGGAGGCCGAGGGAGAACCACTTTCCATCCCAGGGCAAATTCAAGGACATGCTCATGCTGACCAAGGACTGGCTAACCCTCCAGTCTGATCACTGTAGGTGATCAGAAAGTTCTGGGCCCAGGGCACTGCTCTGCTGGGTTATGGGGCTCCTTCAGGCTCGAACAGAGGGGCCTGTGCAGTTTCTTGCCAGGCACACATCTTCACTAAAGAGCGATGGCTTCTGACACTCCAGTGTGAATTAACAGACCCCATAGTGCAAGTGTAGATGGCCACCCTCGAAGCACTGGCCGTGGCTGCCCCTGGAGCGTAGACTCCTACTTGGGGAGGATGTGAATTCACACGCTCACACATGCTGCACTTAAGGGACCACAGCCAGGGCCACTCTCCACCCTGCAGCCTTTGCCCAGCTCTGAGCTCCATCCCCTCTCTCCCAAGTGCCCAGAGCTCCTCACACCTTGGCCAGAGTCTGGCCCAGTGCATCCTCTGGTCCTGCAGAGGGCCCTCAACATCTGAGGGCCCAGCAGGCTCTGGGCCCTGGGCTTTCATCCCAGGGGAAACCAGCAGGCTCGGGATCCCAACCAGTTCTGGAGGGTTGGTGGGGCTGATGTGAAAGAAAGTGGGGAGGGGGAGGAGGAAGGGGGGGGAGGGGGAAGGGGGCTCTTGGCGATCTCCCAGGCAGGGCTCACTGAGCTCCCTCTTTCAGGGCAGAACGTCAACCTGAGGGGAGCAGAGGATGACCATGTGACAGGGACAGCTGACCCACTTCCACCATGCTTGGGACCCACGCCAGCCCCCGCCTAACCAGTTGCTTCCTTTTCCCCACCCTCCCTCCAGGGCCCCCTCCACCTCCCGGATCAGTTTCTGCAGCTTCCCTCTGTCTTCAGCCATGGCTGTGGGGCAGGTGACAGATTCCACCTGCAGACTGACCTCTGCCTCCTCAGGGGCCTCACTCGACCACCCCCGTCAAGGCTTGAGACATCAGCAGGAATCTGCTGCTGGGACTCTGCCCGAAGGGCGGGGGCTGGGACAGGTGGAGTGGGCCAGACTGGGTGAGCTCTGGCACTCCTGAGAGGGACAGGCCCAAGCAGCCCCAGGGGAGCCTGGCAGACTGACGGTGCAAGCTGACCAGGGGCTGGCCTGGCTCCCACCCCAGAGTCAAGCACCGAGTATTTAACTGTCATCCATTTCCCAGGCTGAGTTTGACCGAGGCACAGATCAAATGAATCCATGATGACAAATTGTTCCTCTCAATGGACCAGATTCCACTGGCAAGCACTCTGCTGCTTTTGGCGGCGGTCTTCCCGTTATCACCTTTGAACCCTCCTGGGTTCTGGGGCCTATGGATTGGCTCGCCACGTCGCGGGAGGCACTGATCAAGCTTCACATGCGTCATCTCTGTAATTCCGTGCTGCCAGGAAACAGGTCTCAGGGCGATAAGCCACCTGCCCCCGGTGACATGTAGGAAGTGCAGACCCACAGACCCGACACTGCCCCTCCAGTCCCTAACCCTGGGCTCAAAAGAGGTCAGTGCTGAGGTAGGGCGGACTCTCCTCAGCCAGGCCAGCACTAGCCCTCCCTCAAGGTCATACTTGCAGGGCAAAGCAAGAGAACACAGAAGCCTGGGCAGTGAACTACCTGGTGCCCTGCAGGATGGGTGGCCAGTGGGACTGTGGGTGGCCCTCAACAACAGGCTGACAGGCCAAGGGGGCTCTGGGCTGCAGATCAGACCTTCTTCCTGCTCTGGTACTTGGGAGGGGCTGTTACTAAGGCGCTGGCCCCAGGGTTCTCCTTTGGAATTCTGCCTGAAAGGCCCTTCACAATCCCTCCCTGAGGCTTGCAACATCCAGGAAAAATTCTATTGAGCGCTGGCTTTCTCCTCCCCCTCCAATGGGCCCTCGAGCCTTAAAGCAAGGGCTCCTCACCGAGCCCTGGGGGCCTGGGGTCCAGCTGTGAAAGAGCAGCCTCCTTAGGCTCCCTACTATGTGCCTCTGACTGTGCCTGGAGGCCTCCTGGCCTCCCTGGGGGCCCCTTGGCAGGAAGTTGCTCCCTGTCACTGCTTTCCCTGAGTGAAGGGCAAAAGGGCCTGCCTCCGGAGCCAGGCAGGCTTCCTGGGTTTGCTTACTATGAGACCTGACCCACTGGAGGCAGGCACCTCCATTTCCTCCTCTGTAAAGTGGTAATAATAAGAGCCTCTAGGACTCAGTCATTTCACGCAGGGGCCTAGACCGTGCTTTGCATATTGCACTGCTTGATGAATGTTAGCTGTTATTTACTGGACTGTGAAATGCTTCTGTTTCACTGCTGTGGGCCTTTTTTTTTTGCGGTACGCAGGCCTCTCATTGCTGTGGCCTCTCCCGTTGCAGAGCACAGGCTCCAGACGCGCAGGCTCAGCGGCCATGGCTCACGGGCCCAGCCGCTCCGCGGCATGTGGGATCCTCCTGGACCGGGGCACGAACCTGTGTCCCCTGCATCGGCAGGCGGACTCTCAACCACTGCGCCACCAGGGAAGCCCTACTGTGAGCCTTTTTGAGGCCCTACTGTAAGCTCAGTGATGGGACCTCACCATGGAACAAGGCTAGGACAGACTTTACCTGTTAGAGGATTCTGGAAGTCACCTGGATGGAACGCCCACCACCCCAGACCCACCCGGGCCAAGGACGCCCCTGTGAGTTCTCTGTCTTTGTGCAGCCCACTCCCTAGGAGTCCCTGGGTGTGTCGTACACAAACAGATTAATAAAGGCTTAGGGACAAAAAAGGTTTCGAGTGAAATACTTGTTGATGGATGAAAAGGAAGTTTGGGCCGGCAGAGAGGCCTTTCCTTGGTGGTGAGGAGGGGCTTCCAGAGGCGAGAAGGACCCCAGAGATGGAGAGGGCTATTGTCCGGGGACACAGAGAAGGTTTCAGGGCTGAGCTGCGGCCTGGGCCGGGGTCCCCACTCAGGCAGCCCGGCCTCCCCCTGACCTCTGCGCGGGCTTCTGCTCTTCCAGCCCCAGTCCCTCTCCTCGGTAGACCCAGCCTTAGGTAGCTAGGTGCGGGGGTGGGGGGGCCGGGGGGTGTTAGGGGAGAGGGCAGAGGGAAACAGAGGGGGGAAAGGAAGCCCTGTCTGCCTCTGCCTCCCCTACCCAGAAAAAGTCCGGACGGGGCCGGAGGGAAATGGCTGGGCCCCGCGCGCCTGGGGAGGTTGGAGGTGGGTGGGGTCCCGGTCCGCAAGAGTCCAGAGGGGCCGGCGACCCCAGGGAAGCCCCGCGGGGGAAACCGCGTCCCTGGGGGCGTGAGTGACCCTCGTGGGCTCCGAAGTCCTGACTCGGCCACTCACGCTCGGGCCGAGTGATCCTGGGCGGCTCCGGGCGCTCCCGGGGCTCGGGCGCCAAGCCCGGGAAATGGGTAATTGCCGCCCTGCGCGGGGCTGAGGGCTCGGCGCGCGGCCGCGGGGATGGAGGGCCGGGGGCGCCGAAGGGGTTAAGGTACCTGGGCCAACGCCTACCCTCCCGGCCCCTCCTCCGGCCGCGGGGAAGAGGAAAGCCTCGGCGGGGGCGCGTCCCGGCCTCCGCCCATGCCCGCCCCCGCCCGCCCCCGTCCCGGTCCCCATCCAGGTCCAGGTCCCCGCCCGCCGTCCCCGAGCCGCGGTGCCCAGAGCTGCGATCCGCGCGCCCGGCTCCGCCGCCGCCCTGGACCGGGCCGCCATGTCTCTGTGGTGAGTGGGGCCGTCGGGCCGGGGGACCCGGGCTGGGGGCGCGGGGAGGCATGCCCCGCTGGGTGTCCTGGGCTGGCCTCACTTTCCCGGGCACAGATGGGCTGGCACAGCGGTGGCCGGAGATGCCCGGCTGTGCGCGACGCCTGCACCGGCCGGTCGGCGACCGGGGACCGCGGGGCCCGTGCGCTCAGCCCTCCCCGGCGGCCCCTCTGCTCCCTTACGCCCGGGCACCGAGGCACGCACATCCACTCCCGCACCCGGGGAGTTAGCGACGCAAGGTCTTGCCGGCAGCTGGGTCCCGTCCCCCATTCCGAGGGCCTCCTGCGTCCTGGGCGACCCCGGTCCTCTACCCTCAACCCCCGAGTGGCTCTCCTTCCTCCCGGGGAGCTCGTGCCTCCTGCCTGCCCACCTATCCCCTTCTCCTCTCCTCCCGTTGGGGGCTTTTTTCCCACAAATGAAGTGGGGTGGTGCAAGTGGAACCAGCCTGGAGTGGAGGGGGATGACCCCATCTGTACTTCCTCCAGTCTGGCCTCCCGACCTGGGGTGTGGACGGCTTTGCCGAAACCCCCAGGGTGGGAAAGCCAGCCCGGAGCACTCCGCTCCCACCCCCTGGGAGGATCCGGTCTTGGGTCACATCCCTGTCCCAGCACCTGAGAGGATCCAGTCTTCCTCCAGGAAATCTTGGGACCCCATGGAAAATTGCCGTCCATGGGGCTCAGCCTTCACTCGCCCCAGGTGCCTGCCGCCTAGTCAGCCGGTCCTGAGGCCACTCCGGGCTGCTCCACCTGGTTCCTGTCTCACCACTTTACAGTCTGTCTCTCCCATATCTCCCCTCTTGGCACTCAGGGCCATCTCCCTGCTGGGCTGGCCCTGTGAGGCTACACTTTTCTGGCCTGCCCCCCGCCCCCCTACCGGAGTCCCCAGCTCCTATGTCTCCACA
The DNA here is from genome assembly GCF_059928025.1 of Delphinapterus leucas. Classification (NCBI taxonomy): domain Eukaryota; kingdom Metazoa; phylum Chordata; class Mammalia; order Artiodactyla; family Monodontidae; genus Delphinapterus; species Delphinapterus leucas. The sequence continues at coordinate 8,615,221 of NC_143136.1, read as the reverse complement.
GGAGAGTATATGGCAGGTGGCCTGGCCACCTCCAGAGTGTGAGCTGAGGAGAGAGGGTCCTGGGGTCCAAGGGCTCAGGGTCCAGGGACTCAGGGCCCTGGCTCTGGCTCTGCGAGCACTCCTGGAAAAGAAAAAACTGATTTCTGCTTCCGAAAGGGGTGTGGTGAGGTTAACTTGTTATGAGGGACCCTGGAGAGTGGGGATACAGCTGCGCCCTTCCCAAAGCAGCAGAGCTGGGGGACTTCACCTCTCCTAGTGGGCGTATGGGGGCAGTGGGCATGCTAGGAGATGCTCGCCCCATTTTCAGGCCTCTGTCGAGCGTGAGAGCTGTTGTTTTTTGCTGGGTCACATGGATGCAGGGGGACGGGGGAGGGACAGGCTTCTTCAGGTCCCAAGTTAGAGCAGGCTCCCCAATGTCCCCCACACTTTTTGAGCAGGTGTACTCTGATGGTTCACCAGGCTTGCACAAAGCAAAGGGGGTGCCTGGGGGAGAGGTGGGGAGCAGGGCAGAGGTCATCCTCGGGGAATCACAGCACTCCCCTGACTCCATACCCACTGTGTGCTCGGCACTGCAGCTAGCACTCCAATTGCATGATATCCTCATTTCAGAAAAGAAGAAATCATGGCTCGGAGAGGTTAAGGGAGACCCACTGGACCTCTCCATTCAGCTTGTAATTAGCAGGACCAAAATCTGAATCCTAGCAGCCTGACTCCACAGTGTTTGTACTTAAGCTCTGTGCTGTGTGGCTCCCCTGGTCCTAGAGGAGGGAGGTCAGGATGAGAGAGGAAGCAGGACCCTCCTCTGACCGCTCAGGGGCCCAGGGACTTGAGTCTGTGTCCAGGGTCCACTTGCCCATCTGGGACTGCACCTCTGTAAAAGGGTGACTCATCCTTTCTTCTCTCCTCTGTACCATCCTCTCCCCACCTCACTCCCCCCCCCCAAGGAAGAGAACCATCTACAAGAGTGTGTGCCTGTCGCTGGCCCTGCTTGTGGCTGTAACAGTATTCCAGCGCAGTCTGACCCCCAGCCAGTTTCTGCAGGAGCCCCTGCTACCCACCCTCGGGTTACAGAAGGCCCAGAAAGCAAGCGGACACCTGGTGAACCCTGGCAGCTTCTGGAAGAACCGGAAGGATGCGGTCACCCTCACACCCATGGTTTCACGGGGGCCCCAGGCCTGGGATGTGACCACCACTAACTGCTCAGCCAATGTAAACTTGACCCACCAGCCCTGGTTCCAGGGCCTGGAGCCACACTTCCAGCAGTTTCTGTTCTATCGCCACTGCCGATACTTCCCCATGCTGCTGAACCATCCAGAGAAGTGCAGCGGCGACGTCTATCTCCTGGTAGTTGTCAAGTCCGTCATCACACAGCACGACCGCCGCGAGGCCATCCGCCAGACCTGGGGCCGCGAGCAGGAGTCGGCGGGCCGGGGCCGTGGCGCCGTGCACACCCTCTTCCTGCTGGGTACAGCCTCCAAGCAGGAGGAGAGGGCCCACTACCAGCAGCTGCTGGCCTACGAGGACCGCATCTATGGGGACATCCTGCAGTGGGACTTTCTTGACAGCTTCTTCAACCTGACCCTCAAGGAGATCCACTTCCTCAAGTGGCTTGACATCTACTGCCCCGACGTACGCTTCATCTTCAAGGGCGACGATGACGTCTTCGTCAACCCCACCAACCTGCTGGAATTTCTGGCTGACCGGCGGCCCCAGGAAGACCTGTTTGTGGGTGACGTCCTGCAGCATGCTCGGCCCATCCGCAGAAAGGATAACAAATACTACATCCCCGGGGCCCTGTACAGCCAGGCCAGCTACCCGCCGTACGCAGGCGGAGGGGGCTTCCTTATGGCCGGGGGCCTGGCCCGGCGCCTGCACCACGCTTGCGACACCCTGGAGCTTTACCCCATCGACGACGTGTTCCTGGGCATGTGCCTGGAGGTGCTGGGCGTGCGGCCCACGGCCCACGAGGGCTTCAAGACGTTTGGCATCTCGCGGAACCGCAACAGCCGCATGAACAAGGAGCCCTGCTTCTTCCGCTCCATGCTCGTCGTGCACAAGCTGTTGCCCACCGAGCTGCTTGCCATGTGGGGTCTGGTGCACGGCAACCTCACTTGCTCCCGCAAGCTCCAGGTGCTCTGACACCGGGCGGGCCGCCAGGGTAGGCTAAGGCGTGTGCCCTCGAGCCCCGGAAGGCATGAGGCTGCAAGTGCGAGGCCAGGGCACACAGCCTTCGGTCTCCGCGGGGAGGCGGAGGGGTGGGCCTTACGTGTCCCCAGGTGTGGTGGGGTGCAGGTAGCCGGAGCTGAGGCCCGGGAACGTTTGGAACTGCCCAGACTGGAGACAGTTCTCTGGGGAGCAAGGCCACTGGCCCCTGGCAGCCCTCCTAACCTGGGTCTGTGGCCTGGCTCCCTCTGACCCGGTGGGAGGCCCTGGTGGCCTCTGAAGGAACCCTGTGCTCAGGTACCTGGGCTAGACCTGCCCCTGGATGGGTCTGCGGCTGCCCTCTCACCTTCTCCTGTGAAATGCCTCAGTCTCCCCACGGGCCCAAGCAGCCCTTTCAGGAGAAGCTTAGCCCTGTGCAGGCACACAGGCCCTCTCACGCCCCTGGGTCTCCTGGAGACTGAGCCTCAGAAGGCCCTCAGCACACCCCCGCCCCCTGGCCTGCCTGGGGTTTGGCTGCCCAGTCTACTCCCAGTTGGCTTCACTCCTAGCTGCGTCCTGTGACGCTCCCTCCGGCTCCCGTCTGTCTGGAAGCATGACCGGCCACTCTGACTACCTCAGCGATCCTCAGAACCTCTGGATGGGCTGCAGCCCCACCTCACCCCCTGACGCAGGGCCAAAGAGCAGTGCTCCGGCCCCGGCAGTCACGGTGCTGCCCAACCAGCCCAAGCCGAGGGCCCTCCTGCAGCCCCGTGAGGTCTGGCTCCCCAGCCGGAAACCAGCCGGTTCGACCCTGGAAGTGGACATTCCTTTACTAATGTGAAGTTTTATTTATGAAGAATTTGGAGGGAGAAGGTGCCAGGCCTCGGGAGAAGGTGGTGTTCTTCCCTCCACTTCCCTCATTTCAGCAAGACACGACCTGCCTCGGCCACTCTTCTACCCACAGCCACAACCCTGCCCCGGCACCCCCGTGCCTGTCCCAGCCCCGCTCCAGAACCCTGCCCGACCTGCACGCCTACTTCTGCAGGGCCTAAGCAGACCAGCATTCGCCCCTGTGAAGGGATGGCGTGGCCCTCGTGAGCCGCCCCACTCAGGTTCAGGGGTCCTTGGGGGTGGCTGCAGAAGGATGCCACCTCGTATCAGGATCGAATCACCTGGGAAAAGATTGAGGGGTCGACTCTATTTTCTCAATAAAAGGGGACTGATTTTCTTTCTGGTGTGAAAGTTCCTGTCGCCATCTCCGTCGGAGGGCCTGTCTGGGGCCAAGGTTGCTGGAGATTTCTGAAGACACAGCTCGTAACTTGTTCTTGGCTGGTGGGTACACAAGGACCCTTTGAAGGACCTTAGAGGGAGCTGAGTGCCAGGATGAAAGCAGAGTCAAGAAAGACGCCCCCTGGGTGGGGAGCGGGGTGCAAGAGAGACCTGCCACCCGCAGAGTGTTCCCAGCGAGCGCCAGGCCAGAGCCGCCCCGAGGCCGGCGCTGCAGCGAGTGGGGTTGGGTCGGGGGCATGCAGGGCCTGGTGGGCTTCCTGACGTTCCTTCAGCCAGCCTGGAGCCTTGGTAAGGTTGACAAGCGGCACTGAAACAGTGCCTGTGTGGGGTCTGGTGTGAGCGGGACGGCACTGTGCAGGGAACCTCGGCCTAAACTGCGTACTTCCAGGCTGGCAAGGGCAGCCACCAGCAGGAGAAGGGGCACTGGGGCTGTAGTGGTCAAGACAGCAGCTCCCTGCCTGCGCCCAGTGGGTCACACGCCCCGAGAGGGTCACTTACTTATTAATGCCCACGCTAGGACTCTCCTCCAGGTGAGTGAGAGGAATGGCTAGACCCTAATGTAATGCACTGTCTTAGAATGTTAAGAATTTCATGATGGCACAGCAGAGAGTTGGACTGGGCACAGGGCCCTTCTGAGGCGGAGCCTTGTGACTGTACAGGTCGCTAGCCCTGTCTGTCCATCCCTCACCCTCTGAAGCCAGGGGCTGCAGAAAGCAGGGAGAGGCTCTGGGGTCTCTGCCTACCCAGGGCTCAGTCCAGCGAAGCCAAGAGCCATGGAGGGACACCCAGGAGACGGGGGTGGAAGGGCCACTGGACCCAAGGCCCAGGTGGGGGTCCAGAGGCAGCCTTTGTGTTCAGCTGCCACCTGAAGGATGCTGGGCAGGTGGAGGGGAGACAGGTGGGTGCATGCTGAAGCAGATAGGAGCCCCTCTGCAGTGCAGGGGGCCGCGGTGGGTGAGGCTGCAGGTGTTGGAACAGGGCTGTGAGAGGGGAAGGCTGCTGGGGATCTCAGGCCTTCTGGGTTGCAGGAGGGTGTTCAGACTCGATCCTGAGAGAGAGGTACGAGGAGCGGGGCGGGGGCCCTTGGCGGCACACCCCTTCCTCTGGGCTCGCTCTTTCTCCAGCTGAGCCGCACGCACAGGGAGATCTCAGTGGGAGCAGCAAGTTTCCAGCATGGGAACTTCCTCAGGCTCTGCCCCATGGGGGACCCTTGTTCCTGACCCCATTTCAAACCTCAGGGGCCCAGGCTGGGCTGGCAGAGAGGGCTGGGAAAGGGGTGGGGCGCCCACGTTAGCACCGCAGAAGGAAGGAAGGAAGTGCGGGGAGCCCACCTGAAGGGGCTGGTGTAACAGGACCCCCAGCACAGGGCGGGGAGCACCTGCATCTTGAAGGAGGAGTGGGCGCTCGCCTGTGGTGGAAGGGGAAGGAAGGACAGTCCAGGCTGGGAACACGTGCAGCAGCCCAGAAGTGCAGAAAAGTGGGGCATCGGGTGGGCAGTGCTGGAGATGGGAGGAGCTGGGCGGGGTGTCCTGGTGTTGCACCCCACAATATCTTTCTTCAGTCTTTAGCCGAAAATGGTATTGAAGGTGGTGGCTTGGGCCATTTCGGAGAGTTTTCCTGGGTATCCTCCGTGCATATAAGAGGTATGCATGTTATTCAACTTCTGTTTGTTTTTCTCCTGTTAATGTGTCTTTTATTATAGGGAGGAGTCTCCACCAACAACCTAGAAGGGTAGAGGGAAAATTATCTTTCCTCCCTACAAAATGCTACCTCTCCCTTTTGGAGCCCACTCACTCCTAAATCGTCTGGACCCTCAAGGACATCCTTAGTCCAAAGTGTGTTCCCTGGAAAGTCTGAGCCGCCTTCTTCAGCTGCTGCCTCTCCCCCGACACGGTGACACGGTGGAACACGGTCCCCCGCACCCCAGTCCTGTGCACTCTCAGGCATTATCTTCCTGGCAGAGGCTGTAGCGGGGCGCACGCTTCAGACACAGAGTGACTCTCTTAATCACCCTCGCTAGCGCTGCCATCCTTCCCCAAAGAGAAGAAGCAAGCTAGGGGTGCTGGGTCCCGAGACTCCCAGTCGGTTACACAGTCTCCTGGGGAGCCCCACAAACGCACTCAGGTTCTCTTTGTCCCTGGGAAGCAACTTTCCAAGCCTTCCCTGACAGTAAATTTTAGTCACTCCTCAATCAGATCCTGGGGAACAGGTAGGGGTGGGGGGAGGTGGGTCTCAAACCCTTTCCTCCCCAAGGGCCCTGAGCTTCAAATGCAAGACACTTCCCCTCCTCCCCAGCCACCAGCCCTGCATTCCTAGGGGCCTTGGGAAGAGGAAGCTTTGTCAGGCCACAGAAGGTCCGGTCTGCTCTCCGCCGGGCAGTGGGTGCTCTCTTTGCCACATTTACATAACTAAAGAGACCACTCAAAGAAACCTCCCCTTAACAAAGAAAGCCTGTTCTGAGGTGACTTACTCTGTCCACCTAAGCTAAGAAGCAGGGAGGGAAGCTTCTGGAACCCTGTTATATACGACGGTCAAGTGAAGAAATGGAGGCTCCCAAGAGTAGGGTCCCACAGGTATCGTGTGACAGGGCACTACTTGAACTCAGGTCTCTGCACCTAACCCTTCACCCACTAACTTCCATGTGTATTTGTGGGGTTTTGCCCCAAAGCCCCAAAAGTAGAAAAATGTGATGTCCCATGAGTGATTGGAAATTGGGTATTTTGGGTTTCGGGGAGCCCAGCAGTATTAACACTGTAAGAAGGCTGTTTTCCAGGTAGTTTTTTCAAATATTGTGAAGAAAAACTTTTCTGTTGCAGCGAAACACTATGCACTGTTTAAAGCACAGCCCCCAAGCTGTCTGCTTCTAGCCCAGTTCATGGTCTTGGAGCTATTCTGCACCTTTTTTTAAACTCACAGGAAGCGGGGGAGGGATAAATTGGGAGTTTGGGATTAACATACACACACTACTATATATAAAACAGATAAACAACAAGGACAGCACAGGGAAGTATATTCAATTTCTTGTAATAACCTATAATGGAAAAGAATCTGAAAAAGAATATATCTATATATAGACACACACACAAAACTAAATCACTTTGCTGGACACCTGAAACTAACACAACTTTGTAAATCAACTATACTTCAATTTTAGATTTTTTTAAATAAAAAATTTTAAGAAATACATTGTAAATATAATAATAAAAAACTCGCAGGAAGCGAGAGCTTCCAGCAACTTCTCTCCCCCCTATGGAAAAACCAGTTTTGCCTCCGTTTGCAATTTAATTCCTTCTCTCCATATAAATTTGTGCATTTTGACAAGTCTCCTGTGAACCAGTTATAGCATCCACTTGCCCTCTTATGAATAAAATAAATCTTTACCTCGCGTTCATTTTTATACCTGTAGGAGTTAGGAGTTTCTTTTTCTGAAAAGTATCTTTTACATTTGCTTCTATATTAAAACGAATACAGACACATTATGGAGTAGAATGCAATTTTTGCGTATATTTCTGATACAAAACTTGCATCTCGGAATAAATTTTACACCTTCCAGGTGAGCCTGGAGCTCAATCCTTTCCGGAGGGGCTCAGCCCCGCTGCTCATCTGAAAAGCAACCTCCCCCCGCCCTCCCCGCCCCCGGGAGCTTTGGAAAAACGCTTGCGTCCAGGGCCCAACCCAGGCGGGTTACATCCGAACCTCGGGGGCGGGCGCTAGTCTAGGTGTTTTAAACAGTTGGCCAGGTGGCTCCGGCGGGCGCCCCGGCGGGGATTACCTGACCCTGCAGAGCCGCAGGTGACCGCTCAGGAATCTCCTCGCGCTTTGCTTTTCTCTGGTGCCGAATCTAACAGGAATGCCCGGAATTCCTGCTCCCGCCCCAGGCTGGACAAAGGGTGCAGGCGTCGGAGGGCGGTCAGCCCAACCCGCGACCCAGAGGCCATCGCTGAACCACCTAGGCTTTAGTGGGGACAATCGCGCTTTGCCGTCGGAGGTGGGGGAGACAGGGGTGGATGGTGGCGGAATCCACCGGATCCCGGGGACCTGGTTAGGAGGTGAGGAGCGCGGCATCTCCCGGTGAGACCTACCTGCTGGCCCGTGACGCGGCCGTAGAGGGGCGAGGGTCGCACGGCTGCAGGCAGACCCCTCTGCGCCGGCTCCGCAGCAGCGGGCCGTGGGCGGGGCCCTGCAAAGATCCAGGGCGCGGGGCGGGGCCGGAGGGCTGGAGGCGTCCGCGGGGCCAGAGCGATGCCAGGAGAGGGCGGGGAGCGCCCCCAGCCGACCACGTTGGACATCGTGACAATGAGGGGAGGGACGATTAGAGAATCTGTAACTTGGAATACTTGTAGCCCAAGTTATCCGCGGTACCTCAGGCCATGTGTGCCTCAAAAATGCCGGAAATCTCCACGCCAGACTGTACAATCAAAGATTCATATCAAACTCTGTACCAGGCTCAGCACGTACGTCCTTTCTGCACAAGAAAATTTTACCACAGAAATTACCCACAAAAGTAAACCAAATGACTGTACAATAGGAATTGTTTCCTTGTAGTGGGATCCCAGGGGGTTTATCCTTTTCTTTTAGCTTATCTGTATAAAGAAGGCTTTCTACCCTGAGCGTTTATCACTTAGTTGAGGGGTAAAGTTTAGGAGATACACGTAGGCCAATATTCGGACAGACACGGTGGCCTTGGAGGGAGGGAGATGGCTTTGAGGCCCTCAGGGCCACCTCGAGGAATGATTCTTGTTTTACTCACCAAGCCTGAGTGCAGCCTCTTGACAGAAATCGCCTTGGCCCGCCCACCCTCAGAGGCCTTCTGAGGTCAGAAGGAAGGCCTTAGATACCTGGCAACAGCTTGCTGTCCTTGTAATTGTTTACTAGCTAAGCCCTCCTAGACAACTGATACAATAATCCGTATGCTATAAAAGCTGACGTATAGCCAGCCTTACTTAGGATAAGTTTGATTGCAAATGACATAAAATTCAGCTCAAGCTGGTTGAAACTTCTTTTTTTTTTTTAATTTATTTATTTGGCTGCATCGGGTCTTGGTTGCGGCACGCGGGATCCTCATTGCTACGTGTGGGATCTTCCTTGTGGCATGTGGGACCTTTTCAGTTGCGGCATGCATATGGGATCTAGTTCCCTGACCAGGGATCGAACCCAGACCTCCTGCATTGTGAGTGTGGAGGCTTAGCCACCGGACCACCAGGGAAGTCTCACGCTGGTTGAAACTTTAAAAGCAATTTGCTGGCTCACATGAGTGAAAGGCCAAGGGCAGCCACCTTCAGGGTTGGTCTGATCCAGCTGCTCATCCAGGATAAAGGCACAGGGCAGCCTCCCCACTTGCCAGATCCGCACTCAGGTTGCAAAAGCTGCATGTTGACCACCATACTGAACCCATGCAAATGGTCTGGAAAACTTTGAGGCAGGTCTGGAAACAGCTGACCATCCACCATTGCCACCTGCAGTTAGCTGAAACCAGCTGCTGGTTGAAAGGTCAGACTCAAATCAGGCAGCCCAGCACATCCAGACCGAGTCAAACATTTCTTACTAGATTTGTTTTATGTAATTTGAACCTATGTTCTTTGGCACTTAATAGAGAGTTACTGATAAAAATGTGTCTTTTATAATGAAGACTTGTGAGCCATTGTGAACCACAGCACACTCAGCATCCCCCAGTGATGTCCTACCTGCTCCCAGGAACCTTCATATTTGATGAGGTAGCACTCTTATAACTACAGTGCATCGTATGTCACAGCTGACCTTAAAATAGGGAGATTATCTGGGTGAGCCCGATCTAATCCCATGAACCCTTAGAAGCAGAGAGCTTTCTCTTGCCAGCAGGAGAAATTGGAGAGATTCAAAGCAGGAAAAGGATTCCACATACAATAGCTGACTTGGAGATGGAGGTGGCCAAGTGACAAAGTGTGAGGGCAGCTTCTAGAAGCTGAGAGCAGGCCTTGGTTGGCAGCCAGCAAGGAAGTGGGACTGAATCAAAGATTCATATCAAACTCTGTACCAGGCTCAGCACGTACGTCCTTTCTGCACAAGAAAATTTTACCACAGAAATTACCCACAAAAGTAAACCAAATGACAAGAACAATGACAACAATCCTAGCCTCTTTCTTAAATAACTGTGCGCCAAAGAGAAAATAAAAGCTATAAAGGCAGATTGTTTTGAAATCAGGGCTACCACATAATTATGTTTATGAAGATAACACCAATTTATGTCATTATGACTTCAAAGGTGTTAGGCCTTGGCCCTAAAGCAGTTGAACATTGTGAAATTTAATAACTTTAAATGCATTCATTATCTACGAAAAAAATAATACAAATAATTGAACTAATATTTCAACTCAAAATTTCAGGGAAAGAACTTTAAAACAGACTAAAGCTGGAGTTCCCTGGTGGCCTGTTGGTTAGAATTCGGAGCTCTCACTGCTGTGGCCCAGGTTCAATCCCTGGTGGGGAACATCCCACAAGCCACATGGTGTGGCCAAAAAATATTTTTTTAATGAAAAATAAATAAACAGACTAAAGCAAAGCCAGAAAAAGGAAACAATAGAGACACAATAAAAATGAAAGTTGGGCTTCCCTGGTGGCGCAGTGGTTGAGAGTCCGCCTGCCGATGCAGGGGACACGGGTTCGTGCCCCGGTCCGGGTAGATCCCACATGCCGCGGAGCGGCTGGGCCCATGAGCCATGACCGCTGAGCCTGCACGTCCGGAGCCTGTGCTCTGCAACGGGAGAGGCCACAACAGTGAGAGCCCCGCGTACCGCAAAAAAAGAAAGTTGAATTTAATGATTTTGAAAGCAGTAGAATTGATTAAATAAATCCAAAAGTTGTTCCTTAAGAAAAAAAATTGACGAATCAAGACCACCATGAGATATCACCTCTCACCTGTCAGAATGGCTGTTACCAAAAAAACAACAAATAGCAAGTGTTGGTGAGGATGTAGAGAAGAGGCAACACTTGTGCACTGTTGGTGGGAATGTAAACTGATGCAGCCATCATGAAAAGCAGTATGGAGGGTCCTCAAAAATTAAAAATAGAGCTACCATATGTCCAGCAATCCCAGTTGTGGGTATGCAGACCATTTTGCTGTTCCTCAGAAACCATTTGATCCAACAAATTTACTTCTAGGAATACACCGAAAAGAATTCAAAGCAGGGACTCAAACAGATATTTGTTCATCAGTGTTCATAGCAGCATTATTCACGATAGCCAAAAGGTGGAGATAGCCCAGATGTCCATCAAGATGAATGGATAAACAAAATGTGGTATATGTCCAATGGAATAATATTCAGCCATAAAAAGGAATGAACTTGCAGGACTTCCCTGGCGGTCCAGTGGTTAAGACTCCATGCTTCCATTGCAGGGGGCATGGGTTTGATCCCTGGTTGGGGAACTAAGATCCCACATGCCGCACGGCATGGCCCAAAAAAGAAAAACAAAAAAAGGAATGAACTTGCTACAGAATAGTACATGCTACAACATGGAAGAAACTTGAAGACATTATGCTAGGTGAAATAAATCAGACACAGAAAAGACAAATATTGTATGAGTCCACTTATATGAGGTCCCTAGACTAGTCAAACTCATAGAGGCAGCAGAATAGAGGTTACCAGGGGATGCGGGGAGGGAAGGGTTTGTGTTTAATGGGTGCAGAATTTGTGTGTTGGGGATGATGAAAAAGTCCTGGAGGTGGGTAGTGATGATGGTTGCACAACATTGTCTTTGTACTTAATGCCGGTAAAGTGTACACTTTAAAAAGGTTGAAATGGTACATTTTACGTAATGCATATTTTACCACAATAATAGATGAACAGTAGATAATTTTTTTTTTTTTTTTTTGGCTACTTTGGGTCTTCCGTGCCGCGCGCAGGCTTTCTCTAGTTACGGCGAGCAGGGGCTACTCTTTGTTGCAGGGCACGGGCTTCTTATTGCAGTGGCTTCTCTTGTTGCGGAGCACGGGCTCTAGGCGCGCGGGTTTCAGTAGTTGCAGCGCCTGGGCTAAGTAGTTGTGGCTCGCGGGCTCTAGAGCGCAGGCTCGGCAGCTGTGGTGCACGGGTTTATTTGCTCCATGGCATGTGAGATCATCGTAACATAACATCATCTCTATCCCCTTGTATATCTCCTCTGAATTTCCAGAATCCCTTTCCAGTATGTTCTAGGCTGAATTCTGCCTATGAGGGGCACCCTCACCAGATTCAGAAGGCTGAAGGAAGTAGAAGCCATTCCTCTTGAGAAGCAGCTATGGGTAAGCAGCAAAAATCATCGCTGTTGTCTTTCCTTAGCTTCTGGGGTCCCCCTTGCAAGACCCCCACTTCAGTGCTGTGGGCAGCTGAGACCCTTAGTGAAAGCTTCCAGCAGCTCCAGGTGTCCTCCTGGGGAACCCCTGCTTTGGTCCTGCTGGCACCTGGGATCATTGGTGGCACGTTCCCTGCCATCCCCTCACTTCCAGTGGCTTCCTGTCCTTTCCTCCCCCAACCCCTCCAATGCTTCTGCAAGTCTCCATTTCCCTGTATTAATCCCTCTCTACTTGAAATACCTGGAGTGGCTTCTGTTTTCCTGATTAAACCTTGAATGATACAAACAGTACAGCTTGCATATTCTTGTTTGTGCTCATGAACCCGTGAGCCACTCTAACTGTAGCATAAATTCCTGCAAGTGAAATTTCCAGGTCAATTTAAATTTTGATATTGTATTATTCAGCTAGTGTTGACATAACAAAGTACCAAATGGGACTTCCCTGGTGGTCCAGTGGTAAAAAATCCACCTTCCAGTGCAGGGGACGCAGGTTCGATCCCTGGTCAGGGAACTAAGATCCCACATTCCGCAGGGCAACTGAGCCATGCACTCTAGACCCTGCGTGCCTCAGCTAGAGAGCCCGCGTGCCGCAACAAAAGATCCTGCATGCTGCAGGGAAGATCCCAAGTGCCGCAGCTAAGACCCGACGCAGCCACATTAATTAATTAATTAATTAATCAACTTTAAAAAAAAAAAGTGAAGTACCACAGACTGAGTGACTTGAACAACAGAAACTTATTTCCTCACAGTCTGGAGGCCCATAGTCTGAGATCACGGTGTCAGCAGGGCTGGTTTCTTCTAAGGCTTCACAGGTGTGTCCAAATTTCCTCTTCTTATAGGACACCAGTCATAGTGGAGTAGAGCCCACCTTAATGACCTCATTTTAATTTTATTATCTCCGTAAAGACCCCATCTTCCAATACATTCATGTTCTAAAGTACTGGGAGTTATGATTTCAACATATGAACTGGGGCAGGGGATGCACAACTCGGCCCATAACAGATAGCGGCTAACAACTAGCTCTCTCCCCAGAGATTTACCAAACTACACTCCCTACAGCAACGCACAAGTGAGCCCCGTCCCCACACACCTGCTGACAGAATGTTAGCAAACTTGGTGATCTGTGCCAATCTAATAGGTAGGAAAGGTACAGAGTGTTGTTTTAACTTGCATTTCTCTTACTCTGAGCGAGGTTAACAGCTGTTTCCTGAGTTTATGACTCATTTGTATTTCCTTTTCTGAGAATGGTTTGTTCTCAAACTTTGTCCATCTTCCTATTGGTGTATTTGTCTTTCTCTTATTGATCTGTAGAAGGGCTTCATTAAAGCCATTTATCCAATATGCTGTGCAAATATTTATCTTTCAATTTTGTTCATAATTTTTCTACAATGCAATGATATTTTTATGTAAATTACCCATCTTTTCTTTTATGGCTTCTGGGTTCTATGTCATTCTCAGAAAGTCCTTTCCAACTCTGAAGTTATAAAACAAATTTTCCCATAGTACTTTATTTCATTTTATTTTTTATTTTTTGGCCACGCGGTATGCAGGATAGTTCCCTGACCAGGGATCCAACCTGTGCCCCCTGCCGTGGAAGCGCAGAGTCTTAACCACTGGACCGCCAGCGAAGTCCCTCTTCTAGTTCTTTACTATTTCACTTTTCACATCAATACCTTTGATCCACCTGGAACTTATTTTAACGTAAGCCACGAGGAACAGTGTTTTCTCTCGGCAGGCATTTATCCAGCTGCCCCGACATCAGTCCGCCTTTCCTGCACCAACCTGAAGTGCTCTATTTATTATCTACGGAGTTCTCCTGTGCACTTGGGTCCCTGCCTTTTCGTCCACAAGGAAATGCAAGGACTCATGGGGGAGCGCCTCCTGCTTAAAATGGAAGGTCCACCCTCCCTCCTCAAAAATCATCACTGGTGTCTTTCCTTAGCTTCTGGGGTCCCCCTTGCAAGAGGGTGCAGCCCCTGCACCCCTCTGAGAGCCCACCTTCCTAAGCCCCTCAGGAACACTCTCTTCTGTGGTCAACATCTAAGTGTTGCTTCCCTACCCCCTCTCAGTGGTTGTCCAAATGGACTCAAGTCTCTCACACATTAAAAACAACTAAAAACAAAAACCCTCCTTCAATTCTGTGATCCTCTTCAGCTACTGCTGTCTTTACTCTGGCCCTCAGACCCCGGGTCTCTGAGAGCATCAGCCACTTACCGTCTCTCATTCCCATCTCCTGTTCACTCCTCAATCCACTGAATCAGCTTCCACCCCCATCAGCATAGCGTCGAGAGGGAAGCGAAACTCTGGGCCATGCTCGGTCCTCTGCTCTGTCCTCCCAATTCTGAACCACCACAGGCTCAGTCCACATGGAGCAGGATTCTGACTGGACAGGACGTGGCTCAGGATATCCACGTCCACATAGAGCCCAGGACAGGGAGGCTGAGGGCAGGAGGTTTGGGAGGTAGCCACCTGTCACCCTTTCACAAGTGACCAGTCGGCAGTCTGGGTCTCTCCACAGATGCTGCAGTTTGCTTGAAGCTCCTGAAGAACCAGTGGGGTCTGCAGGAGAAGTGCCCGGTGGTTGCTGGGAGGGTGGCATACAGCACTTCCCATCGGTGGACCGGGCCCTGGGTCCAGCCACCTGCATCAACGTTTTCCCCATTGCCAGTTTGCAGCCTGGAGAAGACTTGTGGGGTCGCTTACAAAGCGGAATGTGCTTCTGAAGTCAGAATTGGGATGATCGCCCAACTGAGGGGCAGAGGGCTGAGGTCAGGAGCTGTGTACTAAGGAATTGGGCCTCCCCCAAGAGAAAGATCTGGCCTTGGTCCCTTTGTCCTGGCTCCTGGGAGGGAACTTCCAAGCCCTTGGAATCTCCCAAGTAACAGGGGATTATTTGTTATTCATGGTGGACCCCTGGACCACACCAGATATTTTATTCTAAGAAAGTGACTTATCATGTGATATCAGCTCATCCTCCAGGGATAGGAGGTTGGTTGGAGACTATGTGGGCCCTGATTCATTCTTCGTAATGAAACCCCCATACAAATGAAATGGAAACAGGACCCTGTGGTCCTTGCCCCCCATGTCCTCTGCCTGCCTTTTGCCTGTGGAAAAACTTTAGCCAAAGAACAATTTTAATCAGAGAAGTGAGAACATGCAGAAACAAAGGAAAACAGTCAAAGGAGACCAAATAATAATAGTTTGGTCATTAAACAAAGTCAAGGACGTTTAGTTCCTCCTCAGGGGCTATAGATACTATTCTGGGCCGTATCCTGCGAACTGAGCTGTGTTATAGATACTGAAAGCCCCACCAGGTGGAAGAAGTTAACTACGTGATGAACAGACTGTAGCCACGACATAAGCTGCCACAATTCCGAGAACAGGCCTCAAGGCGATGGGAACAAACCGACCCTGGAACTGGAGATTAATTGTACTTAAAACAATCAAGATGACGCTTATCAGACCACCGATGGCCAATTTCAAGATGACGGTCAGAGCTGACTGTGCTGTTTCTGCATGTAGCCCCCAGCCTCCGTCTATAAAAGCTCTTGCCCCCGATTGTCAGTGGGGGAGTCGGGCTTTGGACGGGAGTCCACCCTCCCCTCCAGTTGCCGACATCCAAAAGAAAGCAAAATTTCTTTTCCACCAACCTGGCCTCTTTATTGGCTTTTGAGCGGCGAGCAGCCGGGCCCCACTTTCGGTTACACAAACGCTGGACATGGAAGCTGAGTGAGCTTTCCAGGTTGGCAAGCCTCTGTGCATTCTCACGCATCACGGCTGGGAGGGGTGATGCCACGCATGGCTCCACAGGGACAGGATGGGCAAAGCTCACGTTTGGACGCCCCCCAGACTCCACCTTATGCTTCTCTCCCTACGACTGGTTCTAATTTGTATGCCTCCCTGTAATAAATGTGGCTGTGAGTATAATAGTTTTCAGCGAGTTCTGTGAGTCATTCCAGCAAATGATCAAACCTGAGGGTGGTTGCGAGGACCCTGAAATTTGTAGCCCCTAGATCTAAAGTAAAGGTGGTCCTGAGACCCCTGAACTTGCAGCTGGTGCCTGCAGTCAGGGCAGTCTTGTGGGGACTGTTCCCTCAGATAGGCCGGTTGGCCGAACTTGTTGCAGCTAGTTTGAGAAGTCTTGGGCAGACGTGGCAGTCTGGAGGGCTCTGCCCTTAACCTAGCAGCTTGGCTACCTCTCAGGCAGGGCTGTTCCGTTCCTACATTTTCCCAGTGGGGCCGCTACAAGTGGCCAACAGGCTATCTGACCTTCTCTGTGGCCAGGACCCTGCCCCTAGACTCACAGTCCCTGTTGTCTTAGAGCAGTTGTAAGTGTAGGGCTGGAATCTTTTACTTTTTGTCTTCGCTTTGCCTGATCAAGTGAGCTTGACACAGGGGATGAGACTGAGGGAAAGACTCGGGGTCGGGGGTTCCTGAGCCCCTTGAAGTTGCTTGCAAGATTCTATGGTTATGGACCTACCATATAGCACAGGGAACTCTGCTCAATATTCTGTAATGACCTAAATGGGAAAAGAATTTGAAAAAGAATGGTTACATGTATACGTATAACTGGATCACTTTGCTGTACACCTGAAACTAACACAACATTGTTAATCAACAATATAAAAAAGTCCAATATAAAATTTCAAAAAATATTCTATGTGTATGGATCTGTGGATTTTTCTGGAGAGGATCCATGGCTTTCCTCAGATTCTCAAAGCAACACTGCAGGTGCCAAGACATGAAGCGCATACAGATCCATCTGAGATTCACCCTGGGCTCATGGGCAGGTGTCAAGATGCTAACAAAACACCAAGAGGCTCCAGGAAAGAGATTAGAGGAGGCCTTTGAAGACAAATATGTCCGCTTGGGGTAAAGTCATATCCAAAGATTTCATCTGATAATTCCTGAGCCATGTGTCTTGGGATGTGCATAGTTGTGATGTTGGAAAGAGTGTGAAAATGCAGTCTCATGCAGCGGGAAGGGCAGAGTTGATCCCAGTTGGGTGACAGCTTTTCCCCAGGCTGGAGCCGGAGATGGAACAATGGGTTCTAGGAAAAATGTGAGGATCTCCCACCTCACACCGGGGACTGGGGGCTGATCATTCAGGAATGGAACGTCACAGAGCCAGGGCCAAAAGCAGGGCCGCATCCTTACCCAAGAGTGGAGGTGTTAAGACAAAGGTTCTGGCAAAGCTGAAATCTGAGAGTGGGCAAGGTAAGGTGGGGTCAGCTCAGCCTGGAAAAAGCATTGTGCAGGTCAGTCTAGTTACCCTGCGAAGCTCAGTTCTCAGTTACAAAACGGTCACGAGACCTACAATAGAGGGCGCTATCGTGCGGTCCATGGAGCCGTGCGTAAGGGAGTGCCAGCCACTGGAGGTGAATTCAGGCCCAGCCAAGAAGGACCAAGGTCCAGCCCCACAGCCTGAATATGCCAGAAGCAAGTCCTCATGTCCCCAGGACCTTAAGCTGAAGGGCACGGTGGCCTGGACAGGATGGATTACCAGCCCCCCTTTGTAAGGAGCCTGTCCAGGCAGACCGATCTCACTTTCTAGGATGGTAGAGTGGGCCTGTGTGCACAGACAGGCAGCCAAAGGATCCTCCCAGGTCCAATGAACCAGGGCTTATTGGTTAATTTAACAAAAAGACAAAAGGTGAGCTTGTCCAGACAGAAGGAGGTTTAAAGCCACAGATAGAACAACAGATGAGTCAAGACAAATGGCGTCTGGGGATTCCCTGGCGGTCCAGTGGTTAGGACTCTGTGGTTCCATTGCAGGGGGGCACGGGTTCGATCCCTGGTCGGGGAACTAAGGTCCTGCAAGCCGTGCAGTGCAGCCAAATAAATAAATAAATAAACGAAATAAAGCCAAATGGTGTACAACCCCTGGTGACACCAGTTTTATCTTCTCTTTTCTTCCCCCCCCACCTCTAAGCTAGACTGCATCCTGAATTCTAGTTTTCTCCAATATTTGGCTACCACTCTTCCAACTCACGTCTCCAGTTTTTCTCCCACTTTTGACTTGGCATCATCAAGAAAGACAGCTGCCCTTTTCCTGAAGCCCCACCAAGACAACCTGAGAAATCTGACATCCACCTGAGACAGCTGACAATTGCCCCCTCGTTAGACCATCCTCATCCTCATGCCTGTTGCTGTGGAAACGACTCAGAAAGTTAACCTGAACGCAGCATCAGAGACATTTCAAACTGCCCAGGATGCTTTGACCCTGACATCTAGAAATCCTCCCGAGTGGCAGCACTCAGGACTCAGACCCCAGGTTGATCATGTGCTCCAACCATGAACCTTTGTTTATTTATTTTTATTTTTATTTTTTATTTTTTTGCGGTATATGGGCCTCTCACTGTTGTGGCCTCTCCCGTTGCGGAGCACAGGCTCAGCGGCCATGGCTCATGGGCCCAGCCACTCCGCGGCACGTGGGATCTTCCCGGACCGGGGCACGAACCCGTGTCCCCTGCATCGGCAGGCGGACTCTCAACCACTGCGCCACCAGGGAAGCCCAACCATAAACCTTTGTTTTGCTTTAAGGAGAGACTGGTTTCATGAGATGGAGCCATCTACCAATTCAGCTTCTGGACCTTGAAACTTCGTACAAGAAGTTTTAAAGGCGGGACTGTAGAGGAACAAAATTTGCCACCCCAAAATGTCTCTTGAGCATGCGGATTATTTCGCATCAAAACCATCAAGATGCCGTTGTATCTTCTGAGGGAGGGACCTTGGAACTGCTCCAGCCAAACTCCCCTCCTTGCAGGCCCCTCCTCCTCAGCACTGGAGGCAACCACTGTTTTCCGGATGCGATGGCCCAGCCTTGGGGACAACCACCCCTTGAAGAAGAACTGCAGGCGACATGCTGGGTGGGGCCGAAGCAGCAAAGCACTCGGGACTCCTCCTCTGGCCTCTTTAGCGTCTATGGAACCCTCTCTGCCTTCGGCCCACACCACCTGACTGCCACGGTCGTGTGGTCCTTCTCCATGAGCCTCAGTTCAGATGTGGTCTTAACCTGGGGGCCATGAGTTCAGGGGAGCCACAAACTGGGATGGGAACAAAGCCCGCATCTTCATTTTCACCGAGCCTTAAGTTTCCTTTAATTGTAAAAGTGGGCAACAAACCACAGTTATCTTAGCGGTTCTGTGACTGTCACTCTATCAGTGAGGGTTTTAAGCAGAGAAACAATCAGTAGAAGGTACAGTTAATTCTCATTCTTTGCGGTAGTTATGTTCTATAAAATTGCTGCAAACACTGAATTAGTAAACACTGAAACATTGCTCCTGGGGGAAATTTCATCAACCGATCAATATACAACCTTGCTTATGTGTGTTTCTGTTTAAAGACACCTAATTTCATATATATGTTGATTCGTTAACATTGAACTCAGAGCCAACATCGCTATAACTCAGCTGTGAACGAAGCTCATGTAACACACATATTTTCTCCTTTAGGTTCATGATACACAGCTTAGGACACTAGACAGCACTTCAGCGCTATGCATGGGGGCCATTTCAAACAGCAAAATCACCAACAAGAAGGACAAAAATGCTAAAACCATGGCACTAAATGTACTGTCAAAAGGACCCTTGCTTGCACTGTGAGAGCTGAACCAAGAAGGCAGGTCGCCTCACTCGACCTCCGCTAGGAACACGCATGCTGGATGCCTCACAATTTTTGCCTCTCTGTACGTGTCCTGGATGACCGTGGGAACAACCTCGTATGGCCACAAAAGCACCATGAGTATGGATTTGGGGGTTACAAATAAACTTTAGTGAGTGGTTGAATTTGCAAATACAAAATCCAAAAATAATGAGGATCACCTGTATATATTAAGAGATTTATTGTATTGTGAGGAATTGGCTTTCAGGATTATGGGGGTGGGCTCATCCGAAATCCACAGGGCAGGCTGTCGGGAAGGGCAGACCGGAGCTCTCGGACAGGAGCAGACATACACGAGCAGAATTTCTCTGGGGAATCTTCCACTCTGCTCTTAAAGTCTTTTAACTGTCTGAATTAGGCCCATCCAAATTATCTAGGATAATCTCCTTTACTTAAAGTCAACTGCCTATGGTCTTTCAGCCCATCTACAAAGCATCTTCCCTGCAACACCCAGTTTAGTGTTTGACTGAAGAACCAGGGACGGTAGCCTAGGCAGGCTGACACATCAGAAGACCATCAAAGTCACCGAAAGAAGTCACGTTACAGGAGTGATACTGAAGTATGATAAAGACAATGTATTATCCGGTTTCGCTTTTAATAGCGAGCATGACAGAACACAAAAGCCACAGTGTTTTCTGTACTGAAAAATTCTTGTGAATGGAAGGATGAACCAGCAAAATGGAAATGCCATGGGATGTCTATCCCTTCTGAAAATGCATTTAAAGATGTTGGGGTGGGGGGTAAGGGTGTTGTGTAAGGAAAGCTCAATTCAAAGAAGCTGGAACCAGGGAGAGCAGCTGGGTGCTGTGTGACCACCTAGAGGGGTGGGATAGGGAGGGTGGGATAGGGAGGGTGGGATAGGGAGGGTGGGAGGGAGACGCAAGAGGGAGGGGATATGGGGATGTATGTATATCTATAGCTGATTCACTTTGTTATACAGCAGAAACTAAAAAAAAAAAAAAAAAGAAGCTGGAACACTTCCAGCACTTGGATGTGCTATTTCACAATAAGCTTTTATTGGAGCATCCTCCAAAATTGCTCACCAGTCGCCCAGAGAAAAGTCTCCCACGCTGTCGGGGGGACATGTTACAGTGCCATGGCACATGCACAGAGATTATCCAACTGCTTTTTGGATTGGACCAGAAGAAAACACTGGAAGCAGTTTCCTTGTCACATGGTGTGATATGTTCTAGAATAGATGACATTTCTTTTAACATTTTGAAGCAGGTCGCTGGGGAAACAGCAGCTTCACTCTCCTCACTGTGGGCGTGCTGGTGCTACCAAAGAATTCTTACTTTCCGAGTGGCTTTTGCAAACTACAAAGGCTGTGGACATTTTGAAAGCAGTAAAAAGTATCTTTGCCAAATAAAACTTTGCCTGGGAAGAAAAGCTTCATTCTCTATCCAGATGGACCTCCTGCAAATCTGATTTTGCACACTTAGTGATAAAACTCTCCATGTTGTCATTACTCAGCGCACGGGCAATAAAGACTTTTGTGACATCTCTGAAAGATGTTGTGTCAACTTTCATAAAAGTCCTCAACTTCATCAGAAGCAGGTCTCTCAATGACTGCATTTGCAAGCAGCTTGTCAGGAAATGGGAACACAGTCCGTGAAGTGCTTCTCATTGGCTTTCAAAGGACAAGTGCTCTGTTCAGACTAACAGCAGAAGTCTTATTATTTTCTGAAAGAAAAAGAAAGGCCACTTCTGGAAACGCTTTGAAGGAAAAAATTTTATCCTCGGGTTGGCTTACTTGGTAGGTATTTTTAACTGTATGAAAGAGATGTCTTCCTCTTCGAGGTCCCGGAGTCACCATTTATGCTGCTCCTAAAAAATTTACAAACTGGGACAATAAGGAAGGAGAATATAGTACCAATGACATCTTTGCAAATGATCCCGGGCTGGGGACGTGCTCTCTTAGGACAGAGAGCAGACACAAAATGCTCTAACAATCTCTTTGCAAAGAGAAATTTGCCAACACCTGGCAACATTTCATAACTCTTTCAAAAGTTATTTCAGTCTTTAGGGAATCAAAATTGAACCATGAATCCACAATTCTTTTCTTCCTGAGATAATGTGTTCCTGAATTTTGACCTAGCTAAAGATGAACTCATTTTTCTTAGGACAAAAATACTTATGACGAGGAGAGCTTAACTAAAAAAGCCTTGAAGAATTCTGGTATTCTTTGAGAAAAGCCTGTCTTCTCCTAGTAAAGCAAGCCCTAGAAGCTTAGATATAGATCTTTGCAAGTCAAGATTTTCAGGACTTATAACATTGAAAAGGAAAACAAATCAACCAGATGTACAGGCACTTGCTGCTTCACCTTGCACTTCTATGTTATGCAGAGGGCATCATTCCTTAAACCTCACGAACCAACCTCTGTTAGCTTTCATACTTTTCTTTCACAGCTACCTCACCTCCCTCAGCCTTCATAGAATTGAAGAGAGTTGGGGCCTTGACCTGGATTAGGCTTTGGTTTAAGGGAATGTTGTGGCTGGTTTGGTCTTCTATCCAGACCACTGAAACTTTCTCCACATCAGCAATAAGGCTGCTTCACTTTCTTATCATTCATGTGTTGATGAGCAGCACTTTTAGTTTCCTTCATGAACTTTTCTTCTACATTCACAACTTGTGGTGCCAGAGGCCTACCTTTCAGCCTGTCTCAGCTTTCGATGTGTCTTTCTCGCTGAGCTTAATCATTTCTAGCTTTTGATTTAAATTAAGGGACATGTGACTCTTCCTTTCACTTGAACACTTAGATGTCATTGTAGGGTTATTAACTGGCCTAATTTCAATATTGTGTGTCAGGGAATAGGGAGGCCCAAGGAGAGGGAGAGAGACGGAGGAACGGCCGGTAGGGGGAGCAGGCAGAACACACACCTTGATTGATGAAGTTTTCAGTCCTATGTGGGTGTGGTTCGTTGTGCCTCAAAACAATTACAGTAGTAACATCAAAGATCACTGATCACACTCCTCGCTTCCGCTGCAGGGGGCTCGGGTTCCAGCTCTGGCTGGGGAACTAAGACCCCGCATGCCGCACGGTGTGGCCGAAAAAATTAAAAAGGCAAAGATCACTGATCACAGGTCACCACCACAAAAATAATAATCATGAGAAAGTTGGAAATATTGCTAGAATTACCATTGAAAAGTTTGAAATATTTCAAGAATATGACACAGAGACACGAAGTAAGCAAATGCTGTTGGAAAAATGACGTGAATAGACTTGCTTGACACAGGTTGCCACAAAACTTCAATTTATAAAAGATGCAATACCTGCAAAGCACAAGTCAAAGCGCAGTAAAATAAGGTGTGCCTAGGAAGTTCCCTGGTGGCCTAGTGGTTAGGATTCCGGGCTTTCACTGCCGTGGCCCGGGTTCCATCCCTGGTTGGGAAACTGAGATCCCACAAGCCGGGTGGCATGGCCCAAAAAAACAAAAAGGAAACAAGATGTGCCTATACCATTTACATTCTACCAGCAATATATGAGTTCTAGCTCTGTATCCTTGACCACTTTTGGCATTGTCAGCAGTTTTAACTTTAGCCACGGTGGTGGGTATGTAGTAGTATCTCATAGCAGTTTTTTGTTTTTTTTTTTCATTGCAGTTTTAATTTGTATTTCTCTGATGACGAATCATGTTGAGCACGTTTTTATGTGCTTTTTTCCTAACCAGATATCTTCTTTTTTAAAGTGTCTGTTCAAGACTTTAGTCTCTTTATTGGGTTGTCTTTTTATTATGGATCTTTAATCCTTTATTATTTTGAAAATACATATGTATTGTGAACTACATATGTATTAGAAATACATATGTATTGTGAATATTATCAGAAATACATATATATTGTGGACATTTTCTCCTAATCTGTGGCTTGTCTTTTCATTTTCTTAACAGTGTCTTCTGACGAGCAGACATTTTAATTTTGATGAAGTCCAATTTATCATTTTTTCCCCATTTATGGTAAATACCATTTGTGTCCTAAGAAATCTTTCCCTACCCTTAAGTCATAAAGACATTCTCCTTTGTTTTCTTCTAGAACTTTATAGTTTTAGGTCTTGTATTTAGGCCTGTGATCCATCGTGAATTATTTTCATATATAGGGTGAAGTAAAGTCAAGGTTCATTTTCTAAAATATGAATACCTAGTTTTTTAAACCCCACTTGTTAAAAAGGCTATCTTCTCCCCATTAAATGTCTCAGTACCTTTATCAAAAATCAACTGACTGTGTATATGAGGAATTACTTCTGGACTTTCTAGTCTGTCTCATTTTCTATATATTTATCCTTAAAATAGTAACACAGTGCCTTGATTACTGTAGCTTTATAATAAATTTTGAAACTATTTAGTATAAGTCCTCTGGCTTTCTTTTATTTTTCAAGACTGTTTGGCTATTCTAGTCCCTTGCATTTCCATATAAGTTTTAAAATGATCCTGTTGGGACTTCCCTGGAGGTCCAGTGGTTAAGACTCCGAAATTCCACTGCAGGGGGCACGGGTTCAATCCCTGGTCAGGAAACTAAGATCCCATATGCCGTGCGGCACGGCCCCCCCCCCCAAAAAAAATTATGCTGTCAATTTCTGTAAAAAAGTTTGCTGAGATTATGATGATTGGGTTGAATCTATAAATGTGGAGAAGATCCACATCTTAACAATATCGAGGCTTCCAATCCACAAACATGGTGTATCTCTCCAGTTATTTATTTAACTTCTTTTCACAATGTCCTGCTCATCTTTCATTAAATTTACTTAAGTATTTTGTTTTTATTAATGCAATTATAAATTGTAGTTAAAATTTTTTATATTTTCCAATTGCTTAATGATTTGTACATAAATACAACTGGTTTTTATATGTTGATCCTTGTTATATAAATCCTTGTAAACTTTATAAAAATTTTTCTTTTTAGTGATAGTATTTTGGAAGATTCCTTGTTATTTTGCTACGTAGACAATCATATCATGTGTGAATAAAGAACTTTAGTTCTTGCTCCCCAATATTTTTCTTTTTTTTTTTTAGGCCACGCCATGGGCGGCTTGTGGGATCTTAGTTCCCCCACCAGGGACTGAACCCAGGTCCTGGCAGTGAAAGCACCAAGTCCTAACCACTTGACCGCCAGTGAATTCCCTCTTGCTTCCCAATCTTTATGCCTTTTTATTTATTTTCCTTGCCTAATTGCACTGGACTTCCAATACAATATTAAGTAGAAATAATGAGAGCAGACATCCTTGCCTTGTTCATTATCTTAGGGAAAAAAGATTCGACATTTCACTATGTAACATGATGTTAGTGGTAGGTTTTTCATAGATGTTCATCAGTTTGTTAAAGTTTGTCAGGCTTTGTTTATTATGAATGTTGATTATTGAATGTTGACAAATTTCTTTTTACTTTTATTTGGACAATTGTATTTTCTCATTTATCCTATAATGTGGTGAATTACATTGATTTTCAAATCTTAATCAACTTTGAATTAAGGATACACCCCACTTGGTCATGATGCATTATCATTTAAATATATTTCTACATTTAACTTGCTAATATTAAAAGGATTTTATGTTTATGCTCATGAAGGATATTGGGGTATTTTTCTTGTAATGTCCTTCTCATACTTTGGTATCAGCGCTCATAAAACAGATTGGAAATTCTTCCTTCCTGTATTTTCTGAAATAGGTTAGGATTGGTGTTTCTTCTTTAAACATTTGATAGAATTTATTTACAAAGCCATGTGGGCCTGGGATTTTCTTTGTGGGAAGGTTTTGAATGATGAGTTCAATGTTTTCAGTAGATGTAGGGATTAGCTATTCAGATGTTCCATTTCTTTTTGTGTCAGTCTTGGAAAGTTGTGTTTTCAAAGAATTTGCTCATTTTGTCTAAGTTGTTAAATTTATTGGCTATTTGTCTTTTCATTTCTTTTTTCTTATCAGTCTTGCTATTAATTACACTAATCCTTTTCATCCTTCCAGTGAACCAACTTTTGCCTTGATTTTCCTATATCATTTTCATTCTTATTTTTATTATTCCCTTTTTCTGCTTATTTTGAGATTTTCTCTTCCTTTTTTACCTTAAGGTGGAAATTTACGTCACTAATTTAAAATCTTTTTCCTTTCTTTTCTAAAGCATTTAAAGTTATAAACTTCCATCTAAACCCTGCTTTATTTGCATCCCAAATGCATTTTCATTATCATTCACTTTGTAGTATCATCTAATTTTTCTTTTGATTTATACTTTGACCCATTCAGAAGTGTTTTTCGGAAGTGCACTTAATGTCCAAATATTTAGGGATTGTCTAGCTGTCTTGTTTTTACTGATTTCTAATTTATTTCTATTATGCCAGAGAATACGCTACATATGTTTTTCAGTCTGAAATTTCTTGAGCTTTGTTTGGTGGCCTAGAATATTCTGGTGAATGTTCAATGTGCACTTGAATGTGTATCCTCACGTTGTTAGGTCTAATTGGCTAAATAGCGTTCAATTCTTCTACATCACTACTGATACTTGTCTACTTACTTTATCTATTACTAAGTGAGAAGTGTTAAAATCTGCAACTGTGATTTGCAAATTTGTCTATTTTTCCTTTTAGCTCTGTCCATTTTTGCTTCACATATTGTAAGACTTTTATTAATATACATTTAGGATCGCTATACATTTCTGATAAATTGACCTTTTTTTCATTATGAAACGATGCTCTTTATCTTTGGTTATCCTCCTCGGTTTTTCGTTTTGTTTTGTTTTTTGTTTTTTTGCGGTACGTGGGCCTCTCACTGTTGTGGCCTCTCCCGTTGCGGAGCACAGGCGCCGGACGCGCAGGCTCAGCAGCCATGGCTCACGGGCGCAGCCGCTCCGCGGCATGTGGGATCATTCCCAGACCAGGGCACGAACCTGCGTCCCCTGCATTGGCAGGCGGACTCTCAACCACTGCGCCACCAGGGAAGCCCTATCCCCCTCGTTTTGAAATCTACTTTGTCTGACATTGATATAGCCACAACAGATTTCTTACGCCTGGTGTTTTCATGGTATATTCCTTTCCATCTTTTTATGTCAACCTTTTTCTTTGTATTTAATGGGCACCTCTTGTAAATAGCTTATAGTTAGTTCTTGTGTTTTTCATCCAGTTTGACAATCTCTACCTTTCGTTTAGTCCATCTTCACTTACTGTAATTATTGGTATGATTGAGTTTAAATAAACTATCATTCCATTATTTGTTTTCTAGTATCCCATCTAATCCTTGTTCTTCTACCTTATTTGGGGTTATTTTTTAACATTTCACGTCTTTCCTTCTTTTTTTTTTGCGGTACGCGGGTCTCTCACTGTTGTGGCCTCTCCCGTTGCGGAGCACAGCCTCCGGACGCGCAGGCTCAGCGGCCATGGCTCACGGGTCCAGCCGCTCCGCGGCACGTGGGACCTTCCCAGACCGGGGCACGAACCCGTGTCCCCCACATCGGCAGGCGGACTCTCAACCACTGCGCCACCAGGGAAGCCCACATTTCACATCTTTGGAATTAATATTCCATATTCTCTATTGGCTTGTATTATTTTATTTAATGTTTGCTCTAGGGATTACAATACTCATCTTTAACTTATCACTGCTTACCTTAAATTAACATTATACTAGCTTAAGTGTAATACTAGAATCTTAAAATCATATAACTTCATTGACCTACTTCCCTTAGTTTGTGCTATTTTTGTCATGTACTTTACTTTTACATATATTATAAACCCCAGAATATACGTGTATGTTTTTTGCCTTAGACAAAGACTACCTTTCAAAGGATAAATTATTTACCATTTCCAGTGCTCTTTATTTCTTCTGGAAGATGCAGTTTACCAGCTGATATCATTCCCCTTCGGCATGAAAACCTTTCTTTAGCATTTCTTGAAATGCAAGTGTACTTACTGGTGATGAGTTCTCTCAGCTTCATTTGTTTGAAAATGACTTATTTCTCCTTTATTTTTGAAGAACACCTTGTAGATTTAGAATTCTAGATTGATATTTTTCCTTTAGCACTTTAAAGATATCATCCATTGTCTTATAATTTTCCTGATGAGACTTAGCCATCATTCTTATAGGTGTTCCTTTGCACATAATGGGTCTTTCCTGTCTGGCTTTATCTTTGTTGTTCGGCAATTCAGTTATGATGTGCTGAGGTGTGTATGACTTTCTTCTTGGGTCAGTAGGTTGTTTTTCGTCAATTTAGATATTTTTAAGCCATTACTTTTCTAAGAGATTTATTTCTGCCCACTCATTCTTTCCTCTCCTTCTTGGGATCAATTACACATGATGGACAGTTTGGTATTGTCATTGAGGTTCTGCTCATTTTTCTCCCAACATTTTTTCTTTGAGCTTCAGTTTGGATCATGTAGGGGAGGAAAAATATCTTTTCCCTCTACCCTTCTAAGTTCTTGGCTGGAGCCCTGTAACAAAAGACAGATTAAAAAGAGAGAAGCATACAAATTTATTTAATATAAGTCTTACATGATGTGGGAGCCTTCATAAGGAAATGAAAACCTGAAGAAGTGGTTAAACCTTAGTATTTTTATGTTAGATTTGATGAAGGGTGGAGAGTTGTGGAAAAATATGATAGAACCCCCCAAAAAAGGGTATGAATTGAGTGTAGTAAACCGGGGGAAACAGCAAGGCCTGTTCCTTCAAATTCCCTCTTGGTGTCCGTCTGTCTTGAGAGATAAGGGTGATCCTTTCCTCCGGGTATAAGGAGGGCACCTCTCATATGAGGGTTCTATGACTTGCTTCAGGGGAGGCTCTGTAAGTCCTTCCTGCACCTGCTGTTTCTCAAATTCCTTCAGCTTGAAATATTTAATATGATATCATATTTTGGGGTAGCATGCTTTGACCTCTATATTACTATTGGTCTATCTTCTAGTTTACTGATACTTTCTCCTGCTGCTAAGCCTTTCTAGTGAATTTTTTAATATATTGTTTTCAGTTCTAGGATTTCCATTTGGTTCTCAGAGTCTCCATCTCTCTCCAGAAATTCCCCATTTCATTTATCTTTTCCTGTAAATTCTTTAACATATTTACAACGATTAAAGTCCTTGCTTACAAATTTCAACATGAGTTGTTTGCTTTTTTCTCGATTGTGGACATTTTCATACTTCATTGCACATATAGTTAGTTACCTTTTTCTTACTGGACATTATGTATGACATATTGCAGAGTTTGGATTGTTACCGTCCCCTGAACACTGTTGGGTTTTGTTCTAGTAGGCAATTAAATTCCCAACAGATTCCCCCATTGATTACGTGGGGGCTTAGTTTTAGGCTTTAGGTTTTGTTAGGGTGAGTCTATCTTAGTTTTGCATTTTGCCCTTAGTCCTAGGGTTTAATCCATGGGCCTGGAACGTGCTGTTACTTCTGAAGTATGATTCTTCTGAGTTTCAAAGAAAAGCTTAAGTGTTTATCAAACACCTCTAACTGGGCAGAACTTGAACTTCAAACTTCTCTCCAGCACCAGGTATGTGCTGGAACCTGTAGCCAGCGATTTCACCTTTCCCTTGTTTTCCCCTGTGCTCGAGACTCTTGCTCTGCTCATCAATTTAGGACTCAACCAAGAATTTGAAGGCCACTTGTATGCATATTTTATGGCTTTCTTCTCTGTCTCCCTCATCTTCAGGAAAGTTTCCAGACTCAAACTCCAACCTGACTTCTCAGTTTAGTAAGACTCCCTTTCTGCTTAAACTCTATGCCCAAAGGTTCATGCTAATCGGGGTGCAGGGTTGGGTACCCTTGAGGGGAAAGATGGTTAAACATGTATCTCCTCCCGTGTCCTTACCTTCTTTCAAGGATGGTTTCTGCTCCAGTTTCTATCTGGTATTGTTTGGTCTTCAACACCTTCAGAAGTTGATTCCTATATTTTGTCGAGTTTATAATTATCAACAGGAGGGTTAGTCTGTTACAAGCCACTCCATCATTACCAGAACCAAACTCCCTAACTGTATTTTAAATGTAAATACATCTTGTGGAGGGGGAGGTCCAAGAGGGAGGGGATATATGAATACATATAGCTGATTCACTTCATTGTACAATTGTAGAGCAACTACAAATTTAAAAAATGTAAATACATCTTACCTAATGTATTAGTGAACACATAACACAATTCTATCACAAATGATGTACTTTAATATTTTTAAAACTTTTTTCAGGGCTTCCCTGGTGGCGCAGTGGTTGAGAGTCCGCCTGCCGATGCAGGGGACGTGGGTTCGTGCCCCAGTCCGGGAGGATCCCACGTGCCGCGGAGCGGCTGGGCCCGTGAGCCATGGCCACTGAGCCTGCACGTCTGAAGCCTGTGCTAAGCAGCGGGAGAGGCCAGGGCAGTGAGAGGCTCGCGTACCACAAAAAAAAAAAAAAAAAAATTTCAATATACTTGATTTCCCTTATAATGCTTTAAAAAAAAAAAGTATTTGAAAACATCATTCTGAAAAGGTTTCAAAAGCTTTGCCAGACTCCCAAAAGAACTCCCAACACAAAAATGTTAAGAACTTGAAAAACGTACGTTAAGAACTCCTGGCCTTAGAGAGTCCCTCCTGCTGCTGCCATAGGTTTCCTGCAGTTGAGGGAAGGAGTTTCTCGAGGATTCCTTCATTACCTACTGAATACCTACCATGTGTCAGGGACTGTCCTAGGCCCATGAGACGGAACAGTAAATAAAACCAAGTCCCTCCACTCAGAGGTTGGCAGGAACACGAGTGTTCTTTTCACATTTCCATGTCGAAGGACCAGCAGTAAAGTCTTTCTCCTCCAATGACGGGGTTACCTGATGTGGAGGAACAGCCACTGGCTCATAAATATTAATTGGATAAAATCCTGTTGGGAGGCTCTACTCACAAGTTTATTTGTTCTCATCCCTCTTCATCCTACTGTCACAGAGCCTCCACCCTTTTCCTAACCGTGGGAGAAAAGGACGTTGCAGGTGGGCAGGAGGAATGTCAGGTGCTGCAGGGAAGCCATAAACTAGGGGAGGACCAACCACTGGATTTGCAGCCTTTGGTCACTGGCACCCTTAACGAACTCAGTGCTGAGGTGGGGACAGAAGCCACACTACTGGAGGCAAAGTGGGAGGCAGGAGTGTGGTCCTTCTCGAAGTCTGGCAATAAAGGCTAGAGGGAACGGCTAGGCAGGGAGGTAGGCTCAGGAGACAAGCTCTCTTGAGATGAGAAACGCTTTGGCACTTTTTTTTTTTTTTGCGGTGTGCGGGCCTCTCACTGTTGTGGCCTCTCCCGCTGCGGAGCACAGGCTCTGGACGCACAGGTCCAGCGGCCATGGCTCACGGGTCCAGCCGCTCCGCGGCATGGGGGATCCTCCCGGACCGGGGCACGAACCCGTGTCCCCTGCATCGGCAGGTGGACTCTCAACCACTGCGCCACCAGGGAAGTAGCTTTGGCACTTTTTAAGGCTGAGGGCAGACAAAGATTGGGTTACAATGAAGTAATTAGTGGGCCAAGTATGGGTAAATGGGACAACTCTGAGATAAGCACAGGACAAGCATTCAACAAACTGTAGTTCTTGTACCCAACTGGAATCCACTTTTTTGGCGGGGATTCCACACCATCTCTGTGTGCTGAGTGCACTTCCTGCAGATTCCCAGACCCTATCACTACATAGATTGAGTTTGGAGGTGAAAACCCATTGGCCTGAGACAATCTTCGGCTTCCTTCTCGACGCCTCTGTCAGGTGTCCACATCCTTGTGGATGTGCTGCCACCTGCTGGAAGGATGATGGAAGTGGCGACAACCATTTGCCGTAGGGAGCTGCTTTTCTAAAATGGCTGCAAAACCCTCACCCAATCCAAACCAGAAACCAGAGGAAGCAGGCAGGCCTAGGATTAAGTCTGCAGGACTCCCTCCATGCAAGCCCTAGAGCTCCTCTGCCATCGCAAAGGGTAACCACCCTCCATCCTCATCTTCCTTTCACTGGAAGTCGGCATAATACCCCTGGCCGGAATGACTAGTAAGACACAGGGCTGGACTGTTTCCTTCACTTGAAGGAAAAACTGCAGTTAGGAAGAAGGAATCCTATCTTTCTGCTCGTGTCTTGCCCCACAGCCGGTTACAGAGAGGCTGAGGTAAACGCCTGACACACTACCAGCACCACTGACTGCCAGTGGGTTACCAAAGTGGGTTCAGACTTATCTCAATGCAGGCCCTACCCTAGGAGCCAAGAACTCCTGCAACTGGGCTGCTAGCAGGGTCAGGTTCAGCCCCCCTGCCAAAGGGAACCCAACCCCCCCCCCCCATCACCACAGGGTCTTAAAAGTTAACACAAGTACTGAATAAGCACTGGCTCTGCCAAGCCGGCAAATTCTAAATCATGTTGCTAGATGGCCGAAGAGTGCACTCCACTTTCAGGTTTAAACCCAGAAAACAGCTGCGGGGTAATGGAGAAGGCCCTGCAGACCCAAAGACCAATCTCACAGGCCCCTTCTTCAAATTCCAGTTTGGGACAGACTGAGGTGCTATGAATGACATAACTTTTCACATGCTCAGCTAAAACTCTACTCAGCGTTGCTTTAAGACGTAACATATTTTAACTCGTGAGTAGCCCTAATGGGCTCCAACTAATTAAACTTTTAATTCTAGAAAAATATAGGCTACCAAGGGTTCATTTCATTATTTTGCTTTTAATTTTTATCAGAGTATAGTTGCTTTACAATGTTGTTAGTTTCTACTGTACAGCAAAGTGAATCAGCTATACGTATACATATATCCCCCTTTTTGTGGATTTCCTTCCCATTTAGGTCACCACAGAGCACTGAGTAGAGTTCCCTGAGCTAGACAGTAGGCTCTCCAATGGTTCATTTTAGTTTTTAGGTTTGCCTGACGAGAGGATGTCCCTCTACTGGCTTGATTTTTCTTCCCAGCAGCACCCAAACTTCCAATCTTCCACCCCTTCAAACCAGGTTATTTGTCCTGGTCTGCGCCTTTAGTACTTACAACGGACTTGACTTGGTGAGTGGTGCGTGATATGCACAAGGTTTATTCCCTCATCCTGCCAACAACTCATAACCAGGCCAAAACTAAGCTAATTCAAATCCTTTAGTTTGCCCTCTAGTCTACCAGTACCGGATTTTTGAGTTGGCACTTTCATTCTGTACCATCTTGCGCACCATTTTTCAACTAAATGTATCATGTTAATCGCTTGACCTAGGCCTCTCATGTGACCTTTTACTGGAAGTGGGGGGTGGGCAAGGGAATGCTTAACAAGCCAGAATGTCCACGTTCTCATCATAGTGCAAAACCAAAGGCCTTTCTTGTTGGTTTAACCTGAGGGTGCTGGGGGAATTACAAAAGATACCAGGTCCATCGGCTAGCCCGGTAGCTTCCTCTCCAGCCTCACAGTCCCAAAGCCTCCGTTTTGGCCCACGCACCCAGCAGGAAGTACACTCAGTCGTCGCTCTCGCGCCCACCTAAACAAGGCCGGACCAAAGTGCTCCTGGCCCTCTTTCCAGAGCACTTTTTCAGGACACCTGACCCCTCAGGCCTGTTTCTAAGTGGGCTAAGGTCACAGGGGACTTCCAATGAGCCTTTCACGTGACATACACAGGGCTGCAAAAACTTATGGCTGGGATACTTGAAACCAAAGCATAAGCATTTTCACAGGGGGTGGAGATCTGGAGTGGCAGAACTGATTTGCCATGCTCCACTCTCAGTGTATTCCAGGAGAAACACTCTAGGACAGGAAGTACAAGTCTGGCACCAGAGTTTAGGACTTTTAATTTGTCCCAAAGTTGCTAAAGCAAAAATCATGATAAAACATTCTGCTTTCCTTTATAACCCACCAACGCAAAAAAACAAAAACAAAACCAAAAAACTCTGTAGGAAAAAAATGGTTTTGTACATGGGAGGAAACAATATAAATTCAAAACTTACAGATAAGGGTTAGCTCTATCACTCATCTCTTTAAAAAGTTTATACGAATATCCAGTCAACACCAACAGGGTTATCTCCCTTGAAATGTTATCTATACGGATTTCCAAGTAGACCACAGGGCTGTATACTGTCTTGGAATGTCCTCAGAAGGCTCTGTCATTGAGCAGGTAACAGAGTAAAAACCTCAGAGTCCTTTCTTTCAAATGGAAGAGGGGAAGACAGGGATAGAAGAAACTATTCGAACTTCGTCTTCTTTCCTTGTGGCTTGTGGTCTCCTCCTCCTCCTCCTCT
This sequence comes from Delphinapterus leucas, assembly GCF_059928025.1. Classification (NCBI taxonomy): domain Eukaryota; kingdom Metazoa; phylum Chordata; class Mammalia; order Artiodactyla; family Monodontidae; genus Delphinapterus; species Delphinapterus leucas. The sequence continues at coordinate 8,581,661 of NC_143136.1, read as the reverse complement.
GCCTCCTCGGAAGCCTCCTCGCCCTGCAGGAAGGCAAGCCGTCACTGAAGAGTGGCTGCAAAGCTGCCAGCCATGCCCTCCCCAGCAGGACAAGTGGGGACTGGTGCAGGAACTGGGGCCTGCAGGCTCAGGTCCAGGAGTGCACTGCCACAGCTACCTGGCACACACAGCTGGGTGGCCACCGTGCCCCTTACCTCCAAAGCCTCCCCGGCCTCGGCCTCCAAATCCACCTCGGCCGCCACCTCGGCCTCCTCCTCGGCCACCGAAGCCACCTCGGCCTCCTCCTCGGCCTCCGAAGCCACCTTCACCCTTAGGCTTGGCCCAGTCCAAAGTAACTTTGTTTCCATCGATTTCACCATCTTCCATGGCCTCCTTGGCAGCTTTGGCCTCTTCCTCGCTGTTGAAGTCTACAAAACCAAACCTAAAAACACCAAACGAAATCGCCCATTATAAAGCCAACACGTGGAACAAATGCCAAGTTACTCCCACATGTTGGATGGTGATGCTTAGCTGGGGCAAGACCCAGGTGAGGGCAGTTCCCTATGGAAAGCTGAAACAGAATGTCCCACAAAACAGCTGAATATACCTCTGTGAAGACAGAAGGCAACAATGCTAGCTCTGTGAATTGTCTCTTCTTCTCGTGCGAATCCTAAACTGTCACCGATTGACAGAAAGGAGCTCAATGAGAAGACGTCTTAGGTGGGAACTCTCCACCTGGTGGACGCCACATGTTCCCTGCATCTTACTTACCCCTTAGAGGATCCAGTCTCCCGGTCAGTGACTATCCTTGCACGAACAGAGCCATCAAACGACTCCTTTAATGTCTCTTCTGTAGTATCCTCAGACAGACCTTTGACAAACAGAGTTTTCGATGGCTCTGGGAAAGGAAAAATAAAAATTGTACTTTTTATTAAAGTCACAATTCATGACAACATGCTGGACTTGCATGTTGCAGTCTAGTATCTGACTACTGGCTAAGAATGCTCATCTTAGCAAAAGGTAGTAGCATTTCACCTTGAGTGTCTGGGTAAAAGCAACTTGGTCAACTAACGTTTAAAGCGAAGGGCTTAGACCAAATGCCATGTCAAGTTTACACTGATCACCAGAGCAGTTGAGAATCTTTTATGGAAAACAGAAGCAGCAGCGACCCAAGCAAGTGAAAGCAGTTCTAAACCAGGCAGCTACAAACACCATACAAGACAGTAAACCCCTGGCAAATGTGCTGCTCAGTGTTGACTTCGCTGGATCAGAACTTGACTATCTAGAGGACTTTTCTTGAGATTTCATCAGTTATTTCTCAGATAATCAGTCATCATATCCAGTATCATTTACTCAGCAGCAACAGAAACAAACGTTCTAGATCTGAGGACGCAACCACAAACAACATCCTGTTAATGAAGTTAACTTACGGCTTCTTGCATTAGGTTGTCCCCTGGGTCCTTGCAACTCCAGCCTGATGGCTCTGCCCTCAATTTCCCTTTTATTACATGAATTTAAAGCTTCTTTAGCATCTTCAAATGATGCAAATTCTATAAATGCATACCTGAGGATAAAGAGTCAACATTTAGAGTAAGTTACCAAGCACACAGCTCCTCTGATGCCACCAAGCCTTTTTCTTCAAACACTTCAATGGTGCAACTTCTACTAATGGCCAGGAGAACATGATTTTACCTCCACAAGATACTCTTAAAAGCCTGTAACTGACAACATAAAGATACTAATTATTTTACCCTTTAGATTTGCCACTTTGGTTCTGGGGCACTTTGATAAACGTTGCCTTCTCAAATACTTCCTGAAGAGTTTCTTCCGTTGCACTATAGGAGAGGTTGCTTAAAACCAGGGTTTTTGATTCACCTACAAATAAAGAGATGTCAAATTAAGGCTGAAGCAGTAGTTCCCAACCTCAGTCACAGATATACATTGTTCTTAAAGAATCTCTGTGCTTGGGAGAGTTAACACACCAATGTTGATACAAGTGGAACCCTACCTGGTACTCAACGTATCAAGTACCTACTATGTACTGTTACATGCTGCTTCTTTCCACTCTTACTATTCAGATGTAAGCTGACCACAGCCCTGTGTCTTCCTAGCATATTCTAATTTTTAAATGCACACGATCTAAGTCCTTTACAGTATAAAACATGCAAAGGAAGCTAGATTTATCTGTGTTCTAGTACAAAGATTTCATATAGCCCTCATTCAAGACACTCAATTACAAATACAGGTATAACTTGCTGATCTACATCTCCATCCAATTTATCAAGTCAACTTTATAAAGTACAAAGATGCAAAGGATTTCTTTTCCTTCCATCAATTCCAGAACCCTGTAGGAAGCCTATAAATTCTTACCAGTCCAAGTACTATTCTTTCCACCTCTGTGGTCTTGACTTTGACCTTTCTCTCCGGTATAGTACAGGGAAATGGATCGCCCATCTATCTCTGTTCCCTGCTTTTCTTCCAAGGTTTTCTCTGCATCAGCTTCTGTCTTAAATTCAATATAAGCAATCCTACAAAAGGAAAAAACATTAAGAACTCACTTGATTTTTAAAACCATATTAATTCTCTAACACAGATGTTTTTTAATCTCAGCAATATGCCCATATTTCAGATGAGTACAATAAAAATGTCCTTTCTTTTACAGTAATTGAAATGTTCAAGGTTTCTGCCATCTTCCACTTTTCAATTTAAACTTTCCTCCCACTACAGAAAGTTTGCCAAACACTTCTAGAAAATTTGTTCACATTAAGTCCACCTCACTACAATAATTACAATTATTTCCAAAACATTTACTGTAAGCTAGGCACATGTATAGTATTTTATACATTAGCTCATCTTATAATAAAATCACTCTTATTTTATCACTTAAAGTACATTATCCCCATTGTACAGATGGGTGACTGACATAGGTTACAGAATAATTAATTTGCCCAAAATCACAAACACAGGAAAATTAAATCAACATTTCTTTTATAAATTAGTAAAGTTCATTAATTTTAATGAAACACTGCAGTAGACACAAAACATACCCTTTACTCTTTCCATCCTTGCTGACTAATCTGATCTCCACAGCATCTTCAAACACTTCTTTTAATTCTTCCTGAGTAACTTTATAAGGAAGATTTTTAGCCAAAAGTGTTCTCGCATCTCGTTCTAGATTAAAAAACAAAAACACAAAAATGAACTGGATGGCTTAAAAGACCATTCTTCCCCCAAAGATCACCAAAGACTGACCAAGGTAAAAGTTCTGTTTAAGAAATAATTTTGAGGGACTTCCCTGGCTGTCCAGTGGTTAAGACTCTGCGTTCCCAACGTAGGGGGCACGGGTTGGATCCCTGGTCAGGGAACTAAGATCCTGCGTGCCACACAGCACAGCCAGAAAAATAAAATAAAAAGGTTAAAAATTAAAAGAGTTTCTACAAGTAGGAGGCACTCTGCTATTATGGAGATATAGCAGTGGCAAAACAAACTGCTGTCACAGCTGACAACAACTATGCACTGAATATTTAAAATACAGCTAAATATTATGTTGTATATAGAGAAGAGATGTTCAGTATTTTTCAATTAAAAATATCATTAAAAAACAAAAAAGTGTAGGGAATTCCCTGGCGGTCCAGTGGTTTGGACTCAGAGCTCCCATTGCAGGGGGGCATGCTTCGATCCCTGGTCGCAGAACTAGCATCCTGCAAGCTGCACGGCATGGCCAAAAAAAAAAGATCATAAACACACACTTAAAATGTGACAAGTGCATACAGAGAAGGGTAAAAGATGCAAAAGGAGTAGTTAGGGATCTGCTCTAGGTCCAGTGAGGAAAGGACTCTATTAATTTAGGTACATCTAACCAATTATTTTTTGATTAAGTCTAGCAAGCAGTGCCAGGCACTGTTGTAAACATTTAACATTCTAATTCATTTAATCCTCACAACATTATGAGGAAGCCAAAGGAAAAAAAGTTAAACTACTTACCCTGGTTTGTCTACATTAGACTAGATACATAGTCATTAACAAGTATCATCATTATACCTAAAGCTTTACATACCTTTCTTACTGTCTTTTCCCTTTGGTTTTTCTAGTTTAATTTCATTGCCAAAGACTTTTAAACCAGTGAGTTCCAAGGCTTTTTCCAGGTCTTCAGCAGATTCAAAATCCACATAGCCAAACTTCCTTTAAGGCGAAGAGGACAAAAAAAAAAAATTACAGGTGGGGGGAAAAAACAAAAAACCCCACCAAACAAGAGCCACGTACACATATTCTGGGCAAGCAGCAACACTAATATGACGGTGCAAACAAGGATTAAAAAGCACCTATACAATTAATAAAACTGAGGCAGGCTCTTTTAAGCTGAGGCTACAGAGCAGGATCTAAGTACCAAGACCTGACGCAAGTTCACCTCTGAGATCTTCATTAGTTACACTGCGCCTTAACAACTGAGAGCAGATGACCAAAAAAACCTGTTTAAGCACTAAGATAGGAAAATCCTGTCTGATTAAAAGCATTCACTATTATGGCTTCTCAGGTCTAATTAGCTACTTCTAAGATAAGCATCAAATCTCATTATTAGAAACTAGACTGTGCTATATCAAAAGTTAAGGAAGATTATGGGAATTTCAATTTGGGGGTTTTACAATTTTATAGTCCAATGATTTAATTCATTAATGTCTAACCTTTAAAGACTTTAACATACTCACATTAAGGATAATGGGCTAAGGTTCTAAAAGGGGAAGGAAAAAGCATTAGCAGACCCACAAGTATCGTGCAGAACTACAGCATAGCTCCCCCACACTTACCTAGACACACCAATTCTGACATCAACAACTGCAAGATCATTTTTCGCAAAAAGGTCACTGATACCCGTTTTCAATTCAGGAGCAGATTTACTGAAGTTCAGGTTTCCAACAAAGAGATTGAAAGATGTAGTTGGTTCTGTGGCTGTACAAAAAATTTATTCAAATTAGTCTATTTTCCAGTATATTTGACTATTAGTCAAATTATTTCTGTACGTAGCACATCAGCACATTGCAATATAACATCAGGTTTCAGTATTAAGTCCCTTTGTTGTTCATCACTTGTGCTATTAGGTGTTATTTCCCACCTCCTAATTCTCTAAGTTACCTTCCACTTTCTGTTTCTTGGCTTCGGGAGCTGCTTTTTGTTTGGCCATTTCCTTCTTTCGCTTTCCAGGTGCTTCTTTGACAAGTTCTGGTCAAGATATCAAACAATCTATGTCATCCACAAGTAGCCACACATCCTCAAGCATCTCCTTTAAACAAAGCTCATGCCAATGCACTTCAGAACCTATAACTCGATTACCTTCCTCCTCCTCGTCCTCCTCCTCGTCGTCGTCCTCCTCCTCGTCGTCGTCCTCCTCGTCCTCGTCCTCGTCCTCGTCCTCCTCGTCATCTTCCTCATCTTCCTCTTCAGCAGTGCTCTTTGCCTTCACAGGAGCAGCTTTTGCTGGAGCTTTCTTTCCTTTGGCTGCTGCAGTCTCCATAGCTTCTTCTTCTGAGTCTGAAAGAGAAGCCACCTCGTCAAAAACTCAGAATTATCCCAGTTCTATTCCTAGTCCTAGGAAAAGCCAAAGGAAAATGAATGTAATCTTGTCCATGCCACTGTGCTTAGTTGTTATGGCAAGAATTAACAAATCACTTGGAAGCAAAATTCTACATTGTGAAAAATACAGGATGAGCTGTTTGAAGCATGTTACTCAGGAGCAGGCTATCGTTCACAGGCACCACAGGCACCACTAGTGCACCACAAGCAGCCCAGAGAAACCCTGGGATGATGCTTGTCTAACCCACCCCAGGTCGTCAGGAGCACAGCATTACCACCCACGCCTCGCCCCTAATGTATCTTGCCAACAGGAGCCCAAGGACTCCCAACACAATGCCTTACCATCCTCGTCATCCTCGTCATCCTCGTCGTCGTCTTCACCATCATCCTCGTCATCCTCGTCCTCATCCTCCGAGGCAGGAGCAGCAGCTGCTTTCATCACCGCGGGCTCGAATTCATCCTCCTCCTCTTCTTCATCCTCCTCCTCCTCCTCTTCACTGTCATCTTCCTCTTCCTCATCACTGTCTTCCTTCTTGGCATTCTTGCCGTTCTTTGCTCCCTTGGCTGGAGCGGCTGCTCCCTTCTTACCAGGGGTTGCTACCAATGCTTTGCCTGGTGTGGCTCCCTTTTTGCCAGGTGTTGCTACTGCTTTGGCAGGTGTAACTGTCTTCTTGGCTGGCGTAGCGGCTGTCTTTTTGCCAGGGGTGACAACTGCTTTCTTTGCCGGTGTGGCAACTGCAACCTTTTTTGTTGGGGAAACCATCATCTTCTTTGCTGGAGTTGTGGTAGCCTTTTTGCCTTTTTTCTGAGGAATAACAACCTTAAGAATAAATAAAAACCAACATAGGCCTGTTTCCAAACTCAAGAGAGCCTTGGTCCCATAAATGAATGCTAAATTCTAGCACTGCCTCTAGTTGAAGACCACATGCACTAGATGTTAGCAAGTTAAACTACAGGGTCAAGTAACATGTCCTTCTGTATGCTTCAAGTCACAGTCCGGCAGCACACCCTAACACGGACTCTGAAAATAGACTGGACGCCACTGCGTGGGCTTAGGCAAAGTTTTAAAACTTAATTTTAAGCCTCGATAGTTTTCCCATCTGAAAATATCTCAACTTTATACGTTGCTTTAAAGATTGAGTGGATATGTGCAATTAAAAGCCTTACACATAGAAAGGACTACCTGCTAAGTGTTATTAAGTTATTTGGGGCTCTCACAGTGGGTGGAGAAATAAAGTTCACTGAATGCTCATTCTTAGGACCAAAGAGAAAATGAACATCAAATAGTCAAGCTGTACAGTCAATCGTTGCAAAATTAATACAAAGAGTGAACACATTGGCTTGATAAAAAACTGTCGTTTATCTACATTTAAGTCACACTCAAAACCACATTTTGTTGACTATTGGTTTTATCAGCTTATGTGTATCAAAATAAAATCTTTATTAAATTCTAAATAAGAAACATGAGCAAATACAGCAATTAGGTGTCTTTGCGGCTAGCCAACAGTAGCTGGGAGTGCTAATTAAGTGCTAACACAACGGGAGGTGGCAACCCTCAATCCACACATTGTAACAGTGTTTAGTATTACCAAGCCCATATAGGATAACAAAGACCAATTAATCCTACTTAGAGACTAGAAGAATCTGTTAAGGCTAACCTCAGACCTAAATATAATGCTCAAAGCTGCCACTCGCAGGACAGTTTACTGTCCAGGCTGTTTCTCCAGCAGGTATGTGGGGCTCATGTGTTCAAAGTGGAAAACTAATAATATATTATTGCATTATATCACACCAAGCCCTGCAGAGGGCACATGAAAACTCCACACCTTTCCTCTCAAGTTCATTACTCTTATGGCATCTTGACAGGTCAATAAAAACTTTGTGAAACGCTGGACCATTACAACAGGTCATATATGAATGAATATAATCCTATTTTTTGCCAGTATTTTCAGACATCCAATACCACGTGCTTTTAACTCTCCATTTTGTAGTTTAACACAATTCTGCGTTAAACTACATACAATTACCTCTTCTCCACTGCTATCATCCTCTTCAGTTCCTGACATTTCCTCGTCTTCACTATCTTCTTCTACCTCCTTTGGGGGAGGAGCCATTTTCTTGGGGTCACCTTGATTTTTACCGGCCTAAAACAGACGCATTACACATTACACCTCCCACATTTCAGGCCATTCTTCAGAGTAAAACTGCAATCATCTCCCTCAGAACCCGCTCTTCATACTGTTAAGTACAATTAACGTAAAAACTACTCTTTATACCAATGTTAACACAGGTGAATTCTCAACTTCCCACGTATTTCCTGTCAAGTTCTTCAAAAACCAACCTTAGGATAAAAACGCAACTTCAAGAAAACGGTCTCTCTCTTCTTGCTGCGCCCTTTAAGCACACCCATTTTAAAACCTATACATCCAGCCAGAATCGAACCTTGCATCGCGGCACAATTTTTCAATAGAGCCTACAATCGGACCACTGTAACAGCTAACAATCCATGGCCCTTCACCTGGGGAAAACCACCTTAAAAAAGCCTTTGGGGTAAGTTGTGGCACCTAATCCCACCACCCTCGTCTGAATTTAAATTAGGGCAGTCTTAAAAAAAAAAAAAATCCACGTCTTAACCTTTAGTCTTCCATTAAGTTTTCCTTTCCCAGGTTATCAACCCCGCCCCTTTCATCCCCGGCAGGGCCACGTGGGGGTAAGTCGCAGGCCACCATGTGCGCGCAGCCCTGCGCCAAAAGCACGCGGCAGGGCCTCCTTCCGGAGCCCACCTGCCGCCCGCCCGGAGCTGAGACCCCGTGGGCCGCCGCTCTCCGCCCCAGGACCCGGGGCCCTCAGCAGGCGCCAGGACCCACGCGGCGCGGCCCACGTGGCGGGCCGCGAGCCGGGGCACATGCGTCAGGAGGCGGGGCTCCGCTCGGGCCCGTCGCAGGAGTTTGGCCTCATCCGTCCGGGGCCCAGCGCCCCCTTCCCGCGCTCAGCCCCCAAGTCCTTCCCCGCCGCATCGACCATCCGCCGCACCTGCCGAAGCTCTTCACGTCGCTACCACACAGCCAAAAGCCGCGAGACCTCAAGGCTAATCGCGCGAGACTTCCCGCACTATGGCGCCCTCGAAGGCGCCCGGGGTGGCGCGCAGGCCCTCCTCCTGGCGGCGCCGCGCGCGCGCTCCTCAGAAAACAGGCCTTGACGTCCGTGCTCGCACGGCCAAGGCCTCTTACCTTTGCAAGCTTTACCATGATAGCGGCTTAGGACTGCAGAGTGTGTGGCGAGCGAGTGGCGCAGATGAGCCCAGAAGACGCGAAGCAACGTCGATGGCGGCCGCTGATCGCAGAGCTCGTACGCTTGGCTGCCAGCTAGAGCTCGAGACTGAGGCGAAAGACTGAGCCTGCCCAGTAATCGCCTCTGGAAAGGCGACGACGGCGCCCTCGTGACTCCGCCGCGACCAACCAGAGTTCGCGTCCCTCCCATAAGCCAATCGCGAGCCTCTACCTGAGAACGGCGCGGGGCGGGGCACGGGCAGGAGTGGGCGGGCAGAGGAGGCCAGAGAAGGGGGGAGGGGATTCGTGGCGGCGGCCTAGGGGCGGGACTCGCTTTGTGCAAGGCCAGCGCTGATTGGGCCGTGAGCGCGCGGTTCCCGGAGTGCCTATCCACGGCCCGCGCTCGCGGCGCCTGCGCCGTGGGACGGACATTTTTGGCGCCGCGTGTTCCCTAATTCCCGGGCGGTGGGTAGCGGTGGTTTTCGGCTCCCCAGTGTGTCTGGGTCTTGTCGACTGTGGAGGTCTTGAGTTTCCTGGGAGGCTTTACGCGCGACCCCGGCCCGCACTCCACGCAGAGCCTCCTGGAGGGAGGAAAGATAAGAGTTTGCCCAGTTTCCTAATTAGCCCGAGACCGTCGGGAATTCAGGGTCCACCGCGTTGAGGGACCACCTTCGTCCCGCCCGCTAACGAACCGGGAGCCAGAAAGTCCCCCTGTCTGCTGGTGACTCCCCCGGCCCACGTGCCTGACGCTGCCTTCTGAGAGCCGCTGATATAGACAGTTGCGTATGTTTGTGAGGTTTACTGTGAGCAGCACACAAACATAATATTTAATCTCAAGAAACCTCATGCACTAGGTAATTTTACCAGTGGGAAACACCCTGGTGGTCACTGGATGTTACAACTGCGGGATGGGGAGAAGAACTTGGTCAGGCCAACCACAGTGCAGGGCCTTTGACCACTCAAAAGTTCCCTCTTTGTTATTTGGGACTAAAGCAGCTATTTTAAAATGGTGGCTGCTAAATCAGTGTCACCAGATGGTCTAGGAGTCAATCAAAAAAGTCAAAGAAAAGTTCCCTTGTTGGCGGAAGCACAGAAAATTGTCCTTGCATTGTGTTTTTGCCAATTATTCAGATGGGTCACTGTGGCAAAACTTAATTGGTGTCAAACTTAACCTAGAGCACTTTCTTCAGTTTTGAGCCTGCCCAGGTAGGATGGTTACATCCTGGGCACCTGGTGCCTGGTACAAAACCAAGATACCTTCAGCTGTGATGATATTTCCCTAACTGAACTAATGTTCAGAATCACTTCTGGAGTTTCTAATTAAAGAGGTGTGGCATTGGGCGCAGGATTTTGTTTTGGTTTGGTTTTTTTTGGTACGCGGGCCTCTCACTGTTGTGGCCTCTCCCGTTGCGGAGCACAGGCTCCGGACGCGCAGGCTCAGCGGCCATGGCTCACGGGCCCAGCCGCTCCGTGGCATGTGGGATCTTCCCGGACCGGGGCACGAACCCGCGTCCCCTGCATCGGCAGGCGGACTCTCAACCACTGTGCCACCAGGGAAGCCCCAGGATTTTGTATTTTAACAAGGGCTGGTGGGGATTCTGTGAGCAATCAAGTTATTTTGCACCTCTTCCTAGAAGGCTCCTGTGACTGAGTGAATAGGAAACTCACAGCTACCCACTGGGGCTCTCTGATCAGGAAGGAAGCTGGGGCTAGTTCTCTGGTCTGCACCCTGCTTTTTGATGATCTGTGGAGAGCACCCTGAGGAGGTTCTCATTTTAAACTCTGGGATGGGGACCAAGGGGACACTTACTGGGTGATGGGGGACGGAAAGAACAGCATAAGTAAGCCAAGGCATGGTGGAGTAAGACCCCTGTGTTTGCAAGCAGTTTGGCACACAGCAAGCTTGGGGCACTCATGGGAAGAGGCTGGAGAGAGCAGTGCATGATCAAGTGACAGGGATGAGTTATAGAAATACTGGCGTGGCTGGCTTGTCATTCAGATCTCAGTTTACATCACCTCTTGAGAGGCCTTTCCCCAACCCTCCAATGAAAAGTGCCACCCAGAGGCTCCCTACCACATCACCCTAACCGAGTCTTCTGCAGGTGCTTACCACTACCTGGCATTTTTCTTTTCTGTTTACTGTCTGTTTGCTCCTTCCCCAGCCACGAGAACGCAGACTTTGTTCTTTGCTATATTCCTGGCGCCGCAAGCATTGCCTGACATAAGTAGTGGTGGAAATTATTTGTTGAATGAATGAAGTATTTAGGTCAAAGGAGCAGTGGAGAAAGCCAGTATAGCACAGTGCTCAAGTGCCTTGCTTTGGAGCCAGCCTGGGACAGAAAAACAGTAATAGCTAATACTTATATAATACTTACGAAGTTCCAAGCACTATTCCAGTTCTTTATACATAATATATATATAAATTCATTTACTCTTAGAAAAAAATTATCACTATTTTACAGAAACTGGGGCATAGATAAGTTAACTTGTCTAGGGTCACATAGCTAGGAACTAGGATTTAAATTGAGACCCTGCTCTGTCATCCCAGTTTCTTTATAAAATGCATATAATAATAGTACCTGACATTTGGGTTGTTATGAGTATTAAGTGAGATGTGTAATAAGCCCTCAGTATTAGCTATTGTTATTATTGACAGACTTCGTGACTTGAATAGAGAGGGAGAACAGATCATTTATTTCCATTATCTGTTGAGTGTGTGTATGTATGTGGAGTGATACCAGCAGGGCTGCAGGTCTGGGGGGAAGCTCCTGAGTTCAATGTTGGACATGATGCATGCATAAGAAATACCCATCGCTTTAGGCCAGGTGTCCCCAACCCGCAGGGGACCGATACCGGTCTGCGACCTGTTGGGAACCGGGCCGCACAGCAGGAGGTGAGCCGTGGGTGAGTGAGCGAAGCTTCATCTGCCGCTCCCCGTCGCTCCCATCACCTCCTGAACCATCCTCTCTCCCCACCGCATCCCCCCGTCCGTGGAAAAACTGCCTTCCACAAAGCCAGTCCCTGGTGCCTAAAAGGTTGGGGACCGCTGCTTTAGGCAGCTGGCTCTATGGAGGTGGTCACACAGCTGCAGACACAGATGGCATGAGGGACCAGCGTAGCATAGCAGCCAGAGTGAGGAGAGGAGAAGGCTGGGCAGACCCAGACCCAGTGGTGGAAAACATCTAGGGTGGGAGAAGGCCCAGAGGCAGAAGCCAAGCTAGAAAAGGGGAGTTTTGGAAGCCAAGGGAAGAAAGGGTTTCAAGAAAAAAGGAAGAAAGAACAGTATCCAATGCCACAAAAAAGTCAAATAAGGTGAGGCCTGAGAGGGTCTACTGGATTTGGTATTAAAAGATGTTGGAGATTTTGGCAAGTGTGATGGGGTAGAAGCCACACTGCTGCGGATGGAAAAGTGGCAGTGCTAAGTGTAGGGCCCCTGGAGGAAGCACTCCTGGGAGAGGGAGTGGTCGCAGCTCAAGCTTCCCCATAGCTTATAGCCTATGGGGAAGGACCCAGTAGAGGGAGAGTTGGAAGCTTAGAAAAGAAACAAGAGGACAAGATTGAGTGAGCATTCCCAAATGAAGGGGCTACCCCTTGGTCCACACCAATTTGAGACTAAAGGTAAGCGTACCTGTGTAACTAACACAGAAGAGTAAGCCAAAATGTAGGCTGGGGGGGGGGGGGCGGCGGAGCTTACTGCCAGGACGGCTTAGTGCCTCTTAAGTGCCCAGACAGTGCCTGGTGCATAAAAGATGCTTAGGAAATGTCCATTCAATGAATGGAGTATGGTGTGACAATTAACGATAATTCCTGTCTGCTGGTGTCTTCTTTTTGAAGAATAGGGCCCCCTGTGGCCTCAACTCTCTTCTGTACATACCCCCACCTCCTGCCCCTCTGCTTGGGGTACCCTCTCTGGTTTTGGTTCCACCTTCCGGGGACGACTGTCCCCTGACAGCGCCCAAATCAGGGTCTCTGCAGAGCCTCTTTCCTCCTGGGCTCCAGGCAGCTCCCTTTGGTGTCCTATAGATCTTCAAATTCCAAGCATCACAAACTGAATTCAGCTGCTTCCTCCGCTCTGAACCGCCATCTTTCATACCTTCTTAAACGAGACACAGCAACTGGCCCTCCCAGTCCAGGGCCGGACACAGTCTTAGACCCGCCCGTCCCCCTCAGCCCCCAAGGCAGGGGCTTCCCACAGCCTGGCCCTTGGGAGTCTTTGGAATCGCTCCCCTACTCTTCCCACAGCTTCCTTCTTACTTCGAGCTTCGTCATCCTGCCTAGATTAAGGCAGCAATTCTGAATTGGCCTCCCTGACACCAGTCTTGCCCCCCATCTTAATTTATGTGTAGCCACATCAGGTTTTTTTTGTTTTATTGGCTGCGCCACGCAGCTTGCAGGATCTTAGTTCCCCGACCAGGGATTGAACCCACACCCTCGGCAATGAAAGCGCGGAGTCCTAACCACTGGACCGCCAGGGAATTCCTGCCACATCAGTTTTTTAAATCTACAGATACAAACACATTCTAATAAATAAAAGATTTCAATGACTTCTACCCGGCAGGGTGAACCCCCAGTGCCGCAGCCCACCAATGAAAGCCCACTTCCTGCTGCAGAGAAGGGGACTAAGGTGAGGCGAGCGAGGCATTTGTCTCAGGAACAAGATCTAAGGGGCACCAGAAACTGAGTGATCAAGATAAGTAGTATTTCAGTGCAGTATTTTTTCATTAACGTGAAAAATACACAATGAACACAAAATCGAATTTTAAAAACCCTCAGGATGAGAATTACTGATATTTCTTTGGCCTCAGCCTCCACTATGGCTTACACAACACTATAATTGATCCTGTGTTCATTTAAAACTTGATATTTTGTTCATCATGAATTTCCTTGTACTACTTTTGGAAAGACTGACATTCTTACAATATTCAGTTTTCTCTCCCGGAATATGTGTTTCATGTTTTGCATTAAAACATTGTATTGATTACTGAGTTTTTGGCCTTCAACTTTGTATCCAAGGCAACTGCCTCACTTGTCTCACCCTAGTCCTGGTTCTGTGCCCAGCTGTGACCTCCAGGCTTCAGGCAACTGAACCACTGACCTTCCCCTAATGGGCCCTCTGGCCTCTGTCCCACCTGTACCCTCTCCTGTGCTCCTTCCTCTGACTGAGACAACCTCCCCCCACCCCTGGCCTCCTGGTTGACCTTCTGACTCAGCCACCTCTTCCTGGAGACCCCCGTTATCTGCAGACTCGGTTGGAAACTCATTTCTACTTGTAAAGCACCAGCTGTCACAGTGCCTTTGGGTGAGTATGCTTCCATGTCTGTTTTCCTACTCTGCAGTGAGCTTCTTGAGGTCGTGGAATTTGTCCTTTTAACCCTGGGCTCTGCACAGTGTCAGCGAACAGGTGGTGCTCAATAAATGCTGATTCAGGGACTACCCTGGTGGTCCAGTAGTTAAGAATACGCCTTCCAATGCAGGGGACACGGGTTCAATCTCTGGTCAGGGAACAAAGATCCCATATGCCATGGGGCAACTAAGCCCGCACACCCTCAACTAACGAGCACTCGGGCCACAACTAGAGAGCCCACATGCCACAATGACAGAACCCACGTGCCACAACTAGAGAAAAGCCTGCACGCCACAGCAGAGGATCCTGCATGCCACAACTAAGACCCGGCGCAGCCAAAAATAAAATAAAATAAATAAATATTAAAAACAAAAAGACATTTGCATTTTATAAATAAATAAATAAATAAATGCAGATTCTGTGAGTGATGCTCACATGACTTACAGCTGTTGGAGGAACCCAGGATTAGCCACAGAGAGCTCAGGAATTCTGATGGGTTTCCAGAGACTATGGAGAACAAGGCAGCCGCTTCCAGGTCCTCCAGTCTAACCCTAGCCCATGGCCACCTTGCCTGAGCTGGGACACCCTGCCTTTCGTGAATCCCCACTGTCCCCCACTGGACCTCCTTCTCTGTTCCTGTCCATCCCTCCAGTTGTCCTCCTGGGTCTAGGAGGGTCAAAGCTGGGTCTAGGGCCCTGCCTTCATGGAAGATTGAAAGAAGGTAAGATTAAAAGTAGTTGAGAGTCTGGACTTCAGCTTTGTAGATTCAGAAACCTGAACTTTTAAAAGATAATTTATACCTCACACCTATCAGGATAGCTGCTATTAAAAAAAAGCCAGGTGAGGGGCTTCCCTGGTGGCGCAGTGGTTAAGAATCCACCTGCCAGTGCAGGGGACACGGGTTCGAGCCCTGGTCCAGGAAGATCCCACATGCTGCAGAGCACCTGGACCCGTGCGCCACAACTACGGAGCCTGCACTCTAGAGCCCACGAGCCACAACTACTGAGCCCGCGTGCCACAACTACTGAGGTCCGCCCACCTAGAGCCAGTGCTCCACAAGAAGCCACCACAATGAGAAGCCAGCGCACTAAAACGAAGAGTAGCCCCTGCTCGCCGCAAGTAGAGAAAACCCGCGTGCAGCAACGAAGACCCAACGCAGCCCCCCAAAATAAATAAATAAATTTATTTATTTTAAAAAAATAATTAAATAAATAAAAAATTTAAAAAGCCGGGTGTTGGTAAGGATGTGGAAAAATTTAGAACCCTGTGCACTGCTGGTATAAATGAAAATGGTGCAGCTATTATGGAAAACACTGTAGTGGTTCCTCAAAAAATTAAAAACAGAACTACTGTGCAATCCAGAAGTAATACTTCTGGGTATATATCCAAAAGAATCGAAAGCAGGGTCTGAAAGACATCGCACGTCCTTGTTCAACAGCCGTGTTTGGCTATTACTCACAATAGCCAAAGGTCCCACATATCCATCAATGAGTGAATGGATAAACACAAGGAAAGGAAATTCTAACTCATGCTACGACATGGATGAACCTTGAAGATATTATGCTACGTGAAATAAGTGAGTCACAAAAAAGACACATACTGTATAATTTCACTATATGAGGCACCTAGAGTAGTCAAATTCATAGAGACAGGAAGTAGAATGGTGGTTGCCAGGGGCTGGGAGGAGGGGCAATGCGGAGTTGTTGTTTCATGGGTATAGAGTCTCAGTTTTGCAAGATGAAAAAGTTCTGGAGGTTGCACAACAATGGGAATATACTTAACGCTACTGAGCTTAAAAATGTTTAATATGGTAAATTTTATATTATGTTCCCACAATTTTCTAAAAGATTATTTCATCTTTGAATAAGAAATACATCCAAGAAACCAAAAAATATAAAAGAATATACAGTAAAACGTCTCACTTGCACTCCTGTCTCCCATTCTCCTGGTTCCTATTCCTCTACCTGCACAGGTAATGCTTTTAAAAATGTGTTAACCGTAAAGGACAAAAACCATATACTGTACTGACCTCAATAGATGCAGAAAAAGCATTTCACAAACTCCAATAGCCTTTAATGATAAAGCACTCAACGAGGAAATAGAAGGGTACTTCCTCAATCTGATAATGGGCATTTACAAAAAACACACAGCTAACATCATACTCAGTAGTGAAAGACTGAAAGTTTTTTCCCTTGAGAATAGGAACTAAACAAAGATGTCTGCTCTTACCACTTCTAGTCAACACTGTATTGGAGGTTATATCCAGGGTGATTTGGGGGAGAAAAAAAGTCATCCAGTTTGGAAAGAGAGAAGTAAAACTATCTCTACGTGCAGATGACATGATCTTATATATAGAAATCCAGTGGGATTCACAAAAAACTATTAGAGCTAATCAAAAGTTCAGCAAGATGGCAGGATACAAGATCCATGTGCAAAAATCAATTATATTTCAATACAATAGCAATGAACAATCAAAAATGGAATTAAGAAAACAATTATGTTAACACTAGCATCAAAAGGAATAAAACACTTAGGAACAAGTTTAACAAGAGTACAAGACTTGTACACTGAAAATTACATTGAAAGAAATCCTGTGTTCATGGATTAGAAAACTTAATTTTGTTAAGATGGCAACATTCCCCAAATCGATCTCAGATTCAACACAATCCCTATCAAAATACCAGCTGCCTGCGTTGTAGAAGTTGACAAGCTGATCCTAAAACTCATATAAAAATTCAAGAGACCCAGAATAGCCAAAACAATCTTGGAAAAGAACAACGTTGGTAGACACACTTTTTAATTTCAAAACTTACTACAAAGCTATGGTAGTCAAGACTGTGTGGTAGTGGCATAAGAATAGACATATAGATCAAAGAAATAGATCTGAAAATCCAGAAATAAACCCATACATTTATAGTCAGTTGATTTTGACAAAGGTGCCAAAATAATTCAATGGGAAAACAATCTATTCAACAAATGGTGCTGGGGCAATTGGATATCCACATGCAAAAGAATGAAACTGGATACCTATCTTCTACCATTTACAAAAATTAACTCAAAATGGATCAATGACGTAAATGTAAGAGCTAAAACTATAAAACTCTTAGAAGAAAACGTAGGTGGGGACTTCCCTGGTGGCGCAATGGTTAAGAATCCGCCTGCCAATGCAGGCGACACGGGTTTGAGCCCTGGTCCGGGAAGATCCCACATGCCGCAGAGCAAATAAGCCCGTGTGCCACAACTACTGAGCCTGCGTTCTAGAGCTCGTGAGCCACAACTACTGAGCCCACATGCCACAACTACTGAAGCACACGAGCCTAGAGCCTGTGTTCCACAACAAGAGAAGCCACCTCAATGAGAAGGCCGCACACCACAACGAAGAGTAGCCCCCCTCTCACCGCAGCTAGAGAAAGCCCGCTCACGGCAACGAAGACCCAACGCAGCCAAAAATGAAAGAAAAAAAAAAAACCATAGGCGGAAATCTTCCTGATCTTAGGGTAGGCAATGGTTTCCTAGATATAACACCACAGGCATAAGCAACAAAAGAAAAAAGAGATACACTGGACTTCAGCAAAATAAAAAAAAAAAAACTTTTGTGTTGCAAAGTACACTATCAAGAAAGTGAAAAGATAATAATATATAATGGGAGAAAATATTTGTTAATCATATAAGGGGTTAATATCCAGAATACACAAAGAACTCGTATAGCTCAACAACAAAAACAAAACACCCAATTAAAGAATGGGCAAAGGATTTGAATAAACATTCTCCAAAGAAGATATAACAAATACTGAATAAAGAAAAGATGCTCAACATCATTAGCCAACAAGGTAAATGCAAATCAAAACCACAGCGAGATGCATCTTCATAACCCCTAGGATGGCAATAATCAAAAAGTCAGCTGATAACAAGTGTTGGTGAGGATGTGGAGAAGTTGGAAGCCTTGTGCACTACTGGTGGGAGTGTAAAATGGTGCAGCTGCTTTGGAAAATTGTCTGGCAGTTCCTCAAAGGGTTAAACATAGAGTTACCATGTAATCCAACAAATCCACTCTTAGGTATACAGCCAAGGGAAATGAGAGCGTGCATCCATACAAAAACTCACACATGACAAAAGAAAACTTGCACATGAGTGCTCACACTCACATTATTCACAGTAGACAAAAAAGTGAAACAACCTAAACGTCTAACAAATGATGAATGGATAAACAAAATGTGGTCTCTCCATGCAATGGAACATTACTCAGCAATAAAAGGAAAGTACTTCTCTGTGCTACAACATGGATGAACTTTGAAAATGTGTTCCGTGAAAGAAGATCCAAAATACCACATATTTTATAATTCCATTTATATGAAGTATCCAACATTAGCAAATCTTTAGAGACAGAAAGGAGATTAGTAGTTTCCAGGGACTAGGGGAAGAGGGAAATGGGGGATGACTGCTGATGGGCAAAGGGTCTCTTTCTGAGGTCATGAAAATGTTCTAGAATTAGACAGTTGTGAGAGTCGCACAACTTTGTGAAGATGCCAAAATAAAACCCATCAAAACCCCAGAATTGTACATTTTAAAAGAGTATACATTATGGTATGTGAATTGTATCACAATTTTAAAATCCATATAAAAATATATTAACCTTCAGGGACAAATACAGCTCTCATTGGACCAGCACCAGCTTCTTTGCAGACCTACAATGGAAGCTGAATCAGAAGGCAGCTTGGCAAACAGGGAAGGCCAGTTGACTACCTTCACAATGTATCTAGCACCCTCACCCTCCTCACCACCTCCGTGCTCCTACGACAGGAAGTTCCACTCCCAACTCCCTGACCCTGCTTTCCAGTCTCACTGGCTTTCTTTGAAATCCCCAGGTCATCCTGCCACACTCTCACTTCTAGGCCCAGGTCTCTTCTCTTCGTCTGAGGACATGAGTGTGACCCTTTGATTCATGTTGCTGCATCTCCAGAGCTCCCCGTGAGGGGCGGGGGGGGGGGCGGGGGGGGTAGAGGTGGGCCTGGCCTGGTGCCTGGCAGAGCAGGAGCTCAGCGAATGTTTCTGGAGCGAACCGGAATTAGGAAGAGCCTCGTTGAGGAGATGCCATCTAGGCTGAGACCATAATGGCCCATGGGATCTGTCAGCTAGATGGGGGAGGGGAGAGTGGCCTGGGCAGACGCAACAGCCTGTGCAAAGGCCCTGGAGAGAGAGGCCTGGTGCCTTTGAACACTCAAGGGAGACTGAAGGGCTTGAGGACTCGTGATCATAGCAGATGGGGCTAGAGACAGATGGAGGTTTGAGGAACTTTTGCATTAGACACCTTTCATCGCAAGTAGCTGCTCAAAACTATTTAAATACACAAGGGGATTCACTGGCTCTCAGCACGGCAAAGTGCTGGGTACCCTGACTCTCAGCTCTTCAGGGCTGGCTTGATCCAGTAGCTCAAAGATGTCATCCAGTACTTGCTTTTTCGTCTTTCTTTCCCCATTTCCCCATGTCAGTTTCACGCTCAGACCAGCTTTCATCCTGGTGGCAAAACCTCTTGCTGCAGTTCAAGCAATGACCCTCATGTCTACACACCTTAGCGTCCAGAGGGAGCTAGAAAACGTCTTTTCCAGCAGCCCCAGCCAAAAAGAAGTCCCCTCCACTGTCCTTGGGTTATGGGCCCACTTTGCGGCCAGGTAATGAGGTTATGCTGCCTCTTCCAGCCCCAGGCCCAGGTGGGTCAGCACCTGGGCTAGTGGGTACCCACAGAATCATCAGGGGAGTGCCTAGACAAGAGAAGGGTCATGGGAGGCAACCACAGTAGCCAGGGAACTCAAATTGTTCATTTCCTTTCCTCATCTCCATGGGATTATCATCTCTACTTTGTGAGGTTGTACAGAACAGAGAGGTTCAAGCGCGACAGTTATGGCCAGTGTGACCTCGGACGGAATGCCCCTTCAGGGGCTGTTTTCTCTTCAGTGAAAGGAAGGGTTGGGTCACCTGGAGATCAACAAGCCGCTTTTCCTGCTCCACCCAAGGTCCTTCTCTCCGAAGGGAGGTGCAGTGGCCTGACATAGCCAGCAGGTGGCAGCCCTGAAGCATGTCCTGGTTCTGGTGAAGCCTGGGAGTCCCAGTTGCAGAGGAGGCTGGGCCTCCCAGGCCAGATCCTGTACTCTACTCTGCTTTCTTGGGAGCCCAACTCTCAGGTGGCAGCAGGGCCAGCTTCACAGGCATGCCATCCACACTTAGAAGGGCCCTGGGATTGGTTTAATGCTCTGCTGTTGCCATCTTGAAACCTTAGTTGAACAGGAGCCCTGCATTTTCACTTTGCAGTTGGCCCTAAATTATGGTGCTGGTGGCAAGACTCACGTTGCCTCGGGGATCCCCATCACTGCTATTTCCCAGAAATGTGCTGGGCCCTTCCCTTTGCTGTGCTTTCGCTCAGCCTTCCTGGGGCTCCTGATCATGCATGTCTCCTCAGCTCACCGTCTGCTGGGAACCCTGGAAAGGATGGGGCCCTACACAGTGAGGGGGGGAGGATGGGGACCCTATATGGGGAAGATGGGGACCCTAAATGGGGGGAAAAAATCTGCTCTGGTCATCGGTGGCCTGGTTGTCACATCCAAGGGAAACGTTCCCCCACCAACCAACTGTTGGTGAGTAAACCTTCTAGGTCTCACCTTACTTGACCCCTTTGGTATTTGACACTCAATTCCTCTATTCCAGAGCGTCTCAGGACTCAGCTCAGGGGCCCTCATTCTCCTCTGGACTCTCCCCTCACTGCCCCACAACAATCAGTGTCCCCTAGGCTTCCATTTTTTTAAAAAAGTCACTTATTGAGGGCTTCCCTGGTGGCGCAGTGGTCGAGAGTCCGCCTTACGGTGCAGGGGACATGGGTTCGTGCCCCGGTCCGGGAAGATCCCACATGCCGTGGAGCGGCTATGCCCGTGAGGCGTGGCCGCTGAGCCTGCGCGTCCAGAGCCTGTGCTCCGCAATGGGAGAGGCCACAGCAGTGAGAGGCCCGCGTATGGCAAAAAAAAAAAAAAAAAAAGTCACTTATTGAGGTGTAATTTACATACAGTAAAACTCACTACTTTTAGGTATGCAGTTCAGTGAGTTTCAGTAAACGCATGCAGTCATGATATAATCCAGAGTATTTCCACCCCTCCCAAAATTTCCCACACGCCCTTTGTAGTCAGTTCCCTCCCTCCCCCCACACCCACTCCCTACTAACCACTGAGCCACTTCCTATCTCTGGTTTTGCCCTTTCCAGAGTGTCACATAAGTGGAATCATATAGCAGGTGGGCTTCGGAGCCTGGCATCTTTCACTTAACATCACGCCACACCCTTTTTTTTCATTTTTGGCCACAAGGCATGCGGGATCTTAGTTCCCCGAGACCAGGGATCGAACCCGCACCCCCTGTGCAGAGTCTTAACCACTGGACCACGAGGGAAGTCCCCACACCCATTTTTGAATCTCATTTTTTGGCATTCCCTGCGCAGCCATCATTTAAAACACCATTCAGGAATTCCCTGGCAGTCCAGTGGTTAGGACTCCGCGCTTTCACTGCTGAGGGCTGGTTCAGTCCCTGGTGGGGAAACTGGGATCTCACAAGCCACATGGTGCAGCAGAAGAGAGGGAGGGAGGGAGGAAGGAAGGAAGAGCACCACCCTCTGCTGACGGCACACACCCCCTACTCCGGCCCTCTAATAGGCGCTGCCTGAAACTCAACCAGTCACTCAGGTTCCCTCAGACCAGCTCCTCTGCCTTCATTCTCTCCCTCGGTCACCAAACTAGAAATCTGGGAGGCATCTTTGCCTCTTTGTCTGCTGTCCCCCACCTCCTCAATTAGTCCCCTTCCCTCCAGCTTCTCTGACCCCACCTTGGTCCAGGCCGACGCCACGGCAGGCTCTCCTGGCTGGTCTCCCTGTCTCCTCACCCTGGCCTTGGCCCTGGCCCCATCCCCATCCATCCTGTACCAGTTCACTAGTGCAGCAAGCAATGGCCTTGGCCAGGATCTGACCTCTGCCTGCCTCTCCGGCCTGACTTCCCTCCACATCCCCTTCTAAGACGGGGGACACTGTTGAAACAAACCGTTGGTTGAGTAAGCATGGCCACAGCATAACAGCCCCAAATGTTTACTAATGATTTCCAAGAAATTGTGACGTGAAAAAAAGCAAAGTGCAAAAGCTTTTCTAGCAGACTACCTACCACGTAAACAAGAGGAACTAGAAAATACACAGCGTGCGAAAAGAAAAATAGTGATAAATACAGATAAACCAGAAACTAGTGAGATTGCTTACTTGCCGGGAGAGGCAGGGTGTGAAGGACATGAGGGGGTAGAAGACATAGGGGAAGTGACACTTCTCTGAGTATCTCTGTGTAGTTCCGACTTTTAGAATCATTACTGTGTTTCAGAAATTTTTTTAAAAATTTTAATCAACAAGGAACTGGGAAAGGGGGAGTGGAGACAACCCAAAGTGGAATATAAACGGAAACAAATGAGCTCAACTGTACTACAGATGAAGAGCGTCACGCTGAGGATGCCGGGGGGCGCTCCTCTAAGTGACTTCAGGAAAGGGTATTTGACCATCTATTCTAAGACTAAAGGGAGAAAACTGCACAGTATGGGACTCTAAGTAGTAGGTTTGTTTTTCAGAGCTGTGAGTTAGAGATTCAGAAACTGCTCATGTGTGCTCCAGCACTAAGCAAATAAATACATGGTGGCTCATGAGAGCCAGCTTTCTCACTGTCAGAAAAAGGAGTTAGAAATAAGGAAGGGGGGGCTTCCCTGGTGGTGCACTGGTTAAGAATCCTCCTGCTGGGCTGGGATAGGGAGGATGGGAGGGAGACACAAGAGGGAGGAGATATGCGGATATATGTATATGTACAGCAGATTCACTTTGTTATAAAGCAGAAACTAACACACCATTGTAAAGCAATTATACTCCAATAAAGATGTTTAAAAAAAAGAAAAAAGGGGCTTCCCCGGTGGCGCAGTGGTTGAGAGTCCGCCTGCCGATGCGGGGGACACGGGTTCGTGTCCCAGTCCGGGAAGATCCCACATGCCACGGAGCGGCTGGGCCCGTGAGCCATGGCCGCTGAGCCTGCGCTCCACAACGGGAGAGGCCACAACAGTGAGAGGTCCGCGTGCGGCAAAAAAAAAAAAAAAAAAAAGAATCCGCCTGCCAATGCAGGGGACACAGGTTCGAGCCCTGGTCCGGGAAGATCCCACATGCCATGAAGCAACTAAGCCTGTGCAACCACAACTACTGAGCCCATGTGCCACAACTACTGAAGCTTGCCCGCCTAGAGACCGTGCTCCACAACGAGAGAAGCCACTGCAATGAGAAGCCCGTGCACCGCAACAAAGAGTAGTCCCCGCTCACCGCAACTAGAGAAAGCCTGCGTGAAGCAAAAAAGACCCAACACAGCCAAAATAAATAAATTTATTAAAAAAAAAAAAAGAAAGAAGGAAGGGGGTAGGCCAAAATAAACACTGTGGTGTTGAACTGGAACTAGGGGCATCAGTGTGAGCTCATGGTTTTCAAAATATGTATCAATAGATATAGAAATAGCTTTGGATGTGCATGTGTGTGCACATACGCTTCCTAACTGTCCACTGAGAGGGCCTGAAAGTTGTAACGCCCAACACCAGTGAACTCACCCAGTTCCTGGATCTTGGTATCTAAACCCATTCTCCAATAAAGGGCACCAAGACTCCTTGGAGAAATGGCGATTTCCAGGGCTGCAGCAAGGAAAGTACGAGGTGAGCCTCCAACAATTTATGGTGTCAAAAGGGAATGAAGAGCTCAAATAGTAATGGGGACATATCGGGACATGTCAATAGATACAGGAGGCAACCTGAATGTCCCCATGCCAAACCAGGGACAATTTGACAGACAAAATAAGTAATGACAGTAATGGATGATAGTTCATAGAATAAGAACCTATAGAATAAAATAAGAATCTGTGAGTCCGTATCAATATAAATACTTGAATGAATGAAGAAATAAAGGAGGAGGAATTCACTGGTAGTCCAGTGGTTAGGACTCTGTGCTTTCACTGCGAGGGCCCAGGTTCAATCCCTGGTTGGGCAGCTAAGGTTCCCACAAGCCACACAGTGCAGTCAAATAAATAAATAAGTAAATAAGTAAGTAAATAAATGAAGGAAGGAAGGAAGGGAAGGAGGGAGGGAGGG
Organism: Delphinapterus leucas; assembly: GCF_059928025.1. Lineage (NCBI taxonomy): Eukaryota > Metazoa > Chordata > Mammalia > Artiodactyla > Monodontidae > Delphinapterus > Delphinapterus leucas. The sequence goes on along the minus strand of NC_143136.1, from coordinate 8,557,325 downwards.
AGGGAGGGAGGGAGGGAGGGAGGGAGGGAGGGAGAAAGGTGAAGGGAAAAGCCCTCCTCATGGTAGAATTCTAACCCATAAATGTAAAATAAGGAAAACTGAAAACCACCACTTGGCAAATACCCCAGTAATAGCTGTGTCAGGCAAGAATTACCAGTAGATGCTAAAATGAGTGGGGATAAGTAGGATAAGAAATAGGAATATTTAGAGAGTTGCAGTCTCTCTACATAAGATACTTATAAACAAGTAACTTTATGTTTTTAATTTTTAAAAAATATTTATTTACTTTTGGCTGCATTGGGTCCTAGTTGCAGTGCGCGGGCTCTTCTTTGCAGGGGGCAGGCTTCTCTCTAGCTGTGGCCCACGGGGTCCAGGGCAGATGGGCTTTGTAGTTTGCAGCATGCAGGCTCTCTCGTTGAGGTGCGCAAGCTCAGTAGTCACGGCGCGTGGGCTTAGTTGCTCCGCGGCACACGGGATGTTAGTTCCCTGACCAGGGATCAAACCCACATCCCCTGCATTGGAAGTCAGATTCTTAACCACTGGACCACCAGGGAAGTCCCAAAACGAGTAATTTTACAATGAAGAAACCTGACAGAAATCATCTTAACCAAATGACCAAAGTGAACATCGCCCGGAAAGGGGCAGATGGACAACATGTGCCTCCTGATATGATGCACTGAGAAGGATATGACGTTTGGGGAGTAAGAACATCACCTAAGTGAAAACACAACAAGGGGTGACGGGGCAGAGGCAGTCATTCTAAGATGGGTCAGGAGAGGCTTCTCTGAAGCGGCAACATTTAAGCTCTGACCTCAGTGGTCAGAAGATCTGGAGAGGAGTGCTCCCGGTAGCAGGGACAGCTATGTAAAAGGACTCGCGGCACAGAAGGAGGGCAAGCATCCGGCGTGCAGTGAGGAGCGAAGTGGAGAAGAGATCAGGAAGACAGGGAAACGCCTATTACATGGGGCTCTGTGGTCACATGGTAGGTGAGAAGTTTGGGGGATTTTTTTTTCCCTAAATTTTTTGACTGTGGTAAAATACACGTAACAAAATTTACCATCTTAATTTGTTTTCAGTGTACAGTTCAATGGTATGAAATACATTCATAATGCTGAGCAACTATCACCAGCATCCACCTCCAGAACTCTTTTCATCTCGTAAAGCTGACACTCCATATCCATGAAACAACAACTCCCCAGCGCCCCTCCCCACAGGCCTGGCAATCACTGTTCAACTTTCTGTTTCTATGATTTTCAACTACTCTAGGCACCTCAAGTAAGTAGAATCATGCTGTATGTTTTCTTGAGACTGGTTTTTTCACTTAGCGTAATGTTCTCAAGGTTCATCCATGTTGTAGCACGTGTCAGAATTTTCTTCCTGTTTAAGGAGGACTAACACTCCATTGTATATATATACCACATTTTGCTTACCCATTAATCCATTGAGAGACACCTGGGTTTTAGTTATTGTGAACAAGGGTGTACAAGTATCTCTTAGAGACCATGCTTTCAGTTATTTTGGATATATACCCAGAAGTGGAATTCCTGGATCACGTGATTATTTTTTACTCTTTGATTAATCACCATGCTGTTCTTCACAGTGGCTGTACTATTTCACATTCCCACCAGCAGTGCACAAAGGTTCCAGTTTCTCCACATCCTCACCAACACTTGTTATTCTGTTTGTTGCTGTTGTTATAGTAGCCATCCTAATGAGTGTGGGGTGGTATCTCGTTGTAGTTTCGATTTGCATTTCCCTAATGATGGGTGATGTTGAGCATCTTTCATATGTTTATTGGCCATTTGGTACATCTTCTTTGGAGAAATGTCTATTCATGTCCTTTGCCCATTTTTAATTGTTTGGTTGTTGTTGTTGCTGTTAAGAAGAGTTTAGGTTTTATTATAAATGATTTAAAGAATCATTGGAGAATGTTAAGCAGGGGGGTAATGTGACCTAATTTGGGTTTATTTTTTGATCACTCTGTTGGGTGGAGAATGTTTTGAAGGCAGAAAGATTAGAGATGGAGAGGCAGGGAGACCAATTAGGAGGTTTTTGCAGACAAGTTCAAGCAAGAGATGACGATGGTCCCAACAAGAGTGGTGCTGTTCCCTACCGATGAGATTGTAGAGAAGTGAAAGATTCAAAAGCTTAGTTAAGCAGTACAGTCAACAGGATTTAGCAACTAGACAGAAATGGGAAATGAGTAAGTAGAAGGAAGTACAAGACAACTCCCAAGTTTCTGACTTGAGCCAGAAACTGGATGGATGGTGGCACCATTCACTAAAATAAAGCAAGCCAGGGGAGAACTGGTTTAGAAGCTGGGGAGAGAAATGATGAATTCAATTATCAACACCATACAGTGGCAGGGCCTGGAGGATCTCCTAATGGAGAGGTCCAGCACTTACAGGCTGGCATTTAGAAGGAAGTGCTTGGCTGGAGATTCTACTCTGGAAGCCTCTGCACACAATGGAAGCTGTGGGAGTAGACAGAATCACCCAGGGGACACACAGAATAGAGGTTCTTAACCTGGATATCAAGGTGGGCTTCTGGGATCCGGGGACCTCCTGAAAGTGTAACAAAAATACACATGTAGGTGCACATGTGCATAATTCTTGGAAGAGGGTTGACATCTTTTAACTGGTGCTCCAAGAGATCCCTGACTGCCCTCCCCTTTCCCCTTCCCCCAGAAGGTTAAAAGCCACTGATACGCTGTGAGGGGGAAAAGTCATCTAAGGAACATCAACATTTAAGGGACAGAGGAAGGGGACAGCCTGAAAAGAAGCATTCAGAGAGGAGGAGAAAAATGAAAAGAATGAGATTTCAAAGGGGGAGGAAGGGGTGGTCAGTCATGTCAAACGTTGCAGGGACTAAGATAGGAACTAAAAAGCATCTAGGAGCCTTTGCCACAGAGGTCCTTGGTGTCCTTGGGAAGAGTCTCAGCAGAACGGCAGGTGGGGAGGGGCGCACCTCCATCACAGGTGCGCAGAGGAGTCAGAGAAGGACTGCAGGCAGCAAATTGGGAGACACTTTCAAGATACATTTAGCTGTAAAAGGAAGGAGGGCAGGACTTCAAAGGCAGATGTGGGTTGAGGGAAAGGCTTTGTTTTGGATTCTGTGGAAACGGAGGCAGCAGCAGCAGAAGACTAGTGGCAGCAGACTGGTGAGCTGCTCGTCCAACCTATTCCTTCTTCCTGGATACGCAGCTGCGGTCCAGCTTTCCCTACCTCCCTTGGGACTAGCGGTACGGTCATTTGACCAAGCTCTAGACAAAGGTAGCAGTGAACACACACCTAGGCCCGCCATAAAAAGTCCCCACATTGGACCCTCCTTGTTCTTTCCTATCCACTTGCTGAATGAAGAGATTTCCAATGGCCCAGGACAGAGGCACAAAGTGGAGGAAGCCTAGGTCCCTAAATGATCACATGGAAGGCCATGTGACCAAGAATACTCACTCCCTACTGTGTCATGAGTGAGAAATAAATGATTACTGTGTTGACCTACTAAGAATTTGGAGTCCATCTGTTACAGGAGTGGAGCTGGAGTTAACCTAATACACTGGCAGATAAATCCTTGTACATCCATACAACACTACAACTGTAAAAACGAACAAAGCACCTCTTTGTTATTGATATGATCTCCACGATACTTTAAATGAAAAAGCAAAAGCAAGGTACTAGTAGGTTACACTTGTATAACCTATTATACACCTGTATAACCTATTAGTTTTTTGTGTAAAAAAAAAATAGGTGGGAAAAATAACGTAAACATGATTCCTTGACCATGCACAACAGTGGAAGGACACAAGAAACCAATAATACTGGTTACTTCCATACAAGGGAGTTAGGTGGCTAGGGGATGGGGGAGGAGGCCTTTCAATTTACACCTGTTAAATTTTGAACTAGTAAACGTGTGTCCTAATTTTAACATTTTAATTAGAAAATTTAAAAGAGTGTGTCAGAGACATGGGCATGTTTAAATATTGGTGGAAACAGGGAGACCAGCTCGGTGCTTTGTGACCACCTAGAGGGGTGGGATAGGGAGGGTGGGAGGGAGGGAGAAGCAAGGGGGAAGAGATATGGGGATATATGTATATGTATAGCTGATTCACTTTGTTATAAAGCAGAAACTAACACATCATTGTAAAGCAATCATACTCCAATAAAGGTGTTTAAAAAAAAAAAGATAACACAAGAAACCAGTGAGATGGAGGAGAGGTGAAGGGTGAACATGAGTGTGGGCTGGAAAGGAAGCAGTAATTTTCACCATATACTTTTTTATATTATTTTGATTTTGAACTATGTGAATATTCAAAAAGTATTCGATGTTTAAAAAATTCAGAAAACTAAAAAAAATATTGGTGGAAGGAGCCAGTACAAACAAAAATCCCAGAAGTACAGAAAGGTAGAGGATGGAGGAAAGCCCTACAGAGGCAAGGGATGGAGACCAGAGCACAGCGGGAGGGACAAGCCACCTTAGGAAGGGAGGGGGCTACAGAGCCTGGCAAGTGTGTAAAGGTGAACAGGAGAGGAGGGGGTCCTTCTCAAATGGCTTTTATTTAGGAGGTGAAGTTACCGAATGAGAAGGAGAGAAGAGTGGTAAATTTGGTTTGACTTGTAGGAAGAAGACGGGGTCATATGGACAACGGGACAAGGGAAATGGGAGACTTTCGGGGAGCACTGATGGCCCAGCCAAGACTGGAGCCATGGGTGATACCCCGTCCTAAAGCCCCCATCTCCCTCCTTGCTCTGCTGTTCAGCTAAGCTTCTCCTCAGTAGTGGTCCCAGGACCTCCGCTGGAAGACTGCCTTGAGGGTCAGCAGGCGGCATCTGCGTCTGCTTCCCTAGACAACAGGGTAGTTCTCTGGCCTTTGCAGAGCCTGGCAGAATGGAAGAGGAATCCCACCCCTGGAAATCAACCTTGTGGCTCACGTGATGCCCAGAGAACTCACTCTGGCTGGCGAAGGCCCATCAGTGCACACCTGACACAATCAAATAAACTCAACCGTAAGCTTGGGAGAACTGACGGATGTTTAGAATTTACTAAGTGAGGGAGTGAGGGGGAAGGCAGCGGAATACATGATGTACTCAACCATATAAAATAATGCACAGAAAGTTGACAGAGAAAACATACCTAAATATTTATAGGGGTTACCTCTGGTTGTTGAGATTATAGGTTTTTCTCTTTATTTCTTTTCTTTTTATTTATTTATTATTTTTGGCTGCATTGGGTCTTCGTTGCTGCACGCGGGCTTTCTCTAGTTACAGCGAGCGGGGGCTACTCTTTGTTGCAGTGCGGTGGCTTCTCTTGTTCCGGAGCACGGGCACTAGGCACGCGGGCTTCAGCAGTTGTGGCACGCGGGCTCAGTAATTGTGGCTCACAGGCTACAGAGTGCAGGCTCAGTAGTCGTGGTGCACAGGCTTAGTTGCTCTGCGCCATGTGGGATCTTCCCGGACCAGGGCTCGAACCCGTGTCCCCTGCATTGGCAGGCAGATTCTTAACCACTGCGCCACCAGGGAAGCCCTCCCTTTATTTCTTTAGAGTTTCCAAATGTTCTACAGTAAGTACATATCATTTCTATAATGTGACTGATTTTTCAAGATATAGTTTCTGCAACAGTGAGGAGTCCTGTCCCAATTTCACAGTAGAAAAACACCTTTTGGATCACAGACCTCTTTAAGACTCTGAAGGCAGCTATGGGCCGTCTCCCTGGAAAAATGCTCATAAGCTCTTAGACATGTTGACACCCCATTCTGCATCCCCTTGGGGTGACCAGGATGCCAAAGGAATGCCCATCCCTGTCTGTAAGAGGTAGAACGGCTCCCAGGTCCAGACACAACTGACTGTGAGCTGACCAGCAATATTGAAATTTCAAAAGAAAGGTGTTTAAATGCAAAATGCAAGCACCAAAAAGGAAGCCCAGCGGCCAGAATTGGCTATGCCGCCCCAGCTCCGTCTAAGGAAGTGGTGAGCCCCAGGACCACTGTGGCACGTCTGTCATCCTAGGGGACAGGGCTGCATGAGGCATCTAAACATTCCGTTCATCCAGCTGACTCCCTGGTTCACGTCGCCGGCTCACAAGTGCCTTTTGGGAAAATGTGGCTACTTTTAGGACACAGGTTTATAAACCTGAATAATCTAAGCGCCAGAAAAGCCAAGTATAGGACAAATAAGCTGCCGGGATATAAGCAAACGTTATTTTATATGTTATAAGGTACAAACATACGATGCCAGAGATTACGCTTTAAATCTGACATTGAAAAAACATAATTTGGAAATAGAAATAATTATTCAAAGTTCCGTAATTTATTACTCCTCAGATTTGAAATTCAAAATCTGACACTCCTTTCTTATGCCCCAAGATGTCAATCAACGTCAGGCTGTGAATCCCGTGCTGCGCATTCATCTCTGAATCCTTTAACTGGGAGCAACGATTACTTTTCTTTAGTTTCATAGCAGAAAAGAGCTGCTCACAAACATAAATACTTCCAAACATGGACAGAACCTTTGCGCAATGGTTTTTATATTTCGGGTAACCATTCCCAAGATATCTGTAGAATTCTGGGATCCCAACATCACCATATTTGGCTTTCAGTATACTATTGCACTGCAATTCAATAACTTCCATTTGTAGCTCTTCATTCACATTATTGATACTAATTGAGAAAGGGGAACTGAACAATATTAGTTCATTCGCATAAAGTTTTCATCAGAGAACCTTTTTTGGAATTCAGCCTTCAACTTTTAATTTGGTGAATGTAGTTCAGGCCGTCATTTTCATGTTCAGAAACTAATTTCAGTGTAGGAAAGTGGGCCAGATTGTTCCTTGCCAAATGAGTCTCCCAAAGACACAATTTCGCTAGGAATGAGCCAACTGAATCATACATTTGTGTCACCACTTGTGAACGTCTTTGCAGAGAAATATCCAACATGTTTAGATATGTCATAATGTCAACCAAAAAGGCTAAGTCTCTGACCCAATCTTCGCTTCTAAGCTGAGGCACAGATTTTCCTCTAGAAGACAGGAAAAAGTTAATTTCCTCCAACAATTCAAAAACCTGCCTTAGGACCACACCACAACTCAGCCACTTAAGTTCCTTGGAGCAGAACATGCTTCCATATGGTGCATCTAACTCATTAAACAAAGCACCGAACTTCCTGCGGTCCAAGCCACGGGAGCGTATCCAGATTATGGTATAAACTACTATGTCCATGACATAGTAGTTTTTTAACTACCATTTTTTTTTTTTTTTTTTTTTGCACTGTACACGGGCCTCTCACTGTTGTGGCCTCTCCCGTTGCGGAGCACAGGATCCGGACGTGCAGGCTCAGCGGCCATGGCTCACGGGCCCAGCTGCTCCGTGGCATGTGGGATCTTCCCGGACCGGGGCACGAACCTGTGTCCCCTGCATCGGCAGGCGGACTCTCAACCACTGTGCCACCAGGGAAGCCCTTAACTATACCATTTTTAACCTTTTAGCACAAAGTGACTCCTGGAGAATGAGGCCATGCACAGACTTTAGTTCCGTGTCTTGGCAAACCTCTGACACTTTTTAATTTTTTTTAAAATAAATTTATTTATTTTTGGCTGCATTGGGCCTTCGTCGCTGCACGCGGACTGTCTCTAGTTGCAGTGAGCGGGGGCTACTCTTCATTGCGGTGTGCAGGCTTCTCATTGCACTGGCTTCTCTTGTTGTGGTGCACGGGCTCCAGGCGTGCACGCTTCAGTAGTTGTGGCACGCAGGCTCTAGAGAGCAGGCTCAGTAGTTGTGGCGCAAGGGCTTAGTTGCTCCACGGCACATGGGATCTTCCTGGACCAGGGCTCGAACCTGTGTCCCCTGCATTGGCAGGCAGATTCTTAACCACTGCGCCACCAGGGAAGCCCAGCCCTGACACTTTAGATTTCAGTTTTGCAACTAGTTCTTTAACACCAACCATCGCAGAGTCACCATCTGTGCTAATACTCACCAATTTTGACCAGTCCACGTTAATGTTTTAAGACTTTTCTCAACGTTCATTTCCTGACGCTGTGCCTGTTATGGGGGCCAGGTCCAGAAGTTCTTCGGTCACATCAAAAGTTTCATTGCCACCACGAATAAATACACCTACGTGGGGGTCAATATTTCCATCCACTCCTTCCTGAGCTGCAATGGAAAAAGCCACAAATGATTCGGCTTTTTCTTGCAACTTGTCCTGCAAGTTCTCAGTCGTGTTGTAAACATGCTGGGCAACAACACTACCAGTCAGTCTTCTGTTGGCAAACGCTTGTCTCTGTTCAGGGCACATGATTTCTGCCGCACTCAACAGACAGTCCTTGATAAACTCACCATCTGCAAAAGGTTTGGCTGCCCGGGCGATTTTCTCGCTTAATACGTAAGTACGTTTCATAGCAGCATCACTTATTTTATTCACACTCAAAAGCAAATCATGTTGAAATTTCAGTCTTTTTTTCAGTTCATTGACTTTTCTATCACACAGCTTTTCTGTAGATTCATCATAGTTCCTACGATTGTTGCTTTCATAATGGTGTGTTAGGTCACATTCTCTTGACACAGACAGACGTTGTTTACATATTAAATATGAAGGAACGTTCTTTTACCTCCAAAGAAATAAGCTCTCTCCCATTTTTCTTGAAGTCTATGGTTTTCTTGTCTAACTTTCATTTTCCCACTTTTGAAAGAGACAAATGCATAAGACATATAAAAATATCTTTACCAAGAAGAAAAAAGTATGGCTCTGTGATAAAAAAAAAAAAAAAAGTATTCACTATTTTTTCAAAGTGTCAGCGTGATGTTCACTCCTTCAGGGTTGGTAAGAACTTCCAGAACAGTGGGGCTATAGCCAGCAGAACAAATGCCACAGCTGAGAGGAAGCAGCTGCCTCTCTCCAGACGCCTGTGGACGTGTAGGGACGCAGCCCCAGGGCCACCAGATTTTCTGATGTAGCAAAAGCAGCTGGAAATCCAGTTTTTTATGTGAAATCTCTTGATTTTAAAAAATATTCATGGTAAATTCTATTGTTTTATTTATTTTTTTCTGTATAAGCCACCACGTCGAGCAATCAGATTAGGGAGATTAGGTTTGGGGTCTTTAAACCTGAGGAAGTTCCCTGGTGGTCTAGTGGTTAGCATTCAGCCCTTTCACTGCCGTGGCCCGCAAGCCATGCAACAGAGCCAAAATTTTTTAAAAAACAAAAAAACAAAAAACACAACTTGAAGAGAATTAAATATCTAACTCTAAAACCACAGGTTTAAGAGCTTGTTGAAACAGAATCCTAGAAGATACCCCAAAAGGGGGAACTAAACTGATGTCTCTCAAAGTGCCATGCCTTCTGCAGGCTTCGAGGTTACAGTTAACTAGGACAATACTTATTAGCTTGACAGAATTATGAGGATGACTTACACATTTTTGATAGAGAAACTGTATTTAAAAGTGCCAAGTGGGACTTCCCTGGTGGTGCAGTGGTTAAGAATCCACCTACCAATGCAGGGGACACGGGTTCGAACCCTGGTCCAGGAAGATCCCACGTGCCGCAGAGCAAGTAAGCCCGCGCGCCACAACTACCAAGCCTGCGCTCTACAGCCCGCGAGCCACAACTACTGAGCCCACATGCTGCAACTACAGAAGCCTGCACACTCTAGGGCTCATGTGCTGCAACTAACTGAAGCCCGTGCCCCTAGAGCCTATGCTCTGCAGCAAGAGAAGCCACCACAATGAAAAGCCCACACACTGCAACAAAGAGTAGCCCCCGCCCGCCACAAGTAGAGAAAGCCCATGTGCAGCAACGAAGACCCAACGCAGCCAAAAAAACCAAAAAAAACAAAAAACAAAACAGTGCCAAGTGCCCCTAACCTCATACTAGCCCCTCCCTGGGAAACCTGGTGAGTCTCCATCTACAGAGCTGTCACACCCTTACTTTGCCAGTTGCACTTTTTTCCCTCCTGTCTCTCTCATCTTGGCCTTGGCTTTTTGCTCCGACAAGTTCCAGAACTACAGAAGGCCCACCGATCTCTGTTCCTTGCTTCTCTTCCAAGGCTCTCTCTGCATCGGCCTGTGACTTGAAGTCAATAGAGGCGATCCTGCAATTGTGGGGATAGGGTAGGGGAGAGAAGAAAGAAGTCAATATTTAGTACTCTTCTGTATTGTCTTTCGAATTAGTAATGCACATACAAGATTTGAAATGCAAAAGGTAGACAGGATACAGTGAAGTCTTTCTTCTGCCCAATTTCTATCCTTAGAGGCAACATGCTGTATAAATAAAAGCAAATGTACACACATACACACACTGTTTTTTTTTTTAAAAAAGCTCTACTGAGATATAATTTCCAAATCATAAAATTCACCCATTTAAAGTGTACAAGGGCATATTTACAGAATTCTACAACCATCACCATAATCTAATTTTAGGACAATTAAGCACCCAGCCCTGGTCACTCCTCATCCCCCCCAACTCACTCCCATCCCCCAGCTGCAGGCAATCACTATGCTACTTCCTGTCTCTGTAGATCTACCTATTCTGGACATTTCACATAACTGGGATTATACAAATATGCCATCTTTTGTGTCTGGCTTCTTTCACTTAGCCTAATATTTTTGAGATTCATCTGTGTTGTAGCATGTATCAGTACTTCATTCCTTTTCATGGCTGAGTAACATTACATTGCATGAAAATACTACGTTTTGTTTATCCATTCATGAGCTGTTAAGACATTTTGGGTTGTTTCCGGTTTGGGCTATTATGAGTAAAGCTCATACAAACATTTGTAGAAATGTGTGGATATACGTTTTCACTTCTTGTGGATTCATACCTAATAGGAGAATTGCTGGACTGTATGGCAACTCTATGTTTAACATTTTGAGAAACTGCTAAACCGTTTTCCAAAGCAACTGTGCTATTTTACATTCCCACCAGCAATGAGAGAGGGTTCTGATTTCTCCACATCCTTGTCAACACTTCTTATTGTCTTTTTTATTACAGCCACTCTAACAAGTGTGCAGTGGTATCACATCATGGTTTTGTTTCATTTTGTTTTTTCTTAACATCTTTATTGGAGTATAATTGCTTTACAATGTTGTGTTTCTGCTGTATAACAAAGTGAATCAGCTATATGCATACATATATCCCTATATATGCTCCCTCTTGCGTCTCCCTCGCACCCTCCCTATCCCACCCCTCTAGGTGGTCACAAAGCACCGAGCTGATCTCCCTGTGCTATGCAGCTGCTTCCCACTAGCTATCTATTTTACATTTGGTAGTGTGTATATGTCAATGCTACTCTCTCACTTCATCCCAGCTTACCCTTCCCCCTCCCCATGTCCTCAAGTCCATCCTCTACGTCTGCATATTTATTCCTGTCCTGCCCCTAGGTTCATCAGAACCATATTTTTTAGATTCCATATATATGTGTTAGCATATGGTATTTGTTTATCTCTTTCTGACTTACTTCACTCTGCATGACAGACTCTAGGTCCATCCACCTCACTACAAATAGCTCAATTTCGTGTCTTTTTATGGCTGAAGAGTATTCCATTGTATATATGTGCCACATCTTCTTTATCCATTCATCTGTCGATGGACATTTAGGTTGCTTCCATGTCCTGGCTATTGTAAATAGTGCTGCAATGAACATTCTGGTACATGACTCTTTTTGAATTATGGTTTTCTCAGGGTATATGCCCAGTAGTGGGATTGCTGGGTCGTATGGTAGTTCTATTTTCAGTTTTTTAAGGAACCTCCATACTGTTCTCCATAGTGGCTGTATCAATTTACATTCCCACCAACAGTGCAAGAGGGTTCCCTTTTCTCCACACCCTCTCCAGCATTTATTATTTGTAGATTTTTTGATGATGGCCATTCTGACCAGTATGAGGTGATACTTCATTGTAGGTTTTTTTTTTTTATAAATTTATTTATTTAATGTATTTCATTTTTGGCTACGTTGGGTCTTCGTTGTTGCACGCAGGCATTTCTCTGGTTATGGCGAGCGGGGGGCTACTCTTCACTGCGGTGCACAGGCTTCTCATTGCGGTGGCTTCTCGTTGCGGAGCACTGGCTCTAGGCACATGGGCTTCAGTAGTTGTCGCTCGCAGGCTCTGAAGCGCAGGCTCAGTAGTTGTGACGCACGGGCTTAGTTGCTCCGCGGCATGTGGGATCTTCCCAGACCAGGGCTCGAACCTGTGTCTCCTGCATTGGCAGGCAGATTCTTAACCACTGCGTGACCAGGGAAGCCCCCTCATTGTAGTTTTGATTTACATTTCTCTAATGATTAGTGATGTTGAGCATCCTTTCATGTGTTTGCTGGCAATATGTATTATCTTCTTTGGAGAAATATCTATTTAGGTCTTCTCCCCATTATTGCATTGGATTGTTTGTTCTTTTGATATTGAGCTGCATGAGCTGCTTGTATATTTTAGAGATTAATCCTTTGTCAGTTGCTTCGTTTGCAAATATATTCTCCCATTCTGAGGGTTGTCTTTTCGTCTTGTTTATGGTTTCCTTTGCTGTGCAAAAGCTTTTAAGTTTCATTAGGTCCCATTTGTTTTTGTTTTCATTTCCATTTCTCTAGGAGGTGGGTCAGAAAGGATCTTGCTGTGATTTATGGCATAGAGTGTTCTGCCTAAGTTTTCCTCTAAGAGTTTTATAGTGTCTGGCCTTACATTTAGGTCTTTAATGCATTTTGACTTTTTTTGTGTGAATGGTGTTAGGAAGTGTTCTAATTTCATTCTTTTACACGTAGCTGTCCAGTTTTTCCAGCACCACTTATTGAAGAGGCTGTCTTTTCTCCACTGCATATTCTTGCTTCGTTTATCAAAGATAAGGTGACCACATATGCATGGGTTTATCTCTGGGCTTTCTATCCTGTTCCATTGATCTGTATTTCTGTTTTTGTGCCAGTACCATACTGTCGTGATTACTGTAGCTTTGTAGTATGGGAGTACATACTTCCATACTACAAAGTCAGGGAGCCTGATTCCTCCAGCTCCGGTTTTCTTTCTCAAGGTTGCTTTGGCTATTCAGGGTCTTTTGTGTTTCCATACAAATTGTGCAGTTTTTTGTCCTAGTTCTGTGAAAAATGCCATTGGTAGTTTGATATGGATTGCACTGAATCTGTAGATTGCTTTGGGTAGCACAGTCATTTTCACAACGTTGATTCTTCCAATCCAAGAACATGGTATATCTCTCCGTTTGTATCATCTTTAATTTCTTTCATCAGTGTCTTACAGTTTTCTGCATACAGGTCTTTTGTCTCCTTAGGTAGGTTTATTCCTAGGTATTTTATTCTTTTTGTTGCAATGGTAAATGGGAGTGTTTCCGTAATTTCACTTTCAGAATTTTAATCATTAATGTATAGGAATGCAAGAGATTTCTGTGCATTAATTTTGTATCCTGCTACTCTACCAAATTCATTGATTAGCTCTAGTAGTTTGCTGTTAGCATCTTTAGGATTCTCTATGTATAGTATCATGTCATCTGCAAACAGTGACAGTTTTACCTCTTCTTTTCCGATTTGGATTCCTTTTATTTCTTTTTCTTCTCTAATTGCTGTGGCTAAAACTTCCAAAACCATGTGGAATAACAGTGGTGAGAATGGGCACCCTTGTCTTGTTCCTGATCTTAGAGGAAATGGTTTGTTTTTCACCACTGAGAACAATGTTGGCTGTGGGTTTGTCATATATGGCCTTTATTATGTTGAGGTAGGTTCCCTCTATGCCTACTTTCTGGAGAGTTTTTATCATAAATGGGTATTGAATTTTGTCAAAAGCTTTTTCTGTATCTATTGAGGTTATCATATGTTTTTTATCCTTCAGTTTCTTAATATGGTATATCACATTGATTGATTTGCGTATATTGAAGAATCCTTGCATTCCTGGGATAAACCCCACTTGATCATGGTATATGATCCTTTTAATGTGCTGTTGGATTCTGTTTGCTAGTATTTTGTTGAGGATTTTTACATCTATGTTCATCAGTGATATTGGCCTGTAGTTTTCTTTTTCTGTGACATCTTTGTCTGGTTTTGGTATCAGGATGATGGTGGCCTCGTAGAATGAGTTTGGGAGTGTTCCTCCCTCTGCTATGCTTTGGAAGAGTTTAAGAAGGATAGGTGTTAGCTCTTCTCTAAATGTTTGAGAATTCTCCTGTGAAGCCATCTGGTCCTGGGCTTTTGTTTGTTGGAAGATTTTTAATCACTGTTTCAATTTCACTGTTTGTGACTGGTCTGTTTATATTTTCTATTTCTTCTTGGTTCAGTCTCAGAAGGCTGTGCTTTTCTAAGAATCTGTCCATTTCTTCCAAGCTGTCCATTTTATTGGCATATAGTTGCTTGTAGTAATCTCTCATGATCCTTTGTATTTCTGCAGTGTCAGTTGTTACTTCTCCTTTTTCATTTCTAATTCTGTTGATTTGAGCTTTCTCCCTTGTTTTCTTGATGAGTCTGGCTAATGGTTTATCAATTTTGTTTATCTTCTCAAAGAACCAGCTTTTAGTTTCATTGATCTTTGCCATTGTTTCCTTCATTTCTTTTTTATTTATTTCTGATCTGATCTTTATGATTTCTTTCCTTCTGCTAACTTTGGGGTTTTTTTTTTTTTGTTCTTTCTCTAGTTGCTTTAGGTGTAAGGTTAGGTTGTTTGAGATTTTCTTGTTTCTTGAGGTAGGATTGTATTGCTATAAACTTCCCTCTTACAACTGCTTTTGCTGCATCCCATAGGTTTTGGGTCGTCGTGTTCTGTCATTTGTTTCTAGGTATTTTTTGATTTCCTCTTTGATTTCTTCAGCGATCTCTTGGTTATTTAGTAGCATATTGTTTAGCCTCCATGTGTTTGTATTTTTTACAGTTTTTTGCCTGTAATTGATATCTAGTCTCATAGCATTGTGATCAGAAAAGATACTTGATATGATTTCAATTTTCTTAAATTTGCCAAGGCTTGATTTGTGACCCTAGATATGGTCTATCCTGGAGAATGTTCCATGAGCACTTGAGAAGAAAGTGTATTCTGTTGTTTTTGGATGGAATGCCCTATAAATATCAATTAAGTCCATCTTGTTTAATGTGTCATTTAAAGCTTGTGTTTCCTTATTTATTTTCATTTTGGATGATCTGTCCATTGGTGAACGTGGGGTGTTAAAAGTCCCCTGCTATTATTGTGTTACTGTCGATTTCCCACTTTATGGCTGTTAGCATTTTCCTTATGTATTGAGGTGCTCCTGTGTTGGATGCATAAACATTTACAATTGTCGTATCTTCTGAATTGATCCCTTGATCATTATGTAGTGTCCTTCTTTGTCTCTGGTAATCGTCTTTATTTTAAAGTCAATGAGAATTGCTGCACCAGCTTTCTTTTGATTTCCATTTGCATGGAATATCTTTTTCAGTCTGTATACGTCTCTAGGTCTAAATTGGGTCTCTTGTAGACAGTATATATACAGGTCTTGTTTTTGTTTCCATTCAGCCAGTCTATATCTTTTGGTTGGAGCATTTAATCCATTTACATTTAAGGTAACTATCGATATGTATGTTCCTATTACCATTTTCTTAATTGTTTTGCGTTTGTTTTTGTAGGTCTTTTCCTTCTCTTGTGTTCCCTGCCTAGAGAAGTTCCTTTTGCATTTGTTGTAAAGCTGGTTTGGTGGTGCTGAATTCTCTTAACTATGCTTGTCTGTAAAGGTTTTAATTTCTCCGTTCAATCTGAATGAGATCCTTGCTGGGTAGAGTAATCTTGCTTTTAGGTTTTTCCCTTTCATCACTTTAAATATGTCCTGCCACTCCCTCCTGGCTTGCAGAGTTTCTGCTCAAAGATCAGCTGTTAACCTTATGGGGATTCCCTTATATGTTATATGTTGCTTTTCCCTTGTTGCTTTTAATATTTTTTCTTTGTATTTAATTTTTGATAGTTTGATTAATATGTGTCTTGGCGTGTTTCTCTTTGGTTAATCCTGTATGGGACTCCCTGCGCTTCTTGGACTTGACTATTTCCTTTCCCATGTTAGGGAAGTTTTCGACTATAACCTCTTCAAATATTTTCTCATACCCTTTCTTTCTTTCTTTCTTCTTCTTCTGGGACGCCTATAATTCGAATGTTGGTGCATTTAGTGTCGTCCCAGATGTCTCTGAGACCGTCCTCAATTCTTTTCATTCTTTTTTCTTTATTCTGCTCCCTGGCAGTTATTCCCACCATTTTATCTTCCAGCTCACTTATCCATTCTTCTGCCTCAGTTATTCTCCTATTGATTCCTTCCAGGGTACTTTTAATTTCAGTTATTGTGTTATTCATCACTGTTTGTTTGCTCTTTAGTTCTTCTAGATCCTTGTTAACTGTTTCTTATATTTTCTCCGTTCTGTTTCCGAAATTTTGCATCATCTTTACTCTGAATTATAGGTTGCCTATTTCATCTTCATTTATTTGGTTTTGTGGGTTTTTATCTTGCTCCTTCGTCTGTAACATATTTTTCTGTCGTTTCTTTTTTCTTTTTTTGATGGGTGGGGCTGTGTTCCTGTCTTGCTGGTTGTTTGGCCTGAGGCGTCCAGCACTGGAGTTTGCAGGCAGTTGGATAGAGCTGGGTCTTGGTGCTGAGATTAGGACCCATGGGAGGCCTCACTCCAATGAATACTCCCTGGGGTCTGAGGTTCTCTGTTAGTCCAGCAGTTTGGACTCAGAGCTCCCACTACAGGAGCTCAGACCCAACCTCCAGCCTGGGAACCAATATCCCACAAGCCGGTTACTAGCAGTTCCTCCCATCCACTTAGGTGTCCATGATCCCCCAACGGTGCCTGGTAGGTTCCCTAGTTGTGCGGAGATGCGAATTCCGCGTCCTCCTAGTCCACCATCTTGACTCAGCCCTCCTTCACATCATGGTTTTGATTTGCACTCCCTCAGTGACTAATGTTGAGCATCTTTCTACATGCTTATTGGCCGTTTGTACACCTTGTTTGGAGAAATGGTCATTCAAGTCCTTTCCCCATTTTTTAATTGGGTTGTCTTTTAATTATTGAGCTGTAAGAGTTCTTTATATATCTTTTATATATACAGGTCTCTTTCATATATATGATTTGCAATATTTTCTCCCAGGATGTAGGGTTTCTTTTGACTTTTTAGATAGTGTCCTCTGAAGTACAAATGTTTTTAATTTTGATAAAGCCCAACTTCTCAATCTTCTCTTTTATTGCTTGTGTAAGACTCTAATCCAAGATCACAAAGATTTACTCCTGTGTTTTGTTCGTAGTTTTCTATTTTAGCTCTTACATTTAGGTCTTTGATCTATTTTGAGTTAATTTTGGGGTATGGTATGCAAGCCCAGCAGAGTGCCCCCAAACCTCCTCACAGTAAACACTGCTAACAATTTGGGATTTATCTTTTCAGACTTGTTTTCTAAATCTGTGGGATTCTTTTCCAGAGATTATGTTCATCAGAATACAGTGGCATAGATTATTTTAGAGTTCACCTACACCAACAAATTTAGCTCAAATGTATCTGTAATCCTGATACCCAATTTTTACCACATTGAGAATCCCTTCAAAATACATTCTATTCCATCCTTTCTAATTTCACCATATTCACCCTCTTAGGCTACCAAAGCCCAGATATATAGTGACAGTGTTTCATTAATTGGCTACAACATAATTCTAACAGACCAAGTTAATGTTCTCTTTTGGTACCTGTCCAGACAAGTCGCCAAGGGTGTTATTTTCCTGTAGTCAGCCCTGGAGAGATAGGATGATGATAACCTATGAGTGGATTCTTCTAATCTTCAATCTTGTACTTGATAGAATAAAGTCTTCATTTCTCTATGACAGCCCTACAGTCTTCTAGAAGCCTTTGGATATCCATTTATGATGCTTTTTCTGCCTGCTGGTAGAAAGGCTGGATAACTACTTTTTCCTTCTCTAAAATCCGGTATGAGTGATTTGGGAGAATACAATGAAATTCTGTTATCATATATTCTTTTTCAGTACAAGGTACAAAGACATACCTTTCACTCATCCCATCCTTGCTCACCAATCTGATTTGAAAAGTATCCTCAAACACTTCTATTAATTCATGCTGAGTGACTCTGTCAGGCAAGTTCTTGATCAAAAGTGTTTTGGCATTTCCATCTTCATAAACACAAAAAGAGTATTTTTAGTCTGAGTTTAGATCTCATAAGCATCAAGAGTTCTCTAAGAGAGAAAAAATACTTCTCAAAGAGTTGGAGAGTAGTACATATTCCTTCATTTAACAATATTTGGGGACTTCCCTGGTGGTCCAGTGGTAAAGAATCCACCTTCCAATGCAGGGGACGCAGGTTCAATCCCTGGTCGGGGAACTAAGATCCCACATACTGCAGGGCAACTAAGCCCACGCGCTGCAAACTACAGAGCCCACATGCCCTGGAGCCTGCACGCTGCAAGCAGAAAGAGAAAACCTGCATGCCACAACTAGAGAGAAGCCCGTGCGCGCCGTAACAAAAAGATCTCTCATGCCTCAACAAAGATCCCATGTGCCATAACTAAGACCTGACACAGCCAAAAAATTAATAATAATAAATAAGGAAGATAAATAAATAAAATATTTAAAAAAACAAACATTTGCACACAGCGTCTGGGTGATGACGGCCTGTGCTACGTGCTGGCTGTGAAAATACGGACTTGGCCTCCACTCTTGAGAATGTAGTCTTGTTGGGGAAAACGCTAGTAAACAAATAGTCACATAATTACAAACTGTGGTAAGTGTCAGGAAGGAAAAGTAAAAAGGGAAAAAAGAACATCAAGTAGAGAAGACTTAACTTAGTCTGGGGGTAAGGGAAAATTTTTCTGATCTGCAGAGGTGACCTTTAAGCTGAGACTCTTGAATGGGTTGTCAATAGCCAGGGGATAAGTCACGAACATTAGGACAGAGAAGGTGAGCCGTGCGGCTCGAGCAGAAGGAGTGAGCACAGCAGAGAGAGTCTGTGCTGTGGAAGTAGGCGACTTGCTAGAAACTGAGGAGTGCTTGCACGGAGTAAGAAAGAATACAATATTCCTGTCTGATGCAGCGTCTTCTAGGTACACAGGTATCTCTGAACAAGTTACCTTGCTTGCATACGTTTCTTTGTTTCCTTTCCCTTTTCGGTTTCTTCCATTTAATTTCATATCCAAGGACGTTTGTCTCACTAAGTTCCAGGGCTTTTTCCTGGTCGTTAGCAGATTTAAAATTCACATAACCAAATCTCCTACAGAGATGCAGCCGAAAAGGAAAAAAAAAAACACAAGTAGAGTCAAAAGGCATATGCCTTCCAGCTGGCTACTCAAACTGGCTGTGAAAGTGGAAATTAGCATTGAGTCAAACGCAGCTGTCAAATTTTACAAATTAAAACCAAGCCTCCCCTAACTGGCAATATCAGTGCCATCAAGTAACCAGAGAGCAGCAGTTCTCACCTGGGGTGAGGCTGACAATATCTGGAGACATCTTTGGCCGTCACAACTGGGAGACTTCTAGCATCTAGTGGGTAGAATCCAGGGATGCTGTTGAACAGTCCCCCCCAACAAGGAATTAGCTGGCCCCAAATTTTAATAGTGCAAGAGTCGAGAAGCCCTCCTCCAGGGCAAGGACTGAGAGTCAGGGCAAACTCACCCGTTGAAATCATTATTAGTTTTCTAACTACTGGCCAGATTTAACCAAAAGCTATAAAAAATGAAACTTGAAATGACACGCTTTTGAATTTCTGTTTTAAGAAACAGCCATTGCACTTGTGAATTGAAACAAAAATATCTTTTTTTTTTTTTGGCCATGCCATGCGTCTTGTGGGATATTTTTTTTAAATAAATTTATTTATTTTTGGCGGCATTGGGTCTTTGTTGCTGCGCGCAGGCTTTCTCTAGTTGCAGCGAGCGGGGGCTACTCTTCGTTGCGGTGCACGGGCTTCTCATTGCGGTGGCTTCTCTTGTTGCGGAGCACAGGCTCTAGGTCCACAGGCTTCAGTAGCTGTGGCACACGGGCTCAGTAGTTGTGGCTCGCGGGCTCTAAAGTGCAGGCTCAGTAGTTGTGGCGAACGGCTTAGTTGCTCCGCAGCATGTGGGATCCTCCAGGACCAGGGCTTGAACCCGTGTTCCCTGCATTGGCCGGTGGATTCTTAACCACTGCGCCACCAGGGAAGTCCCAAGAATTTATTTTTAATGCAAAAGGAATGTTTATTTACTACAAACACAACAATATTTCACAATATAGTTAATAAAAAGTGTAAGCAGAGCAATGTGTCAAAAGTTGTGGCATCACCTCTGGAGCCAGAATGCTGGGCTCAAATCCTGACCCTGCCACTTTCTAACTGTGTGATATTCGATATGTCACTTAACTTCTCTGTGCCTCAATTTCCTCCTTTGTAAAATGGGGATAATGACAATAATTACTGCTGAGAATTGTCTTATGGATTCAATGAGTTAAATAAACAAGGAACAATGCCTGGTAGAGTGAGTACTCAATGAATGTTTACTATTATTATTATCTTTTCATTTCTACCTAAGAAATCCTGAGTACCATAAAATAAGCATGCTCACACCCAAGACATATGCTTCTGATGAGAAAGAAGTAAGAAAGGATGAAATTTAATTCAGCAAAAAAGCAGAACTGATACAGAACCTATATTTGCCACCAAAGCTAGGGGTTTTGTGATTAAATCTGTGTTCGTTTAAAATAATTCTAGACAAATAACATTGCTCACAGTTGGAAAATCATGAAAACATGTTTCTGTAAAGACCTGGAAGATCTTGTGATTAGTTTAGTATTTTGTTTGGAAAAATGGGATAGCAAAATTTAATATAATGGATTTATTAAACGAGCCACTGAAGGACTTTAAATACTCATTCTGAACTGCAAGAGGCTGAGGTAATATCTTATAAAGGGCGAAGAACAAGTAACAAAAGGTTCTGACAAGAATAATAATTGTTGGGCTGATAAACTCTTAACAACACCCTTAATTTATCAGTATTCACCTGGACAAGCCAACTCTGACACCAACGACTGCGATGTCATTTTTAGCAAAAAATTCACTAAGACCAGTT
Source organism: Delphinapterus leucas (assembly GCF_059928025.1). Lineage (NCBI taxonomy): Eukaryota > Metazoa > Chordata > Mammalia > Artiodactyla > Monodontidae > Delphinapterus > Delphinapterus leucas. The sequence goes on along the minus strand of NC_143136.1, from coordinate 8,536,315 downwards.
TTTAGTTCAGCAACAGTTCTGTTGAAATTCAGGTTTCCAACAAATAGTTTGAAACTTACAGGTGGTTTAGCTGACATACAAAAAGGCAAAGAAAAAGAGAGAGAGAGAGAGAGAGAAAGAACTCAAAGAAACAGTTCAGAAAGAATGATGCTAAAAAAAAATTTCCATTGAAGAATCTGGCATATTGTAACACCAGGCTGCAATTAAAATCCCTTTGTCCATCATTTGGGCTAACAGAGTTTTCGTTTTTGCCAATATGAAACTCTCCACGTGTCTCTTGTGCTCTAAAACGCAGCAAAGAAGTTACCTTCTAATTTCTGAATTTTGGTTTCAGGGGAAGCATTCTGTTTGGTCATTTCCTCCTTCTGGTTTATCAGGTGCTTTCTTCATAGGCTCTGTGGGCAAAAGCCAGAATACAATTTTTTGTTTCTTTGGATTTTTTTAAAATAAATTTATTTATTTATTTTGGCTGTGTTGGGTCTTCGTTGCTGCACGGGCTTTCTCTAGTTGCTGCGTGTCGGGGTCTACTCTTTGTTGTGGTGTGCGGGCTTCTCATTGCGGTGGCTTCTCTTGCTGTGGAGCATGGGCTCGAGGCACGTGGGCTTCAGTAGTTGTGGCACGCGAGCTCAGTAGTTGTGGCTCACAGGCTCTAGAGAGCAAGCTCAGTAGTCGTGGTGCACGGGCTTAATTGCTCCACGGCATGTGGGATCTTCCCGGACCAGGGCTCGAACCCGTGTCCCCTGAGTTGGCAGGCAGATTCCTAACCACTGCGCCACTAGGCAAGTCCCCAGAATATAGTATTTTTAATCATCTGTCTGTGCCACTAAATGAGTAAAGTGGGAGCTTTTACACTGTCCACAAATACCATACCTACACTATGCCTATTCTCCACAAGACGCCTGGGTTAGGTCTGGTCAGAATACTTTTAATTGGATTTTTTTTTTCTTTTTTGTGGTACGCGGGCCTCTCACTGTTGTGGCCTCTTCCGTTGCGGAGCACAGGCTCTGGACGCGCAGGCTCAGCGGCCATGGCTCACGGGCCCAGCCGCTCCGCAGCACATGGGATCTTCCCGGACCAGGGCATGAACCCACGTCCCCTGCATTGGCAGGCGGACTCTCAACCACTGTGCCACCAGGGAAGCCCCAGAATACTTTTAAAAGCATTTATAAATTAATTAGGAAAAGTTCTTCAAGTTCATAAAAGAACTTCAACAGCCCTGTCCAACGGCTTCGCTTATAACTCTAATTCCTTGATACTGGCTACCACTTAACAGAACTGGTTTAGGTCATTCTGACCTTCCTCTTCCTCACAGCCTTCGTCATCACCCTTATGGTCCTGTTCGTCTTCCTCTGCCCCCAGGGGAAAGGCTTTTCTCCCCCTGGCCCATGAAGGATACAGGGCTTCTTTTTCAGAATCTAAATGAAAACCCACCCAATCAATTACTGCCACACAGACTCGTTAAGAATGAAAATGACAAGTTGTTCTTTCAGAGACACTGCTCATAAGTCTGACTGTATATACAAATCTAAGAAAAAAATTCGCTGTCATTTTAACCTTTTATTTGAAATAATTTAAGATGTATTATTGTATTTTCATAACAATGCTAAGAATTACTGCTTTGGAAGCAATACCATTTAAAATGTTACACAGATGCCATCAGGACAAAAAAATCACTCAGAGTGAAATCTGGGGGACAATTAACCTGCCTGGCTCATAAGCACAAGGAGAGAAAGAGTGTACAATACTCAAAGAGAAAACTCTGATTCTGGTCATGTGGACAGCAGAAGTCAAATGTCCACTGGGACTCCTCAAGCCAAGCCTGGAGAATCGGCCAGGGATGCCAAGGGTGGTATTTCCACAGAACCCTTTCGAGAGCCATGTGCAATGGCACGTAGGGCTGACCCCTGACAGCCACCAGCAGGGATGTCCCCAGAGGGGACTCTTTACGTCCCTCATCCTGATACAACTCACAGTTCTTACCTTCATCCTCCTCAGGGTTCTCAAGTCACTTCTCATGGTTCTCGAGCAGGGCACTCCTCCTGTCTTTTGGCACCTTGGCCCCTGTGGCTCCCTTCCTGCATGGTGATATTAACTTCTCAGCAAACATGGGAGCCAGAAACTTTTTTTTCTCGATTTTATTTCCTGGAGCAGTAGTAATCTTCCTACCATTTTTCTGAGGGACATCAACCTAGAGGAGGAAGAACAACAATGAAGAGATGTCTCCTCTGTGGCCAGGAGGCGACAGTCACATTGCACAGTCAGCAAGTGCAAGATCTGCTCAGGCCCACGTGTCAACGTCTGTGCTGATTTCTCCAGGACGAATTTCTCAGCGTGCAGTAAAAGAGCTCCCAGCACCAGAATTACCTGGCACGCTTGTCTAAGAAAAAAAGAGAAAAAGAAAATTCTTGGATTTCACTTAGAGCTTCGAAATCAGAATCTCTACAGGGAAGGATCTAGGTTTCTAAAAGTATGCAAGGAAAACATACCAAGTCAACGACTGTTTAGGTGGCTCAGTGTGTCTGTAGAGTCCCAACTCCCTGCATTCAAGTAAAACACCAAAGGAGAGGACCCCCACGCAGGCACCTAAAACATACACAGGAATGAGAGCCAGGCCCCCAAAATTGGACCTCATGCTTCCTAATTACACCACTGATTCCTATCCCAGAGCTACTAAAAATTGGGCACAGTATTATAAAACTAAATGACTAAAGATGAAAATTTTAGCAGAACACTGAATGAAGTCTCGCCACATACAAAAGGAGAAAATGAAGAACTATGGGCAGTGGATGACCATGTGAAAACACAGCAAGAAGGCAGACATCTACACGCCAAGGAGAGAGGCCTCAGAAGTAACCAAACTGCCAACAACTTGATCCGGCCTCCTGAACTGAGAGAAAGTAAATTTCTGTTGTTTCAGCCACCCACACATCTGTGATATTTTATTATGGCAGCCCCAGCAAAAACACAACTGGTGTGTGTGTGTATGTATATGTATGTGTGTATATATACATACACACATACACACATACAGACCTCAACCCACATCACAGGAAGAGATGAGTCACTATAATATGTGATTAGCATTACTGGCTATGAACAATATTTACAGGCAAACAGGAGGGACCAGTTCATCTGGCATAGGAATGACATGGGATCAGGGAAGGCACGTGAAAGAGACTAGGGTTTGAATTAAATAATTTCAACGAGCCCACAGTAGGGTATGGTTAGCCTAGAAGTTGATCTAACTGTGATACTACCACTATATGCTGCACCAATCAGAGTAAACGGTCACAGGCATCACATCTTAAAGAGGAGTGACCAAAGGCTGCCGGTGTGAACAGTCTAGAACCATAACACATGCATCTCAGTTTAAGGAAAATATAATGTGACTACTCCTATTTTCCTCTGAGCTAACACAGTCTGGGTTCCGAAACAAAAGTTGCATTCACCAAGAATTTTTTTGGCTCTGATTGGTATAGAGAGTTAATGCACTGTGCTGTGGACATCACAGTACAAGTAGGTGCTCTCCTAACTATGTCTACTAACTATGTCCACTTAACTGTGTCACATTAAGCTAGTCTGTGGCTGGATTAAATGGCCATCTCACTTCCAAACAGGATTTACTAACTTGATGCCTATGAAATGCATGCGAAAAGCACATGCGGCTAATGGGCTACTAAGTGGTACTCGGTACACCTAGAAATTTCTGATCCTATAAGCTGAACTGTATCCTTAATAAGCCTCAGTCTTTTGTTCGCAAACCTATATATGACCGTTGTAGTTGCAGTTTCAATTACATAATAAATGTCATATAAACCAATCAGATTAATGCAAAAAGTTATTGAATCTAGTAAAAACAAAGTTGAACGCTTTGGACATACTCAATAAAGCTCAAAAAGTGCAGTCAAATTAGGTGTGGGTGAGGAACCATAAAAGAATGGGGAAAACAAGGTAAAAATGTAGGCGTCTGTTTTCGAATCGCTTTCCTAGCGTTTAAGTTTTGCTTTGTTTTAAAGAAACATATTTTAAATTGCAAAAGATACACAATGGGTATACTTTATACAAAGATAAGCTACTGCAACAGTGAACTCAAAGTCAAAAACAAAGCCTTAGCCCCATATCAAAAGATTGGCAATTGAATACCTATCTGTCTCTCCAAAAGAGCTGCTTGGGTGAAGACTGAGAAATGAACCAGGAAAGAGTAGGGGCTTTGGATTCGGCAGAACCAAATGCATAACGCAGGTTCTGTCACTTATTATTTGTCACTTATTAGCTCATGAAACCATGAGCAAGTTAGTCAATGACTAAATCTCTTTTCCTGTCTATAAAATGGAGCTAAGGATCCCTACCTAACGTGGTCACTGTGAGGATGAAATGAGATAGTGCATCAAGTCCTAGCACAGTGGCTGCACAGATGAAGCATTCAATACTCATTAACTGTGTACCCACTCACCCACCACAATTCTTTTAGGGCCCAACTTAAACCTATCTACATTGGAATACTAATGCAGAGGCTCCCAGCCAGAAACAGAACATACTAGGGACCCAAATATTTGCCAAAAGGATAAATATGGAAACATATGTTTGGTGGACACACAAACTAATGGAATTGAAGGAAGCAATTTTAAGAATCAAGAGATTTTCTTTCAAACCGGTATTTCCAGGCAATCAAAATCACTTTTCAAACAAAGAACACTTTTTTATTCCCCAAATAAACTGCACTTAGTCACAATGTACTTTTCTTTTTGCATAACACTAATATTTAGTTTGCTAATACTTTGTTTAGAATTTTTACATCTACGCTCATGAGAGTGGTCTGTAACGTTCTTTTCTAAAAATGACCTTGTCAGATTTTGGTATTGAGTTTAGGGTGAGCTTGTGAAACTACTTGGAAAATGTTCACAAAACCACTTTTCAGATCAAACAATGCAGTTTAACTGTCTTCCTCTGGGTTTGGATTGTTGACATTAGTAAGTGACTGTGCTGCACACTGTACATATAGTTACCTCATCTCTACTGCCCTTATCTTCTGACGTCTCATCTTCCCCACCTTCTATCTCCTCTGGGGAAAGGCTCATTTTCTTCAGTTCACCTTGATTTGTTTTCCTGCTTCAAATGGACAAGATTATTAGGCACATCACAGGGACTTCAACATTCCAGGCTATGCACCTTTTGCCTCTAGTATTCGTGTTAAGCTTCCATTTGCAATAAGTCCGTGTTAGGCCTCATCCTAGTTATTTTCATTTGGAAACTTTTACTCTCACCAGCTAATATCAAAATATATTGCACAGATAATTTTTGGTATATGTTTGTAGGTTAGGTCTCCCATACCTTCTCTTTTGCCACGATCTAGAAACGAAACTCCTCGAGGTAAAAAAGGAATTCCTCCCTTTTCCTCTCATTAGGCTCCCTTCACCATCGTTTTCAAGTAACTCTGATGCTCTTAAAAATTAGTAATTCCACCACCGACTGCTCAAACGGAAGCACACGGGACCAAAATAAAGCCCCCATAGCGGAACAAAATCAGTACCTACAATTCAAGTGTCTTTACCTCTCCAGACTGAGAACTCACTGTTAACTGGAGCAGCTTCCAGCTCTACCCCCATCAAAATTAACAACACAAGTGAGTCTCAAGCCATGACCTTTAACCATCACTTCCCAAATTAACCCGCACAGTGTTGTCCCTGACGAGTACTCCTCCCCTTAAAGCTATCGCTGGTGTAGGGCCCCGCCCACTCAAAGCCCCGCGGGCCACCACGCGCGGCCACCTGCACTACACGCCCGGGAAGAGCCTGCAGCAGCCCGCAGGCTGGCAGTGCCCTCCCAGCAGCCTCCCAGAACTCTAGGCCCAGGCAGAATACAGCACGGAAGAGAATGACGCCCTCGTGACTCCGCCTCGCCCAATCAGAGCCCGCGCTGCCTTTAGGCCAGTCCCGAGCCGCAATCCTGGGGGGGCGGGCAGTGCGCGAGCCTGGGGGCGGGGTCTCGAGCCGGGGCAGCAAGTGTTGCGCCTGCGCGCAGGGAGGACATTTTGGTTTGGGCGGGCCCGGGAGGCCCCCGAGTGGGTGAGGTTGGCGCTCGCTGTGAGTGCAGCGCTTCCGTGGAAAGAGGCACGGGTTCCGCTACATGCGGGGACCCAGGGTCGGTTCCAGTCTTTCACATCCATTAATCCGGTTAGGCAGCCACCCCCTCATTGGGGTGTGTGTTAGTACTCTCGACATTTTCAGCCTAGAAAGAGGCACAGACCTTACAGCGCGAGGTGGAGCGGAGACCAGAAGCCGGCAGTCGGCCTCTTGACCCCGGGGAACCCTCCCTCGCTGCCCACCCGCGTCTGAAGCTGCCCTCAAAGCAGTTAGTGATAGTAGTAATGGTCACAGCTAAAACATTAATATCTGTTTTGTGCCAGGCCTTATACTGGTTGCTTTTCATACATTTTATCATGGACTTTTCAGAACAAATGTGTGACTTAGAATCGGTTACTGGTTTCCCAGGCTCACAGAGTGAGGTTAAGGAACTCGTCCGAGGCCATTGATTTGCATCCTCAATTACTTAATATGGTCTCTTATTTTCTTTGAATTAAGCCATCTTTAATATGGGCTCTCTCAATGACCATTAGCACCCTTAGGCCCTGTAGTGGGATCAAAATTCTAGGAATAATATCCACATTGGGATTTGAAAATGAGCGCTTTGGGTCATGTGTGTGTTTTTGAGGGGTGGGGAAGGGTGGCCCTGAGTAAGGGGCCCTGCTTTTGTCCTAGCTTCAGAAAGTCCCAAATTGGGGAGGAAGAGTGAGAAGAACCATTTGCCTACGTATTTTAGATTTGGTACTTGACAGAATATAGAAAAAGAATATTGACCAATAGGATTTATCTCTGGAATGCCAGATGTCGCAAGGTAAGTTAATAATGTCAAACTAAGAGACTAAAGGAAGAAAAATACATATCTTTTAGATAAACCTTATCTGAAAATGTAGAATATTTGATGGCAAAAATTAAGAAGCATTCTTATTAAAATCTGTAATAAGAACTTGGAATATGAATGTCACTCTTAAGACACAGCAAGATTGTGACAGAGCAAAAAAATTATGACAGATTTGGCCATGTTACAGTTTAAAACCTTTGGGTGCAAGAGTCTCTATAAACAAATTTAAAATATAAGGAACAAATTGGGAAGAAATATTTGTAACATATATAATAAAAAGTTAGTATCAGAATATGAAAAACTACAATAAGAAAAAGGCAAACAGGGACTTTCCTGGTGGTCCAGTGGTTAAGACGCTGCGCTTCCAATGCATGGGGGGCTGATTCCATCCCTGGTTAGGGAACTAAGATCCCACATGCCATGGGGTGCAGCCAAAAGTTAAAAAAAAAATCGGCAAACAAATATGGGCAAAGGATATGAAAAGTAGTTTTCAGAAGAAATTTAGATGGCACGAAAAGATAACGAAGAGATGCTCAGCTATACAACCACAGGGAAAATATCATTTAAAACAATAATACAATACTATTTTGTATCATCAGATTAACAGAAATTAAAACATCAAACAAGTAAGTGTTTGGGGATTGTGGGGAAACTGGTGAGAAGGCAAATTGTTTCTGTAGAGGAGGAAAAATATCTTTTTCCTCTACCTGTCTAAATTGTTAGCTGGGGCCCTGTAACAAAAGGCAGATTAGCAAGCGAAAAGCATACAGTTTGATGTGACACAGGAGCCTTCATAAGGAAATGAAGACCTGAAGAATGGGTTAAACCTGAGTGTTTTGCTAGATGTGCTGAAGAGTAGAGGGTGTCACAAAATGTGATAGTAAGGAAAGAAGTGTGAGGTAAGTGTGGTCTTGGTGTTCCTCAGTCTTGGAGAAAAGAATGCTTCTTTCCTCTGGGTAGAGGGAGAGCACCTCTCGCGTGAGGGTCTCATGACCTGCTTCAGGGGAAGGTCAGAGAGTCCTCTCTGCACCTGCTGTGTTACCGATGCATTTGGCATAAGATATTCAGTATGCCAAGGTGCTGTATTTTGGGGTAGCATATCCTGAACCCCCTCATTACAAACACCTGGAGAGAAATTTGGCGACTTCCTGTTGAGGTAAAAATTCTCCTTCCTTAAATTTAGGAATTCCACTTTTCTCACCTAGAGATAAGGGATCACGCTGCTGAAGATACAAATATGTGAATCTTTATTGCAAACTTAAAATTTATTATGGACATTTTCAAGCATACATTATTAAGTAGAATATAATATAATGAACCCCTTTTTACCCATCACCTCAATCACTTCAATATTTTTGCAAATCTTTTTCCAGCTATTCCCTGCCCCACTTTATTTTTGCTCTCCCTCTCTCCCTTTTTTTTTTGGCTTGAGTATTTTAATATGAATCCCAGGCATCCTATTATTTTGCCAGTAAACACTTTATTAAGTACTGATACAGGCTATCAGGATTAATATCATCTAATATCTAGTCTGTGTTCAGTTTTCTGTCTCAAAAATGCCTTTTTGCTGTTAGCATGTTTGTTTGTTTGTTTTTTGCTGTTAGCATGTTTTTTTGGTTTTTTTATTTGCGGTACACGGGCCTCTCACTGCCGTGGCCTCTCCCGCCGCGGAGCACAGGCTCCGGACGCGCAGGCTCAGGGGCCGTGGCTCACGGGCCCAGCCACTCCGCGGCATGTGGGATCTTCCTGGACCGGGGCATGAACCCGTGTCCCCTGCATCGGCAGGTGGACACTCAACCACTGTTAGCATGTTTGAATTAGGATTCAAACATTTCCATGCATTACATTTGGTTGATACATCTTTTAAATCTTTTTTATTTTGTAATAGAAACCCCCTTTTAAATACCATTTATCTGTTGAAGAAACCAAGCCATTTGTCTTATAGAATTTGTCCTTATGCTAGATTTGGCTTACACCGCTGAGATGTCTTGAACACGCTCCTCCATCCGCAGTGATCTTGTAAACTTCCAGTTAGATCTGGAGGCTTCCTTACATTCAGCTTCAGTTTTTTTTTTGCAAGACTTATGGTTGGTTTTGTGTACTTGTTACATCCTTCTAGGAGGCACTTAATGTCTGGTTAAGTCCCCACTTTTAAGTGATGGTAAACTTGATCTCACAGTTTGGGTATTGTCAGCTTCATCCGTCCATCGTAACCATGGATATTGTACCAGACGGTTCAAGGCAGTTCTCTCATAAAGGAAACAATTGAAAACAATGTATTATTCATTAATGAGTGGAGGGTGTATGTGTGGGAAATGACAGGGATCAAATTGCCAAAATGTTAATAGTGGTTAATTTAGGTGTTGGGAATAAAAGTAGTTTATTTGTATACTTCATTTTTTTGTTTCTTCAAATTTACTAAAATGGAAACACATCCTACCTATGCATGAAGGCCAGACAGACAAGAAGACTGGAGGGAAGGTTCCAAGTGCAAATTCCAGGAAGAGCAACCAGGGAAGTCCAGAGAATGAGAGCAAAGAACTTGGACCGCAGTCTGCTTTGCTATTGTTTTTGCCTGTCCAGTGTCCATTCCTCCTCCTGACGGCCCCTGTTTCCTTTAGGGTCCCCCTCCCCTGGATTCAGTTTTGGTGGAACTGTCATTATAGCTGCTCCGCCCTTCCCTGGCCAAAGCTCAGAGGCCAGTCCAACCCCTTCTCCCAGAACTTTGAGCAGCATCGCCTCCTCCTGGAAACCTTCCCTCCACTGGGGCAGCTGCCTCTCTTCTGTGCCCCCAGACTTGCTGCTGTCAGAACACTTGTATGCCCCCGCTCCGAGCCTTGTACAGTTCCTGGCACGTGGTACTCAGTACATGTCAGCTGAATGAATAATGCCCACACTGCTCAGAGCTGACGAAGCTACTTGAATATTAGATTAAAAGACCCCAGGTACTCTTGTAGATGTTCCAGAGAATGTGGCAGCAGCTTCCAGGCCCTCCAGCCTAGCTCTAGCCTGTGGCCACCTCTCCTGAGCCAGGGCACTCTTACCCAGCCAGGTACGGCCTTCCCTGGATCCCCACTGTCCCTCACCTGGGCCGTGGCCTTTATTCCTAAACAGCCCCCCAGTTGTCCTGCCCTGCCTTGTGCAGAAGCTTGAAAGAAGGTGAAGTTGGGGTGTTGCATTTAAAGAGGCCACACAAAGGGACATTTACCTCAGTAACTACCATCCTCAAACTAAACCTCGTAGACTTAGGAACCTGGACACTGTTTGGAAGGATGCAGCGCTCAGTGTTGGCCTCTGAGTCTCTTATTTGTGTGCAGGCAGGTTGCTCATCCTTTGTTTAGAAATGTCAGTACCTTTCAGTCCAGTCTGACTTTGGCCTAAGGCCAGTCTGACTTTTGAGTCAGGATTTGAACCCAGGCAGCCTGACTCGAGTCCCTGCTCACCACCTTTATACCCTACTGCTTTGGCAGAAGAAGCACACTAAAGTCCTTGTGCTGAAGAGGATTACACTGTTAGAAAAATGTAAGTGTGTTTCTAGGATCAAATTCCTTAAGTCTGTCCTCATCGTTCTTGCCTCTTAAAAAAAGTTTTAAAAACAGAGTGAGAGAGGAGAATGATTAAGTATTACAGACTGTAGTTTGGGGTTTCAAAACAATGATAATATCTGTTCATCTTAGAAATATGTAAAGACAACCACTAGTAGAACAAACAGAATGTGTAACCTTCACAGCAGTGGTAGATGGATCTGTTAAGGTTCTTGGTTGCAAACAGCAGCAAACAACTCTGGCCAACTTAAGCAAAAAAGGAATTTATTGAAAGGCTCTTAGTAGCTCAGAACAACAAGAAGGCTGAAAAACCGGCAGAGAAAATGGGCAGAAGCCAAGGCAGACTGGGCAGCAGGGGCCCCGGGAGCAGCCTGGATGGGATGCTGCTGTTAGCACTGCTGCCCTGGACACGTCTGCCCCTGTTGTCATGGGTCTTAGTATCACTCCCAGTGGAAGTCCCAGGTCAGACCATCCAGCTGCCTGAGTGCAAGTCCTGGGTCACACAGTGGTGTCAGTGATGCGGTGTCCAGAACCCTTTCAGCTTCTGTGGTAGGAGCCTGGGCTTGGTCTCAAACCAAGAGTCACACACACAGGGATCCCCCTCAATGGGAAGGGAGTGCAAATACTAGGAAGCCCTCCAAAAAGGCAACTCCTCTCTACAGGGAAGACATGGAACAAAGAAGACTCGGTGGACCCACTAGAAGACAAGGATGGGGAAAAGGGAGACACCAAGAAGTGTACAAAATGAGATGGGCTCCCAGGTGTCAGGATTGATTTGGAAACGCCATCTGACTATGTAAGAATAGATGTGAAGTGTTGCACACTTTATATTTCCTGAGCAGGTACTTCACAGAAGGAAGGGTGGGCAAATGCAGCTTTGTTTGTTGATGAGACTCATCTTGGTGAGTTCCCAAAGAAAATAAGCCTTTTTTCTGAGAAGGAAAGGGTGATCCCAGTATGTTCCCCTTCGCTCTCAGAAATACTGGCAGAGAGGGTTGTGTGTGATGGACCATGGGATCTAGGACCCATCAGAAAGGAAGTGAAGATGAGAGGAAGCTGATGGATGGGGAGAAAGCAGAGTGGTCGAGAACTGGGAAGGTTAGATGAGGTTAAAGAATAAATGTATCATTTATAAAGCAGCAGAGCCGGAAGGAGGCAATCATGGTCAAAGAGCTCACACTTCCAGAAATGGAAAAACGCCCAGAGGTTCTGGGAGTCAGGATGTTACCAAGGGGCCAAAAGGCCATGGTGGAGGAGAGTCTCCAGAGCTGCAGGAGAGATCAGGAGCTGATACCAGGGCAGCGGTGGGCCATCCACGGGGACTTCAGCATCGCCCAGGGTAATGGCAGGAGTGGAGTAGACGGGAAGTAGAGCGGGCCCAAACTCTCGAACATGGGAGGAGGAGAGATCTGTGTGACTGCAGCCAGAGCTAGGACGAGAGGTGACCCGAGTCCCAGACGAGCCAGGACTCCTGTCCTGGGAGTAGCACTGAGCACTCAGGAACGCTGCTGCCCGCCCCCCTCCCCCCCGACCAGTGCAGAAGAGCGGGCTGCAGGCGATGCTGCTTCCAGGACAGAGTGGGATCTTGCTGGCTGGCCTTTCCACCTCCATCCTTTCTTCTCCAGGTCTGAGCCCACAGCTGCTGCTTCCACTTTCCATGGTAACCAGTGACTCATGACAAGCGAGACCTATCCACTGACATGCCGTGGAGACACCTGAGAGACATCAAATTTACAGAGCCCAGGCCTTCTGATAACTCACATCCCCCGCTTCCCCAACCTGCCCGCTGCTTCTCTGCCCATAGTAGCCCCTTCATAAATACTGACCAGAGCCTCAGGAGCATGTCGTCTCTGTCACTTAAGAGAGGCTCCGGGGAGTCCAGTTTGTCTTTGGGGACAACAGCAGGCTCCAGCCTGAAGTCTGGCCTCAGCTGCTTCCCCCACCGACACCCCAAGGCCGCCTGGGAGCTCATTTCAGAGGTGCCATTGGGCACTCGTAGCTCTGCACAGCCTCTTTTCACAAGCTCCTTTCTCAGATCCCCCCATCCTGTCTTATATGTGGTGGTTACCCTGGAAAGTAAAGCTATGGGTGGCTTTTAAATTTTTTATTTTCCTTTAGACTTAACCCTTTCTTTAAAAAAAACTGTAGTAAAATACATATAAAATTTAAATCTTAACCATTTAGGTGTACAATTCAATATTGTTCAAGCATATTCACATTGTTTTGCCACCAATCTCCAGAACTTTTTCATCTTAAAAAACTGAAACTCTGTACCCATTAAACAACTCTCTATTCCCCCCTCCCCCCATCCCCTAGCAAGGGTGGGTTTTAATTATTTTAAATTGTTTTCATTTTTGCTCATTTGTACTTTCCAATTTTTCTAAAATGAGTATGTATTATTTTTACAACTGAATTTCAAAAACTCCAGGACACTTTTGTACAATCTTCTCCACTTTGCAGTCAGGGGACCTGGGGCCTGAGCTGTGGAGAGTCTGCAGGGAGAACCTGTAGCACCCTGGGTGTCCTGCAGCTCCCCGCAAAGGAGGCCAGGGCTCCTTCTGCTGCAGTCCCCTCTTAGGAGGAGGACAGGTCAGGGGCTGCAGCAGGACAAGTTCTGGCCATTAACTGGGTCCTGACTGAGCACCCAGTTACCCACAGGGACTCGGGATGGAGCTTCGTTTCAGGACTCACGTGTCTCTCTTCTCACCTCACTGAGTCCCAAGCAGTTCTCGCGGAGTCACTCGTTGCCCTTGGTTGGCCCATGTCTCTTGCCCCCAGAGATTCTCTGGCCAGTCAGGCCCAATTCTCTGCTCACCTCAGGCCCCCAAGCCAACCTGTGAGGAGGTGAAGACAGAGGCAGGCAGGGGCCTTTGCTCACACACAGTCCCTTGGTCGGTGCCAAGCCTCACTTGCTCTAGGACAAGCAAAGCATGTTCCCTGAGTGGCTCTCGAGGGGGTGGGGTGGGGGGCTTGTAGAGATCAGGGAGGGAGTAAGGGTTGGGGGTTAGTGAGGATGTAAAGAGTAATTTCCGCCTTGCTAATCTGAGGGTATCTGTTTTGTTACAAGCAGGGACTTAGGCACGCACACAGAAAACCACAGCTAAAGTGCCAAAGCGCGACACTCTAGAATGTCATGGCCCCTTTCATTTTGCAAGCAGGGCCCGAGGCTTGTAAGGCGAGGCAGTTTGCTTGATGCCGGGACCAGGTGACCGGTGGCTCAGCTGAGACCGGAGCCAGGTCTCCTGGATCCCTGACACACCTGCCGCCTAGTGGCTCCACCGGGTGGAGCTCCCAGAGCAAAACAAGCCGACTGGGGGCCAGGGAGGGGGTCGGGTCAGAATCCCAGGTGCAGGCCAAGAGCTAGAGAGGGACAGAATGGGCCAGATCTTGCAGAAGCTCTGCAAGAAATGGGAAGGAAAGGAAGGGCGCCACGGAAACACTTCAGAAACGGGCTGGGGGTGGGGGGGGGTCCCCAGATAGAGTCTTGCGGTGCGCAGTTATCCGACCACGATGTTCCCCTTCCAGGGGAAGGGCTGGAACTGGGGACCTGAGAGTCTGGAGGACAGACAGCAACCTTACAGTCCTTCTGATCCATGGGTGGGGCAGGATCACTGAGGTGCTGGTCAGGGTTTCTAGGCTGAAGTGGGGATGGGGCACGAAGGGGGACAGGCCACAAAGACATGCTGCAGAGGAGGCAGGTGTGGTCCCCAAAGCTGGGCGTGGCCCTCTGGCCCCTCAGGGTGAAGCTGCCTGAGGCTCCTCTCGGGAGGGGTCCGTCTCTTGCCACCCCTCTGGGCCATCATTCTCAGCCAGGGGCTGGACCCTGCTGCGGGGGGAGCCCATGTCATACAGGGTGCTGCCCGTGGTCACCCTGCTGAGGCTGTGAGAGCTGCGGCGGGATCCGTGGCGGCGGCACCGGGCCCCCAGGCACAGGGCCTCCCGGAAGGTGTCCCGGAAGCGGCTGGACATGAGGCTGTAGAGCACAGGGTTGGCGGCCGAGCTAAAGTAGAAGAAGACGCCGGAGACGACGTGCACGTACTGGAAGGCCAGGTGCAGGCCCTCGGTCCAGTGGGACACAAGGCTCCACATGAGGCGGTCGATGTGGAACGGGGCCCAGCAGATCCCAAACACCACGACCAGGACAACTGTGGGCAGAAAGGGAGCCTGTTCTCTCCTCTCCCCTCCCACCAGCCACCCACACCCACTGTCCATCTGGAGGTTTCTGGAAGTTTGCCTGTCCTGGCCACACCCCTATAAGAGAGGCTGCTCTCGCCACTGTCACCGACTGGGCAGTGGGCGTGCGCCCTGGACCCGGTGTGGACACGCGGGCCAAACTGGCCTGGTCCGATTCTCTCACCGTGGAACTGGACCTAAGTGACAGCTGTGTATGCTGAGCCCCAGCGTGACACAGTGCGGCTAAGGCCCACTCTGGGTGCCACTCAGGGGCCATGCCCGCTCATGCATAAGCAGAAACAGGAGGATGAGGCCCGTGGTCAGACAGCAGTAGCCAGGGAGCTACAGGGAGAGCGAGACAAACACCCCCGCCCCCACGCACTCGCCTGTCTTGGCCCTAGAAGCCTTCCCAGCCCCAGCCCCCAGCTCTCCTGGGTGCCCCTGAATATCCTGCCCTGCATTACCTCCCCTTTCCTCGACAGCCCCACCCCAAGCCCCAGTAAAAGGCAGGCCAGGCCAGCCAATCCTTCACTCTTTCTCCGGAACTTCCCTCCAGCCCTGGTTTTCACCCTACCCTCCCTGGGTCTTTGCTATCAGGTCTGTGTTGATTTTTGTTTCTTGTTTCTCATGTTTGCATCTCCAGCTCGCAATCCTTCCCCTGCAGTGTCCTCCCCCTTACATTCCAGCGTGGTTTTCCTCTTAATCCCGGGTTTCAATCAGAACATTGCTTACATCCCCAGCACACAGCCTGATGCACAGTAGGCCCTCAGAAAGAGAAGACAGGAGCAGGAGGGAGAGAAGAAAGCCAGAGCCCCAGGCCAGCAAGCAAGGCAGACTTAAGGAAACACCCCACTTTCCCAGGGCGAGAGCCATCCCAGATGAGCAGACTCAGCCCGGGTAGGCAGGGCAGTAGAAGGCAGCAGAGGCAGACCCGGGCAGGTGGTCTGTAGTGCAGGAGGCAAGCACAGAGCTCCAGGTCAGTCCCATCTTAGGGGGCTGTACAAGTGACCATAGGCTCTGGGACACTGTTCTTGGGGGGGAGAGGAGTGAGTCTCTCTCTGGGAATGGGGCAGTTCCCAGTTAGCTGGCCATAATCCCATGGCTTTGACCAAGGTCTCACCAGCCCTGTCCTGCCCTGGCTCACCCCACCTACCTGATTCAGGCTCTGTGGGACAGGGCAGGATGGGGAGGGAATCAATGACTGGCTTAGCATCAGTTTGCCTGGTTTCCCCAGGGCCACTGTTTTTGAAAAAGCACCAGGCCTAGGCCACAGTAAGCTCCAGAGCCTCAAGCCAGCCGGGTGTGCCCTGGTCGGCCCCAATCCACACTTCTGCCCTGATTCTCCTGTGCTCTGTGCACAGACCCTCACAAACATGCCTCCAACCACCTCTTTTAGATCATGATCCTTCCTCTGGTCCCCAGGGAACCACAGACATGGTGTGCAGGAAATTCACCATCTTGCCTTTCCAGCACCCTGTTCCCCTTCTTTTGGGAACTTTGCTCCCCCCGGATCCCCATGTGGGTCTGTGAGGGCTGCTTACCTCAGCATCCTGCCACTCTGGCCCGGTGGCAGGCCATGACCCAAGCCCACCAATCAGAATCCTTCCCTGGGATTTTCCATAGCCACTAAGGGAAGAGGACAATTAGTTCCTCAGGAAAGGGGAACTCTGTGCCTGTGGTCCTGCCTCCCAGGCTACTTAGGGAAGGACAGAACCAAAACATATTTGGGAGCAAAGATGAGAGATCTGGAGGGTCCAGAGCCCATGAACAGCTCTGTCATCCTGGAGCCCAGCCGCACGCCTCTGCCCTGTCTGTGGTTGGTTCCATGAGCAAGGGCTGGCTTCATGGGTGCCACCTGTGCGTTTGCACAGAGCCCTGACCTTTAAACCTTCAAGACAGCAGCTCTGGGATTTCCCTGGTGGCACAGTGGTTAAGAATCCGCCTGCCAATGCAGGGGACATGGGTTCAAGCCCTGGTCTGGGAAGATCCCACATGCCATGGAGCACCTAAGCCCGTGCGCCACAACTTCTGAGCCTGCGCTCTAGAGCCCGAGAGTCACAGCTACTGAGCCTGTGCGCTGCAGCTTACTGAAGCCCACGCGCCTTGAGGCCATGTTCCGCAACAAGAGAAGCCACCGCAATGAGAAGCCCCCACACCACAACGAGGAGTGGCCCCCGCTCGCCGCAACTAGAGAAAGCCCGCGTGCAGCAATGAAGACCCAACGCAGCCAAAAATAAATATAATTAATTAATTGATTAATTAATTATTTTAAAAAAAGACAGCTGCTCTACTATTGTTGTCTTGACATTCTTAATGATTTTTTAACAGGGGACCCTGAATTTTCATTTTGCATTGGGCCCCACAAATTATGTAGCTGATCCCGCCATGAACCATTAGCATTTACCTCCGGTGTCACTTTCTCAAGGGTAATCTAGAAGACTATACACACATGCAGTGCATGCACACACACACGGGGGGAGTGGGGGGCGGGGGGCTTACTCCACACCTCACACTCAGCCTCCATCCTAAACCGAAACACTCGGCCCTTTCCCCCAGGCCCCTGGAAGCCCCAGCCCCATGCCCAGTGCCTGGCTCCGCCCCTCTTCCCAGCAGCAACACTTACACAACATCTTGGTCACCTGTGTCCGACCCCTATCCTGCAGCAGCTGGAGCCTGCGGCCGTTGCTAGTCCTGGCCCTGCCCTTAGCCTCCTGCCTGCGGATCAGCAGCTGGTCACGCCGCAGCCGCAGCCCGATGAGCAGGTAGAGCACGCTGATGGTGGCCATGGGCAGGCAGAAGAAGAGCAGCGCGGTGACCTGCACGACCAGGTTGTAGAGGGCTCTCCGGTGGACCAAGGTGCACACGGCCGAGTCGGGCACCGTGCCCCGGCAGGGCACGTCCAGCTGCCGAATGCCGTGCAGGCTGGTGTTGGGCAGAGAGCAGAGCAGGGCAAGACCCCAGATGGCCCCGAGCACACGGCGCACGTGGGCGTGAGTCACTACGGACCTGACCTGCAGCGGGTGCACCACGGCCACGTAGCGCCCTATGCTCAGGGCGGTGACGTTGAGCACCGAGGCCAGGCAGACAGTCTCGAAGAGCAGCGTGCGGAAGTAGCAGCCACCGGGGCCCAGCAGGAAAGGGTAGTTGCGCCACATCTCGTAGAGCTCCAGGGGCAGACCCAGAAGCAGCACCAGCAGGTCCGACACGGCCAGGCTGAAGAGGTAGTAGTTGGTGGGCGTGCGCATGGTCCTGTGGCGCAGGATGACCATGCAGGTCAGCGTGTTGCCCACGGCGCCCACCACGAAGATCAACAGGTACGTGACACAGATGGGCACGAACAGCTCCGTCTGCTGGGGCCCCAGGTACTTGAGCCTGAGCTCCTCATCAGTCAGGTTCAAGTCCTGGGGGTCAAAGGGCCCCAGGGCCCTGCTGCCATTGCAGGGCACCGGGCTCCTTGTACCCAGGGACCTGTCTCCAGGGAGGGTGGAGCAATTGAGGCAGAGAGGAGCCTGTGGAACAGAAGAGAGAGAGACACCCAGAAAAGTCACTCAGGGAATCTGGTTCTGTTGTTAGTCGTCAAACCAAAGATGCCATCAACACCAAGAAGGCCGATATATCATGTGCCGCTGAGAAGGAAAAACACCGCCATCCGTTGTAAGATGCATCACAATTTCATCTTAAAAATGTACATCTTAGGGACTTCCCTGGCAGTCCAGTGGTTAAGACCGTGTGCTTCCACTGCAGGAGGCACGGGTTCAATCCCTGGTTGGGGCAATAAGATCCCACATGCCGCGCGGTGTGGCCAAAAAAAACAAGAACAAGTATATCTTTAAAATGATAAAAAGTGGGACTTCAATTTTAAATTTCACGATCTACTGAAACCTTTGAACAGTGATGGAGACTCTCAAGCATGGGCTATGCCATCAGCAGTCACCCTTTGGGTCTCTCCCCTTTCAAGTCATGGACTTTGGGAGAGACACTCAGTTTGGGCATCTGTAAAATGGGCACAATGCACAGTATCACATGGTCTTTAAGAGCAAGGTCTCTGGAAACAGCTGCCTGGATTCAAATCCAGCCTCCCCAGTTTCGAACTGTGGGACTATTTGCATGGTGACCTCTCTGTGGCTGTTCCCATATTACAAGGATCCAGGAATTTAAGACATGAAAGGTATTAACACAGGGCCTGCCTGACGCACAGAAGGGCCTGATTACATCACCTCACTGTGAGGACTGAGTCACTGTGGGGATCAAGCAAGGCAGTGAAAGGGCCAAAAACTATGATGCTGATCCAAAAGTTGGTTCTTGTTTCTGTTTTCTATCACCTGAACTGTTTGAAGTAGGAATATTTGACACCCTTGACACTGCCAGCTCTGGGGTTCCCTCTCCTTTCTCCAGCTCCCATCTCTTTGCCAGTCCACCAGATATAGTAGTTAAGGAACCAGGCCATGGAACTAAACAGACTGGCCTGGGGTCAAATGCTAGCTCTGCTATCCTCTTCTGTGACATGCCCTCACTGTGCCTCAGTCTCCTCACCTGTAAAATGGGTAAGTAGAGCCTACCTCATAGTTTCTGGGAAGATTAAATGAAAGAATAAAGTTCTCAGGAGTGTGCCTGACACATTTCAGGTGCTCAACTTCAATGCATAGTGACATGATCCTTATTTCCCACCTGGCAAGGGAAGGACAGTCTAAGGGACATGGGGCAGGGGTTGAACGGGATTCCACTGGGCATGTGTCTTGGTGCGAAAGATCAAGAGCTGCCCTTCTGAGCCTATTCCCCAAGCCCGCCACCACCACCTCCCCTCCCTTCGGAGCAACTGCGGATTTTCAGGCTCGGCTCCTGGATCCTCTCCCTGGATTCTTTTTTCAGCTCCATTTCCTGTCCTCAGATGGGGGTTTGGGGCTCCCGTGGCCCATGTACCTGCGCACCTACCACTCGACTTTCTTTTTCAGGTCCGTCTCTCTCCTAGATCCCAAGTATTCTTAATCCTGAGTATCTTTCTCCTCACCGAAGTCTCCACCCAGAAGCCTCCCCCAGCCTCCCTGCCTCTCTTACACCTAATCCCCGCACTTTGGAATCGGGGGGCATCTTCATCCACTCAAACGCTCCGCCCGCGCCCGCCGCACCCGCACTCCCTACGCCGGCTGTTGCGGGAGCCGGGCGGGGACAGAGGAGATGAGCTGGGAATGCGCAGGCGCCAACCCAGGTTCGAGAGAGGTTCCCTACTGCCCCGAGAAAGGTCGCTGCACCGGAGCCCCCAGCCCCGCGGCGTGCGTGGCCGACAAAAAGACAGAAATACCCTAGAAGGCTGCGAGTGCCCCGGGGAGGGGGGCGTCCCGACGCGCCCTCCGATCCCTACAGCCCTGGGGAGACCCTGCCCGCGCTCTTCCAGCCGCGCCCGTGCCCACGCCGGCATCCCGTTCACCTACCATGCAGTCTGCGCCCCTCGAGATCCAGGGGCCGGGAGCCCACCCGCCGAGCGTGGGGCGGGCGTCCGCGGATCTATCGACGGACAGACGCGGCGCCAGAGCGAGCCGACGTGCAGACTGAGGGCGGCCAGCGCACTAGCAGCCCGCCGGGTCGCCCCGCCTGTCAGAGGTCGGGGACGCTCTGGCCAGGACCGCCAACAGGGGGCAGTGGTGCCCCTGCAGCACACCCGGCCGCTGAACCCAGACACGCTCGTCTGGGGCCCCCCGCAGCCACCCAAACCGTAGCGACTGTGTTTCCAAGTGTCTGATGGGGCGCTTCCAGGAACACCCTTACCTCATAGAGCCCTCACAACAACCCATTTTACAGATGAGAAAACTGAGCCTCAGAGAGATGAAGTTCGAATGATCTGGATCTCACACCATGTCCCTGCGGTCCAGCGTGCTGACTCTTAGCTTAATCCCTTATTACGGTGTCCCTCCAGATCCCACCTCCTCCTGCCCCACGTTTCAAATGCACCTCCAAGGAGGTCCCACCAGCCCCTCCAAGTCAACAAGCCCCTAAAGGTCTCACCCCCCCTCCTAGGCTTCACATGGGATTCCTCCCCGTCTATCTCAGTCCCAGGATCGCAGTCTCCACGCCCTCTCCCTTAACGCTCTCTCCCTTCGGGTCCTCCAGCCCCCGGGTCCAGTACTCAGCCCCCCACAGGACTGCTGCCGGAACCTCCATTCTTCCTCTGGTCTGGGCTCCCACAGCCCAGTCATCTTCCTGAAACCCCAACCATGGCATTCCTCTTCGTGTTTTCAGCCCCTCCAAGTCAACAAGCCCCTAAAGGTCTCACCCCCCCTCCTAGGCTTCACATGGGATTCCTCCCCGTCTATCTCAGTCCCAGGATCGCAGTCTCCACGCCCTCTCCCTTAACGCTCTCTCCCTTCGGGTCCTCCAGCCCCCGGGTCCAGTACTCAGCCCCCCACAGGACTGCTGCCGGAACCTCCATTCTTCCTCTGGTCTGGGCTCCCACAGCCCAGTCATCTTCCTGAAACCCCAACCATGGCATTCCTCTTCGTGTTTTTTGTTTTTTGTTCCGCCCCCCCCCGCCCCCCCCGCCGGTACGCAGGCCTCTCATTGTTGTGGCCTCTCCCGCTGCGGAGCACGCGCAGGCTCAGCGGCCATGGCTCATGGGCCCATCCGCTCCGCGGCATGTGGGATCTTCCCGGACCGGGGCATGAACCCGTGTCCCCTGCATCGGCAGGCGTACTCTCAACCACTGCGCCACCAGGGAAGCCGCGGCATTCCTCTTCTTGAAAACCTTCTGTAGGGCCCCCCACTCCCTTCTGAAAAAGAACACCGAAGTCTAGTCTGGTTTCGTACCTCCCCATCCCACTTGCCTTCCTGGTCCCCTGTCACTATGTTCTCCCAGCCCAAATACCCCAAATACCTCTCAACCATTCAAATGTTCCCCCTGCTCCTCTCTCCCTACCGCAGGGGGTCCACAGGAGGGAGGAGACTGTAGAGAGGGAAGAGGTCTCCTCCTCTCCCCCAAACTGTGCACTTGTTCAACCCAGCAGGGAGTACCTTCCCTGCCTGGCCCGCCTCCTCCAACCAGCTCCTTAGCTAAAGTTATTTCATCAGGAACTTGCTAGGGAGCTTAGAAGCGTGGATCTCACAGGCTGAAATGCTGGCTCCTGGGCCTCTTCCCAAGGTTTGATTTACTTAGTCTGGGCGAGATCCAGAAATCCTCGTTTTTGATACACACACCCTCCAGAGAGACCCAGGCCCCAGAATCTCGCTGTGAGAAGCACCAGAAGGGTTAAGTATAAAGCCCCAGGCCCCAAGAAGGCTGCTGTGAGCTGTGTAGAGGGAAGAGACTCAGCCCCTCTGGGCCTTGTAGGACGTGTAACCATCCTTACCACTGCTGTGTGCACGCTGTGAGACGCAGACTGCAAAGATTCAGCCCAGGGCTGGCACAGGGCCAGCACTCAAGAACGTGGGGTGGGATTATCTCTATTTAATGTTAACTGGAGGCAAAACCTTCTTCCCTCAGACTCTCGCTGCCCCACCCCCTCCCCGTGAGTCACTGTCCGGGTCTTGGAGACTGGGAGTTAGACCCTGTCCGCCTCGCTGCCTTCCCAGGAACTCCACATGTAAACACAGCCCCAGGCACAGAGAGGTTGCAGGCAGCACAAGGACACACCGTGCCCATGTCCCTGGGGGAAAGGATTCTGGGGTGTCCCTGAGACTTAACTACTCAGCCTCAGATGCATGAGCCTGGCTGGATGGAAACTTCAAGATCGGGGCCGCCATCACATCAGTTGAGCAGTGAGGGGAAGACAGCCCACCATGGGGTCACAGACCGCACTTGGCACGTGATGAGCCTTGTCGACCCCTACCCCCCTCAATGGAACACACCCACGCACACCACTGTGACCACTTTGTACAGACTCTGAGGGCCCGAAACCCACTGTGGACCCTTTGGAGGCGCTCAGAGCCCAGGAAAGGATGGGGAAGGACCTTACCTCTGTCTTACAGAGGGAGAATGGCTCCCGCCTGTTAGGAATTCCTACAGCTGCCTGCATCATTCACAGCATTAGCCGCCGGCAAACACCATGTCATGCTGAAAGGGAAGCCCCCCAAAAGAAGAGGCCCAGTGGCCATCATGGCTGTAGCACTGACCAGTGCGAGGACCCTGGGGGTCCCAGCCTCCGGGCTGGAGCTTGAGAGCACCACGGCAGCATGTCCCATCAGAACCCCATGACATCTACTGCCTCCCTCTCCATCCTGAGGTGGCTTCCCCAGGGCCGTGTCCGTCCGGGGACTCCCACAAGGCTGAGGCCTGGCCTAGATGGGTGCCAGGTTTTCTGGATGTATACCTCAGTCTCCTGAGCTTAGCCGGTGGACATCTACCCAGACTTGGGTGCTAGGGGCCCAACTCCACACGACAGCAAAACTGCCAAGCGTGTGCCACTGGGACCTCCAGGAGCCGGTGGGCACACCTCCCAGGTCCCGGAGCATGTACAGGGCTCACTGGGCCTGAGGCACGTGATGAACCCCATAGCCCTCTCCACCCTGCTGACTCCTGGGAGGTCCAGAAACCCCACCCCGCCCTGCTTTACTGCCTTCGGGCATGAGCCAAGGAGGATGAGGTGAGCTTGGGGACACTGGGGCGCTGGATGGGACGGAGGGGCAGTTCTGCAGCCTGGGCAAGGGGGACAGCCCAGGACCCACCAGTAATCGGGCGTAGCAAATACGGAGAGCTGGGAACAGCAAACATCCGAGCAGGAGAGTCGCTGTGCTGACCTGGGCACTTTCCCAGGTCAGAGCCCTTCCGACCTGGCTCTGCTCGGCTGGCTCGGAGCCAGGCCATGGCCAGGAGAGAGGAGGAAAGGTCTGGGTCCCACAAGGTGGTGGGGGGCTGGGATGCACCTCAGTAAGCCACAAGGTGGTGGGGGGCTGGGATGCACCTCAGCTTGTGTGGTCATCCGTACTGCCGAGCCCCCATACCTGGTTCTGCTCACAGAAACTGGCCTACTCCCAAGAAGAGAGACAGTAAAGGAAGGCAGGGGACTGTGGGGCCTGGATGAGAATCCCTGCTCTGCCAGACACTGTGCACGCCAGACCCCAGCTTCCTGGTCTGTGAACCAGCAAGAACAGCACCTGTCTGTCAGGGTGCTGTGAGGATTCAGCTGGATAACGTGGGTTAAAACACTTTGGTCTGACACACTCAAGAAATAGTGGTCATAACTCTGCTCAGAATTCTCTGGGAGATACCAGAAAACTGCCAGGAGTCGGGGCTGGTATGGGAGCCAGAAGACAGAGGAGCTTCACTCAGCAGGTTGTGGGGGAAGGTCCCCAGCAAGCTGGGGCGGGAGAGCTGGCCCCAGTGGGAGGGAAGGAGAGCACAAAGCTGTGGGGAGCATGGGCAGGCCAGGCCCTGCAGCTGGACCTCGGAGACCTCCGCCTCTCCTGCCCATGAAGAGGCCCACTTGGGACCGTCCGGCCCCTTGCCGCCGAAGGGCCATGAGCTGGTTCTGAGCGACCCCAGTCTCTCAGCTTTTGATATTGGCACAATTTCACACTTCCAGAAAAGTTGAAAGAATACAACCAAGAATTCCTATACACCCTTGACACTGATTCACCAAGTGTTAAAATTTTACATTTCTTAAATCCTTTTCTGTGTGTATGGGTATGCGTGTATGCAATTCTTCTGGACTCTGTGCCAGTTGCAAACATAATGCCCCTTTACCACTTAATACTTCAGTTCTGGTTTAGTTTCAAAGTGTTCCATGAATATTATTAATTCTACCTTCCCATAGGCAGTGGCATACCAAGGGGTGAGGGTAGAAGGAACAGTCAGCCTGGCAAGAATAACATCTTTCCACTCAGCACTTTGTGATTATAGAGAGCAGACCACTTCCAGCTGGTCTGATTACCACTTTACCCTTCTTCCCAAGTATTGCCATTCCCAAGGCAGACTGCTTTCAAGCCAATAGATACAAAAGCAGTATTCAAAGTGCTAGCAAAAAGAGGCTCAGGATTACAAAGGAAATAACATGAAATTGGAGAAAATAAATTAAAGAACCTAAAAGCAGTGAAAAAGTGACAACTGTTTGTGCATGTGTGTGAGTCTTTCCAGGGTTATCGCAAGGTAAGTGAAAAGTGCTGGCTGTATCCACCAGCAATCGTTAGACATGGCGAAGGGCACAAAACACAGGGACACGGAGAGTGTGTGTTGGGGTTTAGGCATCAGTGTGGGTACAGTTGGCCCAAAGTTAAAGAAGCCCAGGAGTCTGTGCGCTTGAAGGCGGCGTGCCAGAAATGCTGCTGCTGAAATTCTTATCGCAGGTGATGGTGGGCTCCTGTACCAGATGAGGATCTTGGTTTGCAAATAGCAAAACTGGCTCTGGCTAATTTAGGCAGGGTTTCCTGAAGACCATTAGGTAGCTGAAGACCCCTTGCAGGTGAAAGTGCTGGTGGTGCGGCCCCGTGTCCCCTGGACACGGGCCCCAGTCCAGGATCATGTCCCTACTTCTTTGAGACACCTGATGGACCCCTGCCCCGGGGTGACGCCCCGGATGCTGTGAAGTTGGATCCTACCCCAGCACTCTCACTCTTTGGGACAGGTGAGCCTTCAAGCCTTCTGGAGTGGAGGAAGGCAGATGCCCCGCCCAGAGGGGCATCCACAGCCCCTGGCAGACGCACAGTTGCCAAGCAACCAAAACAAAGCACACAAGTCTCTGCCACCCAGGGGTCCAAGGCCTCTTCAAATGCACCAGCATCAGAGAGAGGGGCTGGCGCTCAAATGAGCACAGCGGAGCCTGGCATTAGGGGTAGGGTGGCTTGTCCCAACAGGCTCACAAGTATCAACAAAACCTTTTTGGAAAACTACGCCCAGGAGAACACGTGTCTGCAAAGAAGATAAGAGATTCCAGTTATGCAAAGTTGGAAGGACCAGTTCACACTCCTATTTGAGGGAGCCACATCCAGGAACTGAAAGTTGAAATCCTTTTTGGTCCATTTGGACTAAAAACATGGCGGACTTGTAAACAGCCTGTCCTCAAGTAGACAATGTCAGTTCTCCTCCCAGCTGCCTTGAGACGGATATTATAACCCAGCAGCCCTCAGCTCTGAAGTTGCCAGGGGTTCTCTCTGGGGAGTGGATTAGGGTAAGAGGAGGGGAGGTAATTCTTTATGTTTTCCGTTAAACAGATTTTTTTCAACAGTCAACATTCGTTTCTCTTATAATAATTATATATGTAGATATATATATATTTTTTTATTTTAAAATGCAGTTCCTTGCTTAATCCTGGTATCTTGTCTCTGGCCAAGCCCTTCATTAGGGTCAGGCCTAGCCTGGTCAGAAGCCTTCCAAGGACAGGTGGGGAAGACTTGGACACAGAGATGCACTGCAGCTGGTCACATGCCCTGTTGCCCCCAAGGCCCCCTCCGTATTGCTGCTACTTTGTCATCCCCAACTGTCACACCCTCCACTGTGTCACCCCTACCACGCACCCAGGATCCCAGGCCCTGTGCGAGGAGCCAGGAGCCACAACACCAGCCTGCTCTGCTCCCTTCTCCTCGCCCCCAGGTACAGGGCCTTCTGCCCTATGGTCCCCCACTCCTGGTCCTGGTGCAGTGGTTGGGATGGAAGGGCAACCTCTGCCCAGGCCCAGTATGGGGCCTTCCTGGCCACCAGGGGCTTCTGGCCAGGATCCTGGACCCAGATCCCATCCCCTGTGTGGTCCCTGTGTCGGCGGGGGATGCGTCATGCCTAACAGCGTGGGCCTGTGGGCACTTACAGGCTTTAGTATTGCTTCCGTGGGGAGGACGCCATCCTCTCTATTTCTCCCTACTTCTCACTCCCCGTGCAAAGCCCTGATCTTGACCAACCGCATCCCTCATTGAATGACCTAAAAGGACAGCACAAGCCTGGCTGAAACCCCTGCTGCCCCGACTGCCTGTGTGAGCTGCAGGGCCTCATTAACCATCTTTCCCCAGCTGCTGTGAGGGTGAAATAATTCTTACAGACTCCGGGGTACATGTGGCATTTTTAATGACAAAATACATTCCAGAAAAATTTTGCAAGAATAGTACAAAGGGCTTCCCTGGTGGCGCGGTGGTTGAGAGTCCGCCTGCCGATGCAGGAGACACGGGTTCGTGCCCCGGTCCGGGAAGATCCCACATGCCGCGGAGCGGCTGGGCCCGTGAGCCATGGCCTCTGAGCCTGTGCGGCCGGAGCCTGTGCTCCGCGACGGGAGAGACCGCAACAGTGAGAGGACCGCATACCGCAAAAAAAAAAAAAAAGAATAGTACAAAAAGGGAATTCCCTGGCTGTCCAGTGGTTAGGGCTCCACGCTTTCACTGCTGAGGTTGCGGGTTCGATCCCTGGTCGGGGAACTAGGATCCTGCAAGCTGCACGGTGCAGCTGGGGTAAAAAAAAAAAAAAAGTACAAAAACCTTTTTGTCCTCAACCTTTTGAAAGTAAGTTGTGGGCCTGAAGCTCAGTCTCCCTAAATACTTTAGTACATGTTTCCTGCAAACGGGGAGCCTCTCCTGCATCACCACAACACAGCCATCAACCACAGGAACTGCACTGAGGCATTACTGCCAGCTAATCCACAAACCCTTTCAGGTTCTGCCAGTTGTCCCAGTCTGGAACAGTTCCTCAATCATCCCTTGACTTCGTGACCTCGACATTTTTTAAGATTACAAGCCAGTTATTTAGTAGGATTTCTCTCAATTAGGGCTTGCTGATGTCTCCTTACGGTACATTCAGGTTATACATTTTGGGCGGGAATATCATAGAAAGGGAGATCTGCCCTTTTCATCGCATCCTATGAGGTAGCACCCAGCTTTGATTGGCGCTGTTACTGAAAATGGTAATTGTATTCCCTTGATTAAGGTGGTACCTGCCAGGTTTCTCCTCTGGAAAGCTACTACGTTTCCTTTTGGGATTAGTTTGTATTTTGTGGAGGATACTTTGAGATTGTGTAAATATCCCATTTCTCATCAGACTCTTACCCACTAATTTTAGCATTCATTTATGATTCTTAGATGAATTAATTATTGGTTGCCAAATGGTAATTCTAATTCTATCATTCCTTCATTGATTAGTAAGATAAAAAATTTTCCTCTCACTATTTATATCCCTGTGGACTCAGGATTTCTTACTGTATTCAATGAATAATAATCCATTATCATTATTTATCATGTTTAAATTGTCCCAGATTTGGCCAGTGGGAACCTCTTCAAGTTGCCTGCTATATCCTTTTCACATGTCTTCATCATAAATATTTCTGTGTTTTCTGGCACAGTCAGATATTCCAGGCTCATCATGTATTTCCCTGCACCAGTCTGG
The DNA here is from genome assembly GCF_059928025.1 of Delphinapterus leucas. Classification (NCBI taxonomy): domain Eukaryota; kingdom Metazoa; phylum Chordata; class Mammalia; order Artiodactyla; family Monodontidae; genus Delphinapterus; species Delphinapterus leucas. The sequence goes on along the minus strand of NC_143136.1, from coordinate 8,508,394 downwards.
AATCAGCCATTTTCCAAGGAGCTCTGGTTCTTTTTAGCAGAGACTGCAGTTTAGAAACCAAGATCTGGGTGGCATGTATGCTCATTACTACTAGAGTGTTGCTGTCCCCAGGCCCTCTCAGGAAGCCCAACTAGGGAATACATGTATAAACATAAATATACATGTAGATAAACATAACATACATATATGCACACATCAATATTTATTTGTATATCTAGCCATAAACATTGAAAAACATGAACGGACATCAGTACCCCTAATTCCAATCCAACGCCACAGCATTCATCCTTTACTATCCCTCCCTGACAGCGAGAAATGTGCCTTCTGTTATTTTCAGCATATTGGCTTACTAGGCGGACCCCCCTCAGTATGTAACCAATCTTGCCAACCCCTCCTCACCCACTCAAGTCTAGCTCTGAGCTGTCCCTGCCCCCTCCCCTCCTCTAGCTGAGAAGCATGCAGGACACCCTCCTCACTGCACTCAGCCTCCAAGATAGAGGGAAACAGGCTCCCTCGCCATGGTTGAGTATTACAGCATTTCTGGAGGACAAATTGGCAATAGCTACCAAAGTATTGAGATTTATCCCTTTGGCCCTGCAACTTTACCTCCAAAAATTTATGGGAAAGAATAGTAGCTAAAATACAGAGATAAGTGTAAGAGGGTACGAGTTATAACTTTGTCTGTAATAATGAAAAATTGGAGACAACTTAAATTTTCTTTATCTTAGCTCCTGAAAGCAGAGTACCCTGTATGTCTCCCAGAGTCATCTGCCTGTAGGACCAGACAGCTGGTTTCTAATTGACACTCTCCGGAGCTCTTAGCTCCCCCTGTACTTCCTGACTGTGTTTGTACAAGAGTCCAGAGGGCTCCTGTGTGCCGGAGAAGGTCTTGGAGTAGAAAGAGGAAGATGCAAAGCATGTGCCTGAGCAGGGACCCTCCCTCCCCAGCTGAGGCTGAAATCAGAGTCAGGCCAAGGGGAGGAGACAGGGGACCCCAAAGACATCTGCTATCTCTGTCAATAGGGAATGGGCACAATAAATGGTGGAACACGCATATTAATTTGCACTGTGCATGCATGTGAAAGATGGAGGCTGATCTACACATGTTGCCCTAGAAAGGCACCCAGACAAGATATGTTGCCAAGAAGAGCCTGTAAGAAACATAGCAGCAGGAAGGGTTGGATCCCAGGCATGTATATTACTAGGTTGTTGTTTTTTTAAAAAAAAACTAGGGTAGGTTTTTATGCTCAGGAAATTGTTGAAGAACATACAACAATCAGGCAACAGTGATCGTTTCTAGAGAGTGGGATTATAAGGGACTTCTACTTCCTAAGTAATATATTTTTGTGTTGTTTGTATTTTCAGCAATGTGTATCGCTTGTATAATCATAAAACAAACAAAAATCAAATAAATAGTTAAAGAAGTCTGTGGAATCTGCTGAAACAGCTGTTGACCAAGTAAGGGAGGAACAGATAAGAATGCACAGGCAGGGGAGGGGAGGGATGTTAGCACGAGGGCAAGTGTTGGGTGGTGGTGGGCCTTTCAGCAAGGAAGGAGGACACAGGAGACCTGACGTGGGACGGGTCTGACCACTATGACAGGTGAAGTCAGCACCCTGCCCTTATCTCCTGTAAACATCTACAAATACAGCTCATACACAGTGACAGTTTCCTGAACCTCTCTCTCTGCCTGAGGGTGTTCTTTAGCATGGTAGTGTCTTCAGGGTTTTCTGGTTTAGGCCAAAAGTGCCAGGGACTTAACTCCCCAGAAACAACCCTCCTATGGAGGGATGGGAATGGATGGATAAATGCCCCACATGGTAGGCAGCTTCCAAGATGGCCTCCAATGAGCCTCGCTTCCTGGTATTCACACCCTGTGTAGCTCCCTCCCACACTGAGTAGGGTTGAACTATGCAACTGCAGAAATGATGGTGTGTGACATCCAAGGCTAGATCATAAAAGCATTGAGGCTTCTGCCCTTCTGTCTTTTGGATCACTTGCTCTTGGTGGAAGCCACCTGCCATGTTATGAGGATACTGAAGCAGCACAGGAGAAGGTGTATGGGGTGAGGAACTAAGGACTCCTGCCAACAACCAGCACTAACTTGTCAGGCAAGCAAGCGAGCCCCCTTGGAAGGGGATCCTCCAGTCCCAGTCAAACCTTCAGATAATTCCAGTCTCATGAGAGACAGTAGCTAGAACCCTGAGCCAGAACCACCAATTCAGCTGCTCCTGGATTCCTGACCCTTGAAAAAAGTGTGTTATGTAAATGTTTATTTTTTTAAGCTGCTAAGTTCTGGAGTAATTTGTTATGCAGCAATAGCTAACTGATAGTCTCATACACTCCTGGTAGGAATGTAAAACAGAACAGCCACCTTGGAAAACAGTTAGGTGGTTCCTCAAATGATTGAATATAGAGTTACATATGATTCAGCAATTCCACTCCTATGTATATTCCCAAGAGAAATGAAAACATTTGTTTACACAAAAACTTGTACACAAATGTTTATAGCAGCATTATTCATGAGAGTCAAAAGGTGGAAACAACCCAAATGTCCATCAATGGACAAATGGAGAAACAAAATGTGGTATATCCATACAATGGAATATTATTCGGCCATAAAAAGGAAAGAAGTACAGATACATGCTACAGCATTATTCATGATAGTCAAAAGGTGGAAACAACCCAAATGTCCATCAATGGACAAATGGAGAAACAAAATGTGGTATATTCATACAATGGAATATTATTCGGCCATAAAAATCAAAGAAGTACATGCTATAGCTTGACTGAACCTTGAAAAGTGATAGAAGCTGGTCACAAAAATCCGTGTATTATATGATTCTATTCATATGAAATGGCCAGAATAGGCAAATCTATAGATACAGAAAGTAGATTAGTGGCTGCTTAGGTTGAGGTGGGGTGGTGGTGGATAGGGGTGACAGTTAAACGTGTGGGATTTCTTTCTGAGGCTATGAAAGTCTTCTAAAATTGACTATGGTTGGTGATGGTTGCACATGTCTGTAAATATACAAAAAAAACATTGAATTGTATACTTTTAATGGGTGAATTGTATGGTATGGCAGTTATATCATTTTTATATTTAATTAATAAATTTATTTATTTATTTATATTTTTGGCTGCGTTGGGTCTTCATTGCTGCGTGCAGGCTTTCTCTAGCTGTGGTGAGCAGGGGCTACTCTTCATTGTGGTGCACGGGCTTCTCATTGCGGTGGCTTCTCTTGTTACGGAGCACGGGCTTTAGGCACGTGGGCTTCAGTAGTTGTAGCACACAGGCTCAGTAGTTGTGCCTCAAGGGCTCTAGAGCACAGGCTCAGTAGTTGTGGCACACGGGCTTAGTTGCTCTGCGGCATGTGGGATCTTCCCAGCCCAGGACTCGAACCCGTGTCCCCTGCATTGGCAGGCGGATTCTTAACCACTGCGCCACCAGGGAAGTCCTGACAGTTATATCGTAATAAAACTTATTTTAAAAAAAAACAGATGACGAATACACCACAGCTTCCTTTCCCCCTGGTGGAGCACCTCTGAGGCATGTTCCACAGAGCCTCTCAGAGGGTCCCCAGTAGGAGTGAACACTAGTTGCCCAAAGCCAGAGCTGGTCTGTTAATAAACACTGGATTTTCTTTCCTCTCATCATTGTCTCACTCCTCCACCCCACGCTTTTGGGGATCACATCTCAAATAAACTACTTAACCCAATTCTTGTCTCAAGGTTCACTTTTGAGGGAACCCAAACGAAAGCGAGCATGTTCTTCAGGTTGAGAGTCAAGGTCATCCGGGGTGGGGCTGATTCTGAGCCCCATCCATACGGATCTCAGCTGGGGGGACTGCCCACTGGCTGACTGTCCAGGGCAAAGGCTTGAACCAAAGTCCAAAATAGTCACAGAGCTGGCCATCCCCACAGCATGCGTGACGTGAGCCTGGTGTGATTTGCACACATGCTAACACACACACACACACACACACACACACTTTCAGGCCTGGGAACAGTGGTGGGACCATTAAACAACCAGGGCCTGCCTCAGCGCTTTATCCGAGATGGGATATGTGGGACGTGTTCATTTCCCCTTGGGCTTATTTTTCCTGTCTCTGTGGCTGGGCGTTATCTGACCACACAAACCACCAAGACAGAGAAGCAGGAGGTTATGAAAGGCTGTGGGGTCAGAGTTCAACAGACTCTGTGGGAAGGGTCAGACCCTTCGAGTGTGATCTTGAGGTATCTGATTAAGAAAAAGCAAAGATTGCACAGCCAAGATTTGCAATTAGGGAGACAGGAACACCTCTTGAGGTCCCCCAGGCAAAGGGACCATTGTGGTGAGGCATCTCCTGCCCAGCGAGTCTCAGGTTACTTTGGCAGTGAACTTTACCAACAGCCACTGAGCAAAGGCTGAGAGTCAAACAGCAGAGGGGAGAGGTTTGGGCTCAACCAGGCTTCTCACTCCAGCCTCCAGGCCCAGATTGGGAACCAGGTGCCCAGAACTTTATTCCTTCCCAAATTCAGACATGCTCAGCCCGAGTCAAATGCCTTCATCGTCAAGCAAAAGATAGTTGGTGGATGTTAATATTCCCAACATACACAGAGTTGCCCAGAGCAACAGAGCCAAAGAGCCCAGGTTGGCTCAAAGGTTTCATTATCCATCTATCTATCTATCTATCTATCTATCCATCCATCCATCTATCTACTTACCTACCTATCTATTTATCTATCACCTATCTCCTATTGGTTCTGTTTTTCTAGAGAGCCCTGATTGATGTATCTACTCTCAGTGGAAGGCAAGACGGAGAGGTGCTGAGTGGCGGGATGTCAAAGATAAGGGTACACCATTCAGGGGGCACGAGTGTCACTCCTGGGGAGACAACCCCCAAGGTCATAGAAAAGCAGGTAGGAGATTTGCTGAGACTTGCCCTGCTGCTCTGCACTCATAAAATGCATCCTGCTGTTGGTTTAACCAAGCTGGCCAGAAAACCAAAAATAACCCCCATAATGCTATCCCAAGACAGCGCTGCAAACGGAAAATTACAGAAACCACTCAAAGGACTCATGAAGTTCAGGTCCCATAGCCAGCTTGATCATGTCACTGTCCTCCTGAAAATCCTCCCAAGGCTCCTAGAATAAACCCCAGCTTAAGTCAGCCTGCAGCTCAGCCTTGCCTAACTCTGTTCACCTTCTGCTTCCCTGTGCTTGGCCAGACCACTCTCTGCCACCTCAGGGCCTTTGCACATGCTGCTTGCTCTGCTCGTCCTAGCTTCCCCTGGCTCTTTCCCTGGCATCTTCTCATCCTCAGAGCTCTGAGGTGGCTTCCCTGACCACACATTCTGGCATGCCCTCCTCTACTCCCAAACCTTCTGCTACATCCCCTGTTTATGCCCTTCATGGAACTTATTACAGCCTGGAACGATCTTATTTGTTCGTCTTCTTGTTTATTGCGCCTCCTCGATCTGTCTAGAGGGCCCAGGAGAACATGCTCATCTCATTCTCTTGTATCTTCCCAATACCAGGTCATAGGAGACAGCACCTGATACGTATTCTTTTTTTTTTTTGGCCATGCCACACAGCTTATAGGATCTTAATTCCCTGACCAGAGATCGAACCAATACCCATTGCAGTGGAAGCACTGGGTCCTAACCACTGGACCACCAGGGAATTCCCCTGATACATATTCAATAAATGAATGATCCCTCAGCTCCTAAGCTCATCCATGTTTGGTCAGGAGCCCTTACCCCCTTCCCACAGTGCCCTGGACCAGCCCCATCATGTCCCTTGGTTGTTGACAGTACAGCCATGGAATTCAGCTGTGCAGGGGTTTGGGCCCCTCACTGGAGGGTACAGGACTTGGATACCTTGAACAGGGTTGGACCTAAAGAGAAAAACTTGCTGCCAAACAAGATGGAACTGAAATGAGCCCTGAAGAGTGTTCCAGGCGGACAGAACAACAGGGGAAGTGCTGTCGGGCAGTGCCCTCAGCAACTGACTGGAAGCCAGAGGACCTCCCGCTATGAGCCAGGAGGAGAGCCGCGTGAGCTGA